>NC_087299.1:10097511-10407279 GCF_015220805.1 Pogoniulus pusillus | reverse complement strand
CTAAATCAGAACAGCTTGAGCACTGGAGAAACAGATGATTTCTGCAACCTGACCTGTGTCTGTGTATCCACTGAGTAACAGCTGAATGCTGGTTCAAGTATGGCTATTAAGCGCTGTACCTCTGGAGCAAATCACCTTTCTTGCCTCTGACACATAAGAGGGATTCACTTGTGTCAGGTACAGTTACAGACTTACACAACAGTATTGTTGTCCTTCTGAGTCTACCACAGAGGTAACAGTAAGTGCCTGTTTTTACCTATTAGCTTCTTACAAAGTAGTCAACAAAAGTACTCATTTGCCTTCAGGAGATGCGAAAGCCCAAAGGCTTCCATCCAGCGCCATTCCAATCTTGCTGCTTGCCCTACTTCCTAACTGCCAAAAGCAGTTAAACGGCAAAATTTCACTTACCCAAGAAGCCTGCATGGGCTGTTAAACCTCTGCAGCACCTCTGCAGCAAGTGGAAGCTGCTCTGAAGCACAATGTATTTCTTAATTAACTAGTGGCCAGTCAATAGCTTGTCCTGTTAGGTGCTCAGGACAGTTAGGTAACGATCCACGTGGGAGCAGCAGCAGTGCTGCATTACTGCTTTCACATCAACCATCTTTCAGGTAAACATTCAACTGTGCCCTTTCCTCTAAAGCACTCTGAGGAGGAGTAGCTACAGCACTGCAAGCATGAATGCTGTGTAAGGATGAAAGAGCAGGGCCTTCTGGTTAGACCTGCTCCCTAGAGATCAGGACATGGGTGAACACTGCTTTCCGAGGTCTGGCTCAGAGGCAGGGCAGTACCTACAGAAGTAGTGGGCACCACAGTGACTTTCTGGAAGGCTTGGCAATTTCTGAGCTCAGGGTTGGGTTGTGGTTGTTTCTAGGCTGTGCTTTTGTTTTTAAGTGGAATTACTTAAGAGCTTGCTGTCCCCATGCTGCTCCATATGAAAACGTTAGTCCTAGTGATAAAAGACACTTCTCATTTCAGTGATAAGGTCAGCAGCTCCTTTTCAACTCAGTGCCACTCATGCAAGCAGAATTTTTTCTGATTTAGTCCATCACCCCCTGGCAAACTGGTGTGTTTGGTCTGGACAGCTAAAAACATTCCACAGTAGAACACAGTTTTAGATGGTTTTTAATCTAAGAGTGTGTTCTGCTGTCTCAAGTTACGCTCTGTAAATAACAAGCAACACTGATGAAACACAAAAAGCTGAAGATGTGTAAAGCAGGAGGAACGGTGGTGTGCCCACATCTGTGTCACATTAAACATGCACTCAACAGCTCTGCTGATTCTTTTTTAATAAGCACACAAAGGCAATACAAGACAGAAATGCCCTCACGTCTGCTAGTCACAGCAGGGAGGAGTGCTGCTGAATGAAGACACAAAGAGGTTGGAAATGGTGTGAGAAGGTTGAGGCACAGACTCCAGTTCCTCACTGTTCAGGCAAAGCTGAACTCTGGAGTCACTTCAGATGACTGTGTGCACACCAGAACCAGTGAGCAGTGTTAGTTGGTTGGCCTAACAGAATTCTTGTGAGTCAGTTGGCCAGTTTAAAGCCAGAAGTTTTGTCCTCAGAGCCACTGATGTACAGAAGTTGTTCAGGGACTGTCAGGGATAATTATTTACCAACTTGGACAAGAGACACCACATTTTGCAGACAGACTTATTCTGCTCCTTCACCCCACTGGGCACCCTTGCAGGTTTGCACTGCCAAGTACACAGATCTGTTCTTGCTGAGCTGCATCAGTATCCAGTGGCTTTCAGAACAGTAACCATTACATAGCTTTGAGTCTGTTGGACCTAAAAGATTTCCTGACATTTACTTAGGCTGCTCTGACAAAAACATCTATCAAATAAAAACTTGGAAGGTATCAAACTTTGACAGTTGAAAAGCCAAACACTGCACTTCTGCTTTTGTAGACAAATCTGCCTCTTTTTGTTTCCTCAGTATCACATTCAGAATAAAACAACTTTAGGAAATTTAGCAATTTCTCCTCAGGGAAAAGCAGCAGCAAGGAAAAACTCTGTGGCTGATAAAGGCTCCTGAAACTATTCTTTAATGGAACAGGTGCTTCACCGAGACTTCAGTCTGCCTGCCACCAGATCCCCAAGTCCAGTCTGGCTGGCAAACACCAGGGAGCCTCCCAAGGCCTCTACAGAGATCTCTGGCCACAGTGCTCTCCCCCCAGTGCCAGTAATCATTTCCTTCAGCTAGACCCAGTTCTTTCTGCCAGAACTTCCATCAGCTGTCATCATGTTGCTTCATAAAGGTGTTCCAGTTTAACAGCCTCATCATTCCAACCCATTTAAAAGAGTAACTTACTGGTTCTGGTGCAGCTCACCCTCTGTCAGTGTTTCCATTGTAAACTTGTTTTTTCAGCTTTACATTAAATTTATTGATAAAAGCCTGCTCTGGGCTGTCACTTGGCATACAGACCTCCAGCCTGGGAACAATCTTTATCCCCTTGAATTAAGTATAAAATAACCTTAGTTCAAACAAGGGAAAATTGGCAGGTAATAGAAGCCTATGAAACAATTCAGTTGCTGCTAGTATTTTGAAACAACATCAAACTTGTTACTTTACTTGGCTCTGGAAAAGGTCTGGTGCACAAACACAGGGAGTTCTTTGTCTTCAGGGGCTTTAGTGCTCTTCAGACAGTGAGATGTGATTTAATCTGGTAAAGGAGGAACAGCTTTACACCTTCTATCATATTTAGATGGATACTAGGAAAAGTTCCTGCACTGAAAGTGTGGTTAAGCCCTGGGACAGGCTGCCCAGGAAGTGGTGGAATCACCATCCCTGGAAGTGTTCAAAAAATAAGTGGATGAAGCACTTAGGGACATGCTTGAGTGGTGGATTTGGCAGTGTTGGGTTAATGGTTGGACTTGGTGGTCTTGGAGATCTTTTCCAACCTCAATTCTACATTAAATACCTAAGAACTGAAATAGCTGCTGGTGGTGCTCCACTTCAGCCCTGACTTCAGTGTCGTCATCCCGTGCAGACGAAGTCACAGAGCAGAGGCAGTACTCGTCTGACAGTCATGCAGTGGGAGGATGCAGCGTAAACCAGACGCAGAAGTGCCAGATCCATGGCCTGTAGGCAACGTTCACCTCCAGGTCCAGCCATGAGAGCCAGAAGCGGCAGCCGTAGCTCAGCACCAGCAGGCTAAGAAATGAGGCCAAACCTGAGCCGGTCCCGGTACCATTTTTGAGATGTCAGAGCATGCCTTCGCCAAATAGTAAGAACGCACTGCTTGCACTTTCCTTGCTGATGTGCTGCTTTCGTTTCAAGTGCTGCGCCCTTGCATGAAGCAGGCGTGTCCCGGGCAGCCCCTGAGCACACGGGGACAGTGTGCTACTTCTCTGCGCCTGAGAACGTTAAAGGACTTGGGCCTGATTCCAGAAGAACCCCTGGCAGTCTGGACCACACGTTCTGCGCTGACTGCTGGCACACAGCACTGCTCCATTCAAAGGCTAAGCAAAGTTGCCTCCTTCCCAGTGCTGGACTTTGGGGCTGCAGTTCTCAACAGGCAGATCATTTCTGGAAGAGATGAGGCCTGAGCCCAGAGATCTGGCAGGGCCCTGTGCTGGAATTCGCTCACCGGTTCAGACACAGATGCTTTTAAGGTGTGTTCAAATGCACAGGCAGTGCAGTCAGCCTGAGTGCTGGGTTTGGCACTAGAATGTCTGCGCTAGATACAAGAATGTGTAAAATCATGAGCCAGACAGCTCCCTGCTGACTGCATATCTGAGGAAGCTTACATGCACCGTTTACTCCAGCAAACGCATGGAGTATGTTGTGCTTGTTAAGAGCACTCCCAATATGCTAGTTTCAGGCAGAAACATGCAAATAAACGGTGCCTAGGGTTAAAACCTCCCACTTGCAGTCAAATCCCGCCTCTTCTGAGGGATCTACCAGCTCAGGCGCTCAAGACCTTTATCAGACCCAATACACTTTGAGGGGTACTACAGCATGCTGAAGAAGCAACTGTTTATCATTCAGACTGTTTCTGCCAACTCCTCAGAGATGTAGCTCTTCTCCCCCCTGCCCCTTCCTTTTGTAAGTAAGATCAAAACAAAACTGAAGACTATTCATTTGGTTTATGATTACATACAACCTCTCCAAGTTCAAAAGGAAGCGAGAAGAGCTTAATAAGACATCAAGAAGCATTTTCAGCCCAGCAGAGCAGCAGATGTACCCATCCAAACAGCACTCTCTCAGGACATCTGTTTTTCAAGCCCACAGGCTGCGTAAGGTGCATGTGGCTGTGTAGTAGGCAGCTGCCTTGCACTGACATCAATCATACTCTGCACCAACAGTGGTCAGCCTTTAGCACCCACTCCATCTCTGACTGCAGTAGCTGTGCAGCAAACAAAGTTTACCAAGCACTTTGGTAGCGCCAACTTTAAGCAGAGTAACGCTGCCACAGCGTTTCTGATCTCTGTCCTTTACCGGTCACGGAGGGATGACCAGACCAACCTAGTCACCTTAGTGTCCTGTCGCACCAGTGTGTTGAAAAGGGCTCAAATTCACCTTCTCATTCAGCAAAAGAGTTCTTAGCAGGGATTTCTTGCAAAGACCTATCTTGAAGATAGGAGCTTAGCGCCCAGGGCCGTAATGTTATCATGCCCTGGTGCACAGAGTGAGTTCTTTAAACTTCTGAACAGTCTGCTGACAGGCAGGGCTGGGTAGCAGACAAAGCATTTGTGTCTTATTTCTGTGCTCATGGTTGTAAGAGTCCTATCAAAACCCATCCCTGCATGCCAGGCAATGCCTTGTTGTAAATGCAAACACAGTCACTTTACTCTGAGTGCCACAGAAACATTTCTGATTGTGCAGAGTCCTACCTTTCTAGGAAAGCAAATCCACTTGGGGAGACAACGCAAACCAGTGCCCCCTGCCCAGCACCAGGACATCACTGCTAGGTACAACCACGGCTGCAGCAGGCACAGCAAAGTCCTCTAGCACAGACTTCACCTAAGGAAAAGCTACTTGGGAAGTTTGTTTTGATTTTTCAAGTCAGCAGTTGCAAGAGCAAGTCAAATCAACTGGCTGTACTTACGCACATGTTAACAGCAATATTAAGTGAAAAAATGATCTATAAAAATACCAGTACATGAGGTGTACCAAATGAGGTGACATCAAGGCAATAAACAGCTCCATCTGCATGAACGAGTTTGTAGAACAGCCCACAAGACATCTCTGAACAAAGAAGTTAACTACAGATAAAGCAGTACCGAGGGGAAAAAAACAGTGGGTTGGATTTTGTTTTGTAAGGGGGGGAGGGGGGGAAGAAACCAAATCAGTTTTGCATATTCTTCTCGGACCACTTTATAAATCTGCTGCACATCGGGAATCAGGCACACGTGGGGCTTTGTCCACGTAAAGGGAGCTGAAGGTTTACATTTTTAACAGCAGTGTGCCTATTTCTGAATGGCAGCAGTATATATTACATGCAGTGTGAGAGGGTTAAAGAGGACAGCCTCGACTCTTTATAAACTTTTGCCCTCTGGATATGTACTCATTGGCTGCTGTACAAGACTTGAGCTGTATTACACGCCTTAACGATATGGTTCAACTGTCGGTCAGGCTCGGGGCCTGGCAGTGGGCCAGACCGCAATCAATGGGACACAAACCTCCCCCTTTCAGATCATCACGCAGGCTCATATTATCTCCTTTTTGTCGTGCTGGTTAAATTTATGGAGCAGAACCCCGAAGCTGCATTCCTTGGCTTGGGCCGGCCCACGCGGGCCTCCCTTTGTTTGGTACTGTAAGCGAGGCGTGCTTTGGAGGATTGCAGGGTTGTTAGTTCAGGCACTGACTGTTTGCTCATGACTGAAATGAAAAGAGTTCAGTGGAAGGGCAAAAGGACAGCACAAGTGTAAAACCCCATCCCAGCAGGCCCTGGGCTCCCATCTACAGCCTCCAGACTAGGACTGTACAGAAAACCTCCCCCTTAATGATAAAGGAAAGCTGTCTACTAACAGGTAAGCAGCCCAGCAGGACCTCAGCACATAGCCTGCCCCAAGGTCCTTTGCTTTCAAGTAAGCCTGTAATTACTGCATAAATATGAACCTCATCTGGCATCCAGTCCTGCTCAGGAGTGGTGTCAGTTTTAAAGCAGTGCTGTATCTCTGAGCTTGAAAATAGAACCTGCCAGTGCAAACAGTGCTACCTGTCCAGACACGTGCTTTAGCATTCCCACCGCTGTAAACACATGCAGCAACCTCCGAGGGCCTGATGCCACCGTACCCTAACTCCACCAAGAAGCAAGAGTACTGGCAGCAGAGCGCCTTGTGTATGAGCATTTCCTGCAGCTTGGTGTTTGGTCTCGAAATGGAAAAGCATCCACCTCTGGCTATGCTCAGACATTCTCTACTCAAAGCTTTATTAAATGGAAATTAAAAGCCCCCTCGATACAGGTCACAAAATTAAGGGTGTAAAGAAACTGCTAACATGGTCTAAAGGCAAATTCATCTGGAGTGAGGCGTGACCAACTTGGCAGGCTCCAGAAATACAATTATTTCTAAAGGAAAAGAAGAATTTCTCCCTGTCTAGCTGCATCCCTCTAGCAAACAGTAATGCTGTAAAAGCTACGAACAGGAGTTCCATTTTGAGGAGCAAATGCAGTCCTCTGAATCGTCACATCAAGGGTAAGCAGTACAATCAACCAACAAAGGACTTCCCAGCTGGTTTTCAGAAGGAAGTTCATATTTGCTTACATTCTGGTGGCCTACACCAGGCTTCTGTGATGCCTGGAGAGAACCTCGCTGGAGGGAGCCTTGCTGGAAGAGCTCACCTGCTGCAAATGTCTGCCTGGCCTGACCAGCAGCAGCTTCCCCCTGCTTTGGAAGGGTTGCATTTGAAGTGGTGTCCCCACGGTGGCTGCCTTCAGCCATCTCTCCTTTTGTGCCAGCCTGGCTTGATGAACCATGATGCCTTTTCCTCACACCTTTTGCGACAGTTGCTGTACGCAGTGAAATCACACTTAAGCTGCTAGCTCTAGCAGCAGGCTTTTGTTGAACCAGAGACTGTTTGCTTACACCAGGTTTTTGTTCCGTTTTAATGGAATAGGAATAGATTCTGCCACAGTAAAGTGAAAAAAGGCTTTAAACACAGGAAGCTACATGAGCTTTAATGCAAAGTTAGCACTCCCTATTGCAATTCAAACCATCTAGAACTTCTTGCTGATATGAAATGCTAGATTTTATTAACTAAAGTCTTAACTACAGGACATTGAGATGCAGAAGTGCAGTGAGATGTGGGGCAGCAGTGCACTACATCCTCAATTCTAACGACTTAAGGAACTCCACAAGAGTAACCACATGACTCAACTGCTTGAATTCCTTCCATAGAGCTTTAAGGGGAAGCAAAGTGGAGAATATGCAAAGCAATCTTGACAGGATTCCACTCCCAGTCAAATGCAACCATGCCTTGAGACTTCTCTGACCAAAAGCTGTATTAATTTCTTGACATGCAGCACTAGAGACACTTGTGTGCAGTCCAGGAAAGGCTGCACTTCCTAACCCATTCCTTTGCAAAAGAATTCCGAGTATGGCCAAGAAAAAAACCCAAATCATTGCTACAGAAAGCTGTAAAAGGAGCTGCAGTCACAACTATAAGCCTGAAGCATCCTGTGGCAGCAAGAAGCACTCTGAATAAGCAAAAGGAACAGAGAATTGTTCTCTGTGCATTCTTAAGGGTAGCTTCATTTCGTCAGAACTCATTTTAGGTCATAGATTGTGAATTATTGGCTCCTTCCAGTTAAGAAACTAAAATAGCTGCTGTGAATTTTCAGAAAATGAATTAAGGTTTCAAGATGGAGTTCTCCCTACTCAGAGTCACAGGGCTGCAGTTTGGGGAACTGCCCTTCTGCCCCACAAAGCTACCTTCACTTATGCAACAAGCAAGAGCAGCTATCTCCAGAAGAGAACAGAAGCTCCAACAGAACCACGAAGAATTATTTGTGCTCAGTTAAAAGCCAACAAAAATACTGAGCAGGTGAGTCTGGTAACAGAAAAGTATTAAAACAGGGAGAAGTGTTGCTGAGATACTGCAAGATGTGTGGGCACGAAACCACACTTGTGTGGGCTTGCTTATCTTCAAGGACCTAAGAAAAGCAGCATGTGAAATTGTATCTGGAGAGGACAAGCTAAGAGGTGTTTAAAACTCCAGTGAGGACAGTGAAGTACTAAAGAAGCTGAAGAGGTCAGAAAGATACAGCAGGAAATTAAATGGGATTCAACCTACAAAATTGCAACCTGGCTCATCTGGGGAGAAATTACCCAGATCACAATTACAGAATGGCAAGGAGATACCTGCACAGCAGTCAAATAAAATGTAAAAGCTTCTTGGGGAAAAAGAGTGAGCTGAAAGCTGGACATCACTTTGCAGCATGCTATGGCAGCAGAACAAGCAGCAGAGCTTGGGATGAGCTGCAGAGCACAGCCTGTCACAGAACAGGGCCCTGGCAGTCCCTTTTCACACAACACTGCTGGGAACTTAGAGGCTGGGGGGGATTTCAAAGTAACGCAGCAGCAGCCATGGAAGAATCTGGATGGATTAATGGCAGAAGAATGTAAACTCATAAAAGCAAGCTCAGCAGTGACCGAAGGTGGGAGGTACAGCTAGCACTGAGGAACAGCCAATGTCTGCAGCCACTTAATGATGCCACCAGGAGTAAAATGGACAAAGTTGCTCAAAAGAAAACAGATCGTTTGAGAAAACAGTTCATTGTGAAGACCTCTCATCCCACTGGGGAAGAACAGAGGATATGAAAGAAGACACTGCCCGAGTTTACAGATCAGACTGACAAATCAGCAGAACTGTCTCATGTGCAACATTCCCAGATTTGCACAACTCGCTCAGTATTCTCTCTGGATTCTAGGAAAATCTTAGGAAGGCCTTACCAGGAGAGGAACAATGCCTCCTTCACCAGAGCAATGGCCCACACACAACTCACTCTTGAAATCAGACCTAGCTAACTGCAAGGCCAGCACAGGATTTGGGACAGATACAGAGGGGTTCAGGCAGTATTTAAAACGTGAGAGTAAACTCTCTGCAGTGTGTCAGCCAAGGTAGTGTGTTCCCTGCAATTAGGTGGGGAAGCACTTCTGCTTCCCAGCGTCCCTGACACTCACACTCTTCATTTTTTGACTTTCCAACTGAAATCGCATCTAACAGAAGAAATTCTTCAGCTAAGCTTTAGCATTAGTGGCCGCTAATGGCCTGTCAGTCTCCAACGGCCGTTCACTAACAGCCCAGTTCCCGGACAGAACTCATTAGGACTGGGCAGGTCACGAAGTTATCTCCTTGCTCCCAAGTTTCATACCCCGACTGTCAGTGCAGAGCACAAACCCTTGCAGCAGCAGTTCAGTAATCTTAAACTTGCACTGACCTGGCAGAAGCTCGAGAGAAAGCCATAACGGCAGTTTCCCGCACTCCTTAAGTCAGACTCACATCTAAATATAAATGTTCTTTACTTGTGCTGCACTAGGACTTAAACCACGTTTCTAGGAGAGAGCTTTCCAAGCATATCTAGAGACATAACAGCTTTCCTGTTTTAAACTGGTCTGTAAGACTTTTGGCAGTGTATGACAAATATGGAAATAATCAGCACTCTTGTATGTGACACCAGAGTACTTGGAACACATAAAACCCACTCAGAAAAAGGTATCAAGTCACAGGCATTAACTGTTTATAAATTAGAAGTATGCTGCATTGTCAGTGACTATTTTATGCTCTCAACTATGTGCAAATTAGAAGTATTAAGGCAGTTTTAGTCACAACTGACAAGCCTAATTATGAGATTACATAAGTAAACAAGCCTAGCCTTGAAGAAGTCCAGCCTAAAAATCAGAGTTAACAACTCTTTTCTTGTACTTTGCACATATCATCTTTTAAACTACCATCGTGAGCTGCAGAGCCACCATCTGCACCTCAGCTGCACATATGTCTCCATGTCCATACGCATGGTTTGTGCTTGCTGCAGGAGCCCCAGTACAGATAACATATCTGATGTCTGTGGCATGGCCACAAGACCAGCAGCTAGAGTCCTCCCTGCTCTTCAGATCAGTAACTTGGCTGGAGTCAGACCATGTCTTTTAGGAAAAACTACAACCTCCATTAAAATTCATCTCACTCCAAACTGATCAAGCAGATTCAGTCCAGGACTTTTAAAAGCTCACTCTATGTCATCAGAGAATTGCAAGGGGCCTACAATCCACAGTTATGGATCATGCTATTTAAATGCAGCTGTAATTAACTGGCTGACTCCACTCTGCACCAGTACCAGAAACTCACACACGTGCTGTCAGCCTCACCATAAGGTCAAGATGGCTCTTACCACATTCTTCAGCTGTTCAGAGCTACACTTGAGATCAGTTACTGCCATGAACTTCTGCTCATCAGGGTTAGCTGTTTTTGTACTTTGCCTGGAAGAGTCGACAGGGCTCAGCATGCTCAAACAGAATATTCAACTGCAGCCAGCAGCTTGGGTTTGGAACACTGTTCTACTTGGATTCCAAACCACACATATTTGAACAGTTAACAAATGTAGCAGGGGGATACTGGTACACAGCAGCCTGAAAAATGTACAAACCCTTTGTTGCCTTTTTTTTAGACCCTGAAAGAACAATTTGGTTGCTTCATCATGTAAGTACATGAAAAAGATTCCTTGCCAAACAAAGCACGAGGGCAAGGTTACCACCCACACAGGTGGTAGTGTGGGTTTTGTTGTGGGATTTTTCTCCTACATCATCTGCATATTTTCAAGTACATTTATTTATCTAAAAAAGGTTCTGGTCAGATTTTGCAGACTAGAAAAGTGTAGTAATTCAGAAAGGTCTATCTTGGTTGTTTGGGCTTTTTTTTGCCTTGTAGAGGGCTGCTAGGTCAGCAGCTCTGCAGCATGTGTAGACACTAAAATAGTTTCACAGTGCTCATCTGTGGCAGTAGTAGTTCAGAACCTAGTGGAAGCTGAAATGAAGCTCAGCTCATCTGTCTTATTCTCATCTCTTAACTGACAGTTAACAAAGTGAAATATACCACGTAGGCAAACACAAGCTAGAGATAAGGTGGTTGGAAGCCCTTCCTCTCCCAGTTGCTATCAGGTTTGTCAGCTTTTGATAACATTGTGGCTACTGGCTACAGGCTGTGTCTCACAGAAATACGAATTAAGTGTATGTGTACCTTGAGACAAACTAACAACAACAGGGCTCAGCTGATGGTGTAGCCAGGTGTGCTGCTCCCCATCTTCAAGCCAATCAGTCTGCAGTCATGGAATTAAGGCACATAAGATATTTTCTCAGGGATGCACTTAAGAGCTCTGATGAAACTCCGTGTGCTTACCAACCTGCGATCCCTGACTTCTTGGTTTTACAAACCCAGCTCTGTACCAAACACAGAAGGTATTTACTGTAAGCACTTTCATTTGTACAACAAATTACACCTAGGTTTGTTCTTCAAAGCTTCCTGCACCTCACTTTCACTTCACCAGACTTACTGTTCTTTACTGACGCACTGATGGTAGACAGTTCAGGAGTCCAAGTGTGGTGTAATAAGACACAGGAAATGGAAAAGCCAAATGGCAAGACAAAACAAGCAGAAACCCCAGCATTTTGCAAACATTTTTCTGTAAGCTTGCTGACAATAAAATTTACTTAGGGTTTTCTTTCACTTCTTCAGCATGCAGGAGCTCATGTACCTCCAAAAGGACTTCCTGGCACAGTACTGCTCATAGAAAGTAAACTCTTGGCCACGAAAAGAACCTTCTCTGAGGGCAGTGTTTTTAGAGCTCTGCCTACGCCCATGTTGTAGGGGCTAAAGAACATTCATGCACTTCAAACAATCCTTGTTATTTTGTAGAGACCACATTGTGCTGGTAACTGAACAGAGGAAGGAAGCCAAAACATCTGTGCTGGTGTGGTGACACTTAACATCCACAGACATACCACTCGGCAGGTAAACCTGCACCACTGCTGCTGCTGTACCAAAAGAACATTATTAGATAACGACTCCATACCAGTGGTGCAAGGCCTCAAACCTTTGAAGAGCTGCTTTTCTACACAGCTAAGAGGAAGCTGGAGGTAGAGAAGGGAGAGCTCTTCCATTTCAACTCTGCATAAGGATTCCATAGTAGAAGTTTTATCTCATTACATGTAGCCTTTCAACTATTTTGCTTTTATCTGGCATTGTAGCTTAGTAATTTCTGTTATGTTGTGGCTTTTCACTACAGTATCAACACCTATTAAAGAATTGGACAAAACGAGCTGTACCATTAATGACACTGACAGTAAACTTGATTAAATTACTGTTTCTTTGGGTAAGGAAAGATAACCAGATCAGGAATTGCAGCAAGTACTCTAACAGGTTTTTGCAGCACTGACCTGGGGCCGCTGAGAGTCGCAGTGTCCCTCACTGCCTGTGCGGCTTCCGATGCGAAATCCAGAGCTCCAGCCACAGGCTTGGTTACTGTGCCAACCAGCCCCTTCCCAAAGCCCGATATGAAGCCACTGACACCTCCCTCAGTTTTCACACCTTCGACTGTTGAAGTTATTACACTTGTCAATCCTCCAATGATACCTGGCAAAGACAAGAGCAGCAAAGTAGGCCAGCAGCACTGCTTCTCAGAGCTACGGAGCCGCATCACTGCTGATGCTGGCTGCCTGAATGGTTTACTGTGGAGCTGGACAAACACACTGTGCATTTCATGTAACTCAAAACCTGCTCCAGAACTGATTACATTAGCTGATGACTTTGTATACGTTGCGTACACAGGCAGATGCAGCCAGCCATACCCCACAGAAAAAGGCTGAATCCATTATGGAAGATGTATGCTCTAAGATTCTCCTATCCCCGTTTATTTCCCAGCTGTATTTACACAAACAGTCCTCAGCTGTTCCTGAGGGGAAGTGGTTACTGACAGTGTGACAAAACTCTGTTACCACATAAGCTTGCACCATTTGAGACAGAAAACAGAAAATGTATTTCCCCACTGGAAAAAGACAAATATTTTAATCTTTAAAACTATTTAATTACTGGGTAATAAGCCACAGTGAAGTGCTTTTATTAAAGGACTTTTCAGCAAAGCCAGACATAGTTCAGATTGCCTACATTTCACGTGAGTGCTGCGGGTGGGAAGGCACCTTTAGAGGGCATCTACTCCAACCCCAGTTTCTGCCAGTGTAATTTCTATCGGCCTTTACAGCACACTGCTGTCAGAGACTCCTCTCAGGGCCCATTTAAATACCTGCAGTGTCACTTAAGACAAAAGCCCAGCATGAAGTCTTCAGTTCGGCATAGCAAAGGTTTTTCGGTTTAGTGCAAGCCAGCTGATCTTTACACAGGCTGCAACAGTTGCACTCAACGAATGACATTTAAACAAACTGAGTCAAGATGATACAAAATATAAATATTTGATTTAAACTTGGCTTTATTGATTTAACTTTCCTCAACAGATAAATCATGAAGTAAATCGATGTGAGCTTCTGGCCAGATGAAGATTACTGCACTGCCTTGCACATAAATTTGCTGCTTTACAAAACAGTCCAAGGGGTGCAGTGTTGGTTTCGCTCAGGACTCTAAGATGCTCACCTTTCTGAACTGAAAACACAAATCAGAAAGCTACAACCCAGCTTGGCTCTCAAGAAGACTGTTTGTGTGGTATTTTATACCTCTACAAAAAACCTGAAGATTTGGGTGAATTTGCTTTGAAACTGTATTTTAATTTCCAACAAAAGCTTTTACAGTCACATGTGAGAAGACTTCATTCCTAAAGGTAACTTCTGTCAGCTTCACAATCCTCCTCCCAACCTGCAAGCATTCAAACACAAAGCCTATGATAGTTCCACCTCCCTGGCTTCAAATAATCACCCAGCAGTAACACAAACTGCTCTTTTCAGTCTACTTTTGAGAGAGAAATGAGTTCAAATTCGAGCTCAGGGTTACCATGTGCAAGTCCATGGATTCCAGCTACAAGATGTTCTCCACTGGTTGCAGCGTGGTAGCGAATGTATTCCCGTTCCGTCTGGTGCCTGTTATCCATTGTCTTTCCCAAGCCATCTGACAAGGTCCCAGCGAACTGTAAGAGAACAACCTGTTCTGTGACTGAAAGAACAAAAGAGAGTTCTCTTACCTAAATTAACTGAAGGCAACTGCTAGACTCCAGCTGTGAAATGGATTTCTACAAGTCATGTTGTCACACATGCAGTCATTCTGCCTTTTTTGCCATGCAGAAGGCTCTGAAGTACCTCAACCTGTGCTTGCACTTCTGCAACCTAACTCTGGAGGTGCCCAATGGCAGTGATGAAGCCAAAGCAAATGATGGCTGTGAAAGATGTTCCAAGAGAAGTGCCAGTGACCTAACCTCAACCTTTCAAAAACTCCTAAGAATGTTATTTAGATCCAGAGCTGCTGTTCTGCAAAGCTATGTGAAAAGCTTCGAGGCAAATATGCCTGTCCTGAAACCAAAACATTTGCAGAGTTAATTAAATTCTTTTTAGTAGCACAGCGTCGAAGTGGCTCTGTGGTGAGAAGAGCAGGGGGGGAGCCAGGTCACCTTCACTGCAGCACGTGGGGTGATGAGTCCGCGGGTACTGCAGACTGGAAAGCACAGCTGTTCTGAGTGGGTGCGTGGAGCACTTTTGTTCCTTACCTTCATCAGTATGGGGAAAGACTTAAGACATAGTAACAGATAAATGAGAACATCTAATTCAAACAGGATTTGGTCTGAGAACTCTGACCATTACTGAGTGTAAGCACCAAATGAAAATGATCTATTGTGATCTGCTGACATTTAGTTTGAGATAATCAGATACAACACAGAAGCTTGGTGGAGGGAGGCAAGAGAAGTTGACAGAACCCCTAAAACTTTACCTCGTATTTGGGATATTACTCTAGAAAGAAATTCCAAGCAGGCATTTCCCTGGGATAACCTCCAAAAAATAGCTACGTTTTGACTGCGTAGTTGGTTACCTTCTGAACCTCCCTCAGCTAGCATCGGCATTCTTACAGCTTCCTCCTTAAATGAGTGTTATAAACCCCTTCTGTGAGATGTGCACCAGAAAACAACCCAGGTGTGAAATTCTAATACACTGAAGATTACGAAAGAAACAAACAGTTCAGTTTCTGTGCCCGATGCAGTGACAAAGTTCCCCTCCTTTTTTTGTCACTGTTTCCAAGGCTGTCTCTAACATCATGTCCCAGTTTTAGGTCCTTCTCTTCAGCTCAGAGACAAACTTTCCCAATGGCTCCAATTATCTAAACAAGTAGACCTTAACAGCATGAACAAAAATTGAATCCCATGACCCTTCTTGTGACTCAGTCCTGCAGACACTAAGCAGAGCATGGTGATCAGTGACTGAATTACTTCTGACCTCTTGGTGAACTTCACGTAGATGTGGTTGGGCTTTTTTTTAATTACCCTAGAAATAGCAACCAACCTGAAGCTATCTATTAGCTGTGGCTAAGACTGGGAGGTTTCCTGGATAAATACTTTGAGAGGATTAAGAGCAGTTGCTATAATAATTAAAAGGCCCAACAGGATTTTAAAATGCCAAACTTCCTCAAGGAATCTGTCAAGGCCTGGAAATGATTGTTCAAGATGACACTTTGAAAGTGAAATCAGTGCATGATTGGCCAACTGGTTATTAATACTGACCAAAACTGGTCAGCTCTCCTTACAGGTTCAGCTACCCCCTCTGCCTAAAGTGGCCACCCCCACTACAGCAGTGTTCCTCAGGAATACAATCCAGTCCTTCCTTGGACCTTACTGTCTCTGTGGAGCAGAATCTGACACCTAATAGTCAGCAGCAATTCTGTTCTAGCATATAGAAAGCATTCCAGTGCAGTAGTAAGTTACTGTCTTAGTGGGGGGGGAGAAGACAAAGGTCACAAGCACAATTTAAAAGTCATACTTAGCTGTAAGCCCAAATGAAAGAGACATTTTACATTACTGAACTGCAGCTGTAAACAGTCACATTTAGGGATTCTAAAGCACAAAATGTACCATGAAGTGTTTCCATTTTGTCCTGACTCAGGTGACAAAATCTAAACTCGACCCAGATTAACTACCAAAATCAGACACATTAATAACCAAACGTGAACTTCATGTTGAAATAATTTTGACACATCTCCTCCTCCCCGCTCCCCTAGCACTGTTTGTTTTCTGTCCTCATTTAACAAAGGCTGAAGCCAAACCTTTGTAGCCATCTGTACCATTTGTACCTAAACAGAGGGTTAGCTAAGGGAACACATGTGAACAGGCCCCTCCTCAACCACATCTGTCTGGGAAGCACTGCAGCACTTTCCCTGCTCTGAGGTACAGAAGGTGATCTGCTCGAGGTTCCCAATGAAGAGGTAAAATGCCAGTGCAGGTAAAACCACAGCAACGTCTCCCAGGCACTAGCAAGTCGTAGTAAGGTCTGCTAGGCATGTCAGCAATCACTGCTTTCTGCTGTGATGTTTAGACTCTAATTTGCAGTAAAGATTTAGTGTCAGCTTATCCTGATTTGTGATCTGAAAGGATCTACTTCACCTCTCACATCACCCAGCACAGGTAATGCCACCAGTGAGATAAACGCTATCAGAGAGTTTTAACCTCGCTGTTTTCTGCACCTCAGAAATAACTTTCCCTGGCCTGGTTTCTGAAGCCTGTTTCAGCAAAGCCAGCTGCATCTACCTATAGAAACAAGATAAAAGCAGCACTCCCAGCTAACAACCTGCACACCTTATGCCCACTCTGTGTAGATTGTAATCGCTGTAGTAAAAAAAAATGACTCAGCAATGGCTTCAGGATCAGAAACGTGAGGAAGCACTGGAAATTTAAGTCCAGCTTAAACTGGGAGAAGGGAGATTTGAACAAGTTAAAGCACAAAAGCAGCCTTGCCTTTTCCACCCCAAATGTCTTGCTTTTTGATGCCCTCTTTGAGAAGTGCAGTGTGAGATCCCGAGATGATAGTAAGAGTCATGGAAGGGCAGTGGTCAGAGTTTACTGAGCAGTTAACCTGGTCATGCAGAAAATAGTCTCCAGACAAACAAAGGTGCCAACAAAAGCGAGACCCACCCTTGCCTTCCATAGCTTCTGCTAATACGGTGTGACCTGATAACTTCAAAGCCTAGGTAAGACCATGTAAATGCCAACAGAACTAAATACAACAGTCTGAGGAGCAAGCATGAAACTAATCAAGGGACTGATAAAACCAGCCCCCCTCCTCTTCCATCCTAATTTTCATAATGAGCTTCTTGTCTACTTGCTGCTGAAAAAAAATACTAGTGATTTGGTCTTTTATCTCTGCATTTCCCCCATTTCAGATACCAATGTAACATCTTGCAGGAAGGTATCAGCTAAGACAAGTTACCTGCTGCGCAGAGGTCACCAACGTGTTACTGAATGAAGCCAGTCTGCACATAAGCTACACATCTAGGGTGGGTATTTTACTTTTCACCCTCCATCTACCACCATCTGCAAAAGCAGCTGGAACTGTACCTGTACAAGAAACTAATCTGCTCTGGTTTGAGGGTTGGAGCTACCCTGTGCGTTTCTTTTCCTTTTTAAAGGCTCAGTAATTAAGTTTTGCCACAAACAGCTTTTACCACTGGCTGTATCTTTTGCTGTTTCAAGCACAGAAGAAAACCACCACTCGGGTACAGTGTTTGCGAATTGAAGCTCGTGCCAGGCAGCAAGGCTGGTGAAGCAAATGAAAACTAATTCTAGACTTTGTACTGCTGTTCCCTCTAAGCCAGATGCATGAAGCACACAGCATGCAAGGAAGGTTTAAGTAATCTTTTTAGTCTTTTTAAGCTCTTGGCACTGCCTGGTTCTCCAAGGACATCCCAAAAGGATAAATACACAATTATGACTTTAGTCCAAACGTTCCATTGTAATTCTAGCACCAGAGAATGGTACATTTACAAATATTATTGACTGAGCAGAGAAGAACATTTCGAGATGGAATTTTGAGGGAGAAGGTGACAAAATTAAATACAGGGCAGTCAGAACTCCTGTGCAAACCTCACAAGGAACTGCATTTAAATTGGAAGTGGCAGAGTTTACTCAGTTCTCATCTCTGCTTTGCAGAGCTCACTTCTCACCCCAGGACCACCACCCTTCAAAAACCCTTGAACACCCCACACTGATGATGTTCATACTTCTATCTCCAGTAATAAAAGCTGGCTCTCAGAGCCCAAGGCACAAGCTGCATTCTTATTTCAGCAAGGCAGGATGGAGCATTTAAAATGATTTAAGTGAGAAACTCTCATGAAAATGGAGAATTATACCCTTTTCAGTTCTCACATTTTACAAACATGAAAATTCCCAGCCATGATGATTTAAAGTCATTCCAGTTGCAACAGTAACTGTCCACATCAAAGAGCAGAGTTGGGAAGAAGAAACAAAGGCTGCACAGGAAAAGAGCAAGCAGTGGTCACCACGTTTCTGAATGCCAGTTCTGTTCAATACATTCTTCCTCATAGCCTAAAGCAGGAACACTGAGTTTGGAACATCATTTTTCTCTCCTCTGTTCCTTTGACATTTACCTTCCTTCTGATGTCCTACCAACAGAAGCAACCTGCATCACAGCACAGCCAGCTTGAGAGGAAACAACATCTCAAGTTGGTGCACAGTGTGAACCTAGCAGTAAAACCCTAATAAATACAGAGGTAGGAAATTTTAGCTGGGAAGTACTGACATTCTCTTCCCCCAAATGCATATTTTTATACAGCACAGAATGGTTAAAAGAACTTTTTACGAGTTTAATAGAAACATCACTAAGCTCTCTTCTTACCATGACATGCTGATGGTTCTTTAGGTATTAGATTTACAACGGACACATCACTCAGCAGACAGCTCCCTCCTTGCACATCCCTGTGCTCAGCTGGGCACTACCCTGGGACTATCAACTGAACTTGAGGTGTTTGGGAGCACAGCAGCTTTGTGGCTGTCAGATCTAAGAGACCTGTTTGAAGTTAATCCACAAAGCATTTCATCATCGCTTCTGCCATTCTGCTGGGGAGTTCTCAGGTATTTAAGCGGTAAAAGTCTGTGGAGTCAGTTACACTTCTATGCTACAGACCCCCTTCACACATGGCCAGCTCTTCAATACAATCCAAAGCAGAAAGGACAGCTCAGGCTGAGTCCAGACTGCACTGTAACCAGGCCAGGCTGTGCAGAGAGACACGGGTAATAGACTAAGAATAGAACTGACACGCTTTTAATTTAGCGAACACTAAATCAGCAAAATGCTGTAATCAGCTTCTCGTTTTAAGGGAGACATAAACTTTGACCCTCTCTAAATTACTGACGAGCAGGAGGCAGCAGCTTTCCTACCGCACAAATACGGGATCCTTGAGACTCTTCACCCTCTTTATATCACGCAACCCAAGCAAAGGGGCTTTAATTAGCTCACATCCCATCGTTAACGAGGCTTCCTAATGCATCCTGACAGGGGCGCGTTGGGCGGCTGACGCGCGGAGCCCCGCGGGGCGCGGCCGGCACGGCTGCCCGATGAGCCGAGTGTCCCGGGGAGCCCCCGCGGCACAGCCCCGCCGAGCTTCCCCCAAGGACCTCCTGGGAAGCGGCACCAGCAGGTGCCCGCTGGCAATAGTTTTGTGTTACAGGCTTGAATGAGTGATCCCTGCAGGAACTGCCGGCTGTTTTCACAGACACAGAAGGCAGTCAAAAGTCCACAGCATGAACTTGGAATGACCCCAATCGCAGAGTCACTGGCGGGTTCATCTGGAGGACAACTGCGCTTTATTAAACAACTAATACTTTTAGCAGATAATTCCCCTTCCCCCCAGCCTTCACTCTCTCAAAGACTTAAGGTCTTCCGGTTTGATTTTTTTTTGGGGGAGAATGAAATTATTCGTCTCCTCCACCCCTCTCCTTAGAACTTCTCTGTAGACTGAGAACCTGAGAAAAAGCCTAAAGAGACCTAATCCAGTTCCTGAAGTTATCCTAACAGTGTGTCCAGAGCAGGGCAGACTAACTGTGCTTCTTAACATCATCTCCACCAGGACTGTTACTTCCACAGGGCATTTCCTCCCAGCAGTCAGTCAGCCAGTTTCATTTTCTGCCATGGTCACCTGTGACCGCACTTGGGATCTGAATGCTCCTCCTTGCTTAGAACCCCACAGGCTTTCCGTGTTCCACGTTCACTCAGCCTGCCATCCTGTGTGCAGGGCAAACAGCCAACAGCTCTGGGGGGTAACACGTTTGCATCTGCTGAACTGATGCCAGTCATCTACAGTTGCTTCCTTGGCCATCTCCCGTGGACATAACAATCCTGCTTTCCCTCCCTGGGGATAGACAGCCAAGGAATTTCAAGTCTAACTCTGCATTATTTGACATATTCTACACAACAACATCACTTCACCTATAGAGGAGGGAGATGTAGTCAGCCTTCTGTCAAGACTGAAGGCATTAATTGCAAGCCCACATCCCATTTTTTCTCCTTCAGAGGCCAATGGTGATACATGGGACGATACACGGGCTATCCGTGCCTGCTCTCCTGACATGCTACCCACTCAAGAACCAGGTCAGCATCATATTTCATTTCATCTCATGATAAATGCTTGTTTCTAATTCCAGTTTGTGCTTCTGACAACATTTTGCATACCACACTTTAGATTCCCTTTTCACTTCATTGCCCAATGAGTCAGCAAAACAGGAATGCTGTAGAGCAAGTGTAATTGCCAGGGTGGTCACTTGTCCACTTCCACCTCTCGCTGTGTGCAGTTGCTGCACTGTTCCAGGGTTCTCAGTCAGCTGAGTCATTTCTCCTGGAAAAGGCTCACCAAAGCTACCACCAGTGTGTCAGTTTGCTTCTCAGTGTGCACACACAAGAGATCACATCCAGAGCAAAGCAGTTCTTCCCACCCAACGCATCGCCATTCTTGTTTGGTCTCACCCAAAGAGTTTCTCCACACTGCAGTCCAAGCCTGCTCACAGACACTTTGGACAAGCAGCTTTGTAAAGGGAAAGGCCGAATTTAACCTGAACTGTTGGACACTTTGAGCCAGGATGCAGGCCACACAGGTTTTATCCCATGGCACAAATAAAAAGCAGGAAGAACAAAATAATACTTCAAACTTCTCAAAGACGATCCTTTATCCAAAAATCTTCTCCAAAGACACTGATCACCAGATGTTCTGCACATAAAAAGTGTCACTTTCCATAGCTTTCGATTGGCACTAACTGGCCATAAAACTTGCTGTCTTTTAAAACTGCCAGGAAATGGGGAAATGGCCTCGTCTGTAGCACTGCTTCCAGCACTGAAAATTTGTGCCTGTGAATTTCAGTTACTTTCCATCTCATGACCTGCACATTTTCAGACTGATTCCCAGTGCTCAGCACTTGAACCTGCACATGAAATTTGAGTTCTGAGAACGCTGCCTGGACATGTTACCTGAGCACACTGCAGCAGCCCCTGCACAACAATGGAAGGCACAAGGAGAAAACCCTTAAGATTTCACAGAAGAAAACCCAGGCAAAGCTGCACTTGACCTGTACTGTGTAAGCCACTTCTAGGAACAGAGAAAACAATGCATGACAACTGCTGCTAAATCCCACTTCAGCATCCAGGCTACCCCTTGTTAGGGACAACCATCAGCTCACCTGGGGTAAACTCCAGTTCAAATCAGTAGAGCTGCCCAGGAAGATGCTACCTTCCTCCTGTTACCCAGTGTGAGACTGCCACTGATCAGCCACATTCTGCTGTCAACAGTTAGAGGGAGTCAAAGCAAACTGGGAAAATACAGAATAGTAGGAAGCTCAGAACCCAAAGGCCTCTCTCCTAACGAAAGCACCACCCTGTACTTCTTTCTCAAGCTTCACAAAGGGCTTTTATGAGCAGCTGTTGCAGTTCCTGCAAGTTTTGACTCTCAAGTTCCCACTCCCAAGTCTAAGCCTCAGCCTGCCTCTCAGAACTCTCCAAGCTTCCACAAGAACCTAGCACAGTAAATACACCTGTGGCTTGTGGTTTACCTGTGGCTGATGGTTCACTTGCCCTTAAGAAGCCTAACTAAATTTCTCACTGGAAACTTCAAATTTCAGTATGAACATTGATCTCTTTCAGGAAGTTCATTAAATCACTTTTTTGGGCAGGAAGAAGGGACACAACAATTATTCCCGTCCAATATCTATCTCCAGAAACTAAGCCTAACTGTAGAGCCCTAACTGCCCATAACTCATAGAAGGTAACAGAATTTCTTGTAAGGGTTAGAAAAATCAGACAAATTAAATACAGCACTGACAAGCTGATTAATCTTCCTAACCCTTTGCTACCAGGAGTTACACTATGCTAGCACAACATCTATTTGCCAGTAGTAGGTACAACCATGCTTGATTTTCCAGTTAGGCATCACCAGCTACAGAGCATTTCCGCTAAGATGCTATTTTGGGGTTCAATATTCATTTCTAATTGAAACACCTCTGAAAGACTAATTCAGGATTTAGTACTATCATGCCTGGCAGGAAAATAAAAGTGTGGATGCCAAGAATGCAAGACCTTCCTAAGCATATGGCAGCTATAGAATCCTCCATTCAGAGGGAATGAAATTCCCTCAGGTGTCTATATTTAGGATCAAAGAGCTTTTTAAAATACAGAACTTGGAGTCTCCAAGGGATAAAAACTACAAAACTGCCTGTAGTGAACTTTATTTAACCCAAGGTTTTGTGCCAACTTAAATACACTGCAGCTCTCCACTTGAAAGAAGGCATTACCCACGGCTTGTTCCCAAATGCATGGAAAAGCCATTACAGAGCTGAGCAGCACAACTATAAAACAGAGAAGCAATAAAATGACAAAACCAGATACAACCCCAATAGCTTACTTTTCAATGCAGTCAAGCAGAATTACTTATAGAGCAATGATTAGAGTAGTAAAGTTTCTTCATCTGTCTACTCATACCTTAAAAGCTAACTCACCTGAAAAGCTAGGCTAGATTTTTATTCAAGACACTTTTAAAGTCAAGTATTCCAACAACCAGCCATCACTTTCTAAGCAGGACACCAGTCTGGGCTGCCATAGACACTGGCTGCAAAGGTCGGAGAATCATGGAAGAGTTAAGCTGAAGGGCACCTCAGAGATTTACTCCAAGTTCCCTGCCATAGGGAGGGACACCTCTCAGGTGCACTCAGCTGCTCAAGGCCTCATCCAGCCTGGCCTTGAACACCCCCAGGAGCAGGCAACCACAACCTCCCTGGGCAGCCTAGTCCAGAGTCTTACCACCATGGTACTGCAGAACTTCCTAAGATCCAGTCTAAGATAAGCAGCTCTGTGGCACAGCTAAGCTAGGTGACAATTTATGCAGTGGAAATGTACTTGAAAATACCTTCCCTGCAGAGAACACCAAAAGCAAGGTGAAAGGATCTATTGTTCCAGCCATGTTTTGCTTGAGGAACCGGAATTAACTTCTCTTTAACAAAGCTTGACATACCCTAGCTAGGATCAGAAGGCATATGCATGCTAGAGCAGAAAGTAGCCAGAGACAAAAGTTCTGTGCTGCACCGTGTACGTACTGTGTTCAGAATTGCACTCTAAAGGTCAGGGTTTTACCATATGGACACTCCTGGTTTAGTTTTCTAGATTTAGATGTCTGAAAGCAGTGCAAGATATAGGGAAGAATTGATCCTGATTATCTGAGCCTTTTTAACCACAGAGCAGAATTTAGTTCCATCCTTTGGCAGAGGGATTGATAAAGTTGTTCTATGATGTACTATTAAGTCTTCCTAAAGGTTGCAACTCTGTCCTTGTTGTGAAAGAATGAATGCACAATCCATGTAAGGAGTTTTTCCAAGGAAACTGTGTGAGACTTGCATCACAGGTATTTCAGATATATCAAGGGGAAAGAAAAAAGTACCTGGGCAGCCAGATAAACACTACATGGGGTGATTTTCAAAGGTACAAATGGGAAGCAGGCACTCAGCCCCTGCTGGATTTTGAAAGGAGTTCAGCCTCCAAGCGCCCTTCTGCCTTTGAAAATCTTCCTTCTCAAACCCCTCGGTTACAAATGACTCCAAAGTTCAAAGCGTGACCTTGCCCTTGTGGGAAAGGCAGGACGGCTCGTGCCTTTTAAAGAAAGATTTATGAGCCTGTTGCTGCAGATGTGACTGCAATGAGGAAACAACACTTTATAGGAAGGAAGCTAAAGAAACATGCTCTGCTGGGTGGAGTGGATGGCTCACAAGAGACTGGAACCACGAGCAGAAAGCATGGACCAAATACTGGTTTGCACAGATGGATGCTGCCTTGCAGAGGCCCAGTAGTCTCCCACCAGAGTGCTTGGCTAAGCTGTACCTGCAGGGCTGAGAGTTGCAGAACCACTCCTATGGGATAAGGGCAGAAATATCCACCACATGGGATTGTGTTTTGAGTTTCCTGATCCTGTCACACATGGGCTAATGCTGGCAACAATGCGATCACATAAGAGAAAGTACAGGGCATCTTTCCTCGTGGCTTAGCACTCTGGCTTAGATGTGCTCACAGCTACGCACTGAGTGATGGACTGGGTGATCCCTGAAGCAGTTTAATTAGGTTTGATAACCTCAGTCTTAAGCTATCTACAATTATGCAAACTCTAAATTCTACCTTTCTCATCTGAATTACATTTTCCCACTAATGTGAGATAAAAAAGTCCATTTCCCTGTCTACAAGCAAGTAGAACAGGTTGTGAAAGGGTGAGCTGTGATAATACTCATCTACAAACCTACCAGGTTGGGTAATAGGAGGTAAAGGATTTTCACAACCCCCAGATTTTCACAGCACATCCTTCTGTGATCGCAGCCTTGATCACCAGGTTCATTTGCAGTACCTGGTAACACACCACGGATGGAACCAGAAATATTTCAAAGACAGTTGATACCAAACAAGTTTCAGCAGAGTACCAGCCGCAACCAAAACCACGTCCCAGTTCTGGCTGCTGGCTCACATCACGCCTCTCTCAGACACTAAGGATAGTTATTTTCACTGATAACCCTCAGAGAACCGAATTCTCTCAGTCGTTATCAGAACAACAAAAGAATGCTCACCACACGTAGAGACTTTGGAACTAAACCCAAGACTAATGCATAGCTGCCCAGGAATTCCTTAGTTTGTTGCTGTGTGGCACAGAAAAAAACCCAAGCCTCCACCAGTGTTAGTAGAATAAATGATACTCACACCAGCTGAGTCACTTCCCAGAAATCAAAGTTAACAATTCCTGCTATACTAAATAAACCCTTAAACACTCTGAATTCCTATAATGCTCTCTAGAGGTGCATTCTGTGCATAATGTAACTTTGCTTACTTCCACACAGGAGGTGACACCACACTCGAGCAACATTTCAGTTCTCCCTCTGGCTCACTACTGCATTCGACCTGCAAACCACTCGGGTATCGCTAAGCGGCCGCAAGCGCTCTCACGCACTCCTGCAGGCTTCTGGCATCCCCGGAGTCACATATGAACCGTTTAAAGACGACACCTCCATGCACAACACAACCTTTACACCACAAACAGGGCATAAAGCAATTCAGAGCTGGTCAATAGCTCTGACTTGTTTCCTGACTATCTTCTGGTCATTGCTGTAGCAGCCTTGAAGAGCAAAGCCATTACCTTTGCAGCTGAGTTCGATACCCCATGTGTGACGTTTCGTATGAGACCACCAACGTTGCCGTATTTTATAAGTCCACTAACACCTTCTGAGACATCGTTCAACAGACCCATAGGGTTGCCAAGGAAATCCACAGAACCTAGAATCCTGGCTGCCTGGCTAAGCAGCTCCTGTGAAATCAACAAGGAAGAATGGAACATCACTTATGGATCATACCAGCAAGGGTGACTAAGAGATTAAAACCCAAGGCCCACCTGCAAGAAAACCCAGAGAGCTCTACTCAAGGGAACAACAGTTTCACTGAAGAAATTAACACAAATGCCAGTTAGCTAACAGTAATTTCACCTTGAAAAGCAGTGTGTTTAGGAGCATGTGATGCCTTTTCTCTGTATGCCCAAGCAGCAATACAGCACTAACACTTAAGTGGTCACAAAAGAGTTTCTGCATCCTCACTAGAAAACTTGTCAATGAAGAGAAGTTCAGCCCTGGCCCACAATGAAATATCTACAACACTTACCTCCTGAAAGTGTTTCAGAATGTCATTGATGATGAACTCCTGAGTTTCATAGGGATGGACTCTTGTGAAAGGATCCAGATTAATCACAGCATCTTCGAATCGGATCAGAGGAATTCCCAGCGTGCTTTTCAGTGCCTAAACAGAAGATACTGCTACTTTCATTTTTCTCTCTGCTCCTCCTTCATAGCACCCAAATGAATTAATCTGAATTAACCAAAGTGATCTGAAGTTGCTACAGCACTTCACCACTGCAGGTGCTTTGCTACAGAGGGCAACCACTCTATAAACCTTCTACTTGCAAGCAGTGATTGATTACTAGAAGTGCCTTCCTCCAGTAACTAGTCAGTCACTGAACACTGAGCTCCTGGTGCTCTGATGATAGGAATATTGCAGCCTCAATGTGTTTACAGTTCCATGCTTAGCCCTTTGCTGTGACTGCTCTAATAGTCAATTAAACCAAACCCGACATGAATTTCTGTGACACACAAAGACAAAACTGGGTATTTTCCACCCTGCTGAAGTTTTGTGAATGGATTAAGTGTCAGGATGAGCTGCAATAACACAGATAATTTCCTGCAAGCCTGAGGCTCATTTCTCAGTGTTATGTGGTACTCTGAAATGCTCTAACCCGGCTTTGGCAATTGTTTTCAAGGAAGCACGAGACGACAGTAATTAGCCTGTGGGCCATCTGCAACCTGTACAGTCTGCACATAAAAAGCATAATGCCAGACATCCACATCCACACACACAGACAGACATACACACATAAATACAACCATTCTTTTAAAATGAACGCAAAGCCAAAGCTCCCAAAGAAAAAAGTGATCCCATCCGTTGCAGGTCTTGCTAATGGCATCTGCAGAGTCGCCAACAGGAGATAATCTACAGAAGGCAGAAGCCCGATCCTTGAGTTCTGTCTCCCGGCCTTACTTACCGGAGCCTGCTCGGTGTCAGCACTTCTGCCATCTGCAGGCACTTGGAGCAAACCACACAGGTCTGCTGTGGCTTCACAAGTAAGAAAGGACCTATTTATTTTTTCAGTAAGTGGGTGACTGGCTGGAGCAGTACTCATTATTCACTTCGGTAGGAAGTAATTTCCTGTTTAACTATCAGATATTATAGAAGGCAACTCTGTTAATACTGGTACCTAATAAAAATAATCTGTCTGCACCAAATTACTAGACAGCAAGGTCTGTGCCAGAAACATTACAGGGAGGTAGAAAAACTTCTACAAAGGCTCTACTGTGATTATTCTTTCCCTCCTACCCTGAACCCTCCTCTGCTACCAAACTGAATGGAACTCTTTCTGTGGAATTTAATATACAGAATACAGCCAGTGACTGTTATCATTAAGGGGAAAAAAATTAATGTATATGCCAATTTTTCTCTTGGGAACAACGCTGGCAGCTGCCAAGACGTATCCATATGCAGCCATACACCAAAGGCAGCAGGAAATCCAAACACAGCAGTGCAGAGTTTCTTAAAGGCACCACAAACACTTTTCCCTCTCTAAATCCACATGGTCATGAGGGGCACAAGCACATCAAGAGCCTGCTGCTGAATGGCAGGGAATGAGACAGCTAATGAATTACCCTCTGCACAAGGGTTTGTGAGCAACAGTACAAGGATGCAGGACTGCTGATATTCTAGGTCATGCTGGCAGGGGTTCATGATCTATGCTCATTCTGCAACACTTCCTTAAAAGCTTGCACATCTTGGTGTCCATAATATCAAGGGGCACACGACAGCCTGGTGCATGGCTCAGTGCTGGTTACTGAACACACGAGCTGGACAGGCAGCAGCTCGGCTCCTCCATGGTGGGGATGAGGTTTATGGGTTGACTGGTTTTGCTTCAGTTCCCTCATCGTGGAGAAAATAAGTTTATTGGTTCTGAGGGAACTGAAATATTGCTGACTGTTGTCACTTAGTATTATGTCCAGGAAGATGCCAACACACAAACTGGGAACACTGGCTGAGATTTCCCCTCTTGCTGTAATTTGGAATCCCTGGTTCACTTGAACAGCTGTGCCGAATATGCATCACCACCTAAAGCCCTACTCAATCTGAATTCATTTTAATATTTACCCAAGCTACACAGTACTCATGCAGAGCCTCGAGGGAGACAGGTTTTGGATGAAAACACTCAAGAGTTCTCCCGTATTTCTGCTCCCTAAACTGAGTAACTTATTTTTCTTCACTCTCACCTCAGCCTACCCATGCAACAGTCATTCCCCTGAAGGTCTTTACACTTCCACTAATGCAGCTAAGTCCCTTAGTGAAGCAGTGAGTTATGAGGTGAAGTTGACTGTGCCTCACCTGATTACTGCAAAAATGTAGTATTACTGAAGAGACTGGAAATTATGCACATGAAACAACACAAGTCATTGGAACTTCTATTATCTTAAACAATGGAAGAGTCAATGGAAATGAACAGTACTAACTAAGGCTTCTGTCTCTTTTTCCTCCTCTAAAAGAATCTTTTTACTTGGGAGCACAAAGGGAGCACTCTGGCATACCTTGAGATCCAAAGGCAGCTTGTTGGAAGTGAAGACACTCAGCTTTATCTGAGGCACACTAATCTTCAGGTTTTCAAAGTAGTATCGCTTTTGTGCTCCACCTTGTTCAACAACCTTCTCATGGAGGTTTTCATCATACTTTTCAACCTCTGCATTCAGACAAAACACAGGAATCAGAATGGATGACATGTAAATAGATATGAGGTTATGAATACATACTCTGTAAAGAGTTAATAGTTTCTCTGTACAAATAAAAAGTATGTGTGACTACTAGCGTAGCCAGCAAAATTACTCATGCCTTGTGGCAGCAAGCTGACCTTGCAGACTCAAGGACATTTTTTCTGCTCTGCCTCCATCTCCAAAACCTCAATGTATTTGTAGCTAGATAAAAAAAGTCATCCAGGTGGATAGGTTATTTGAGCTTTCAATCTCACTTCTAACTGATCTTTGTCAGCACACAGAAACCAGGTTATACAAACAAAACTATGCAAGGTTTCCTACTCTGCAGTCGTGGTCGTACAAGTTCTGCCCTCTCTATTCTTCTTTACACGCTCAACTATCAGTGTCACAGTCAAAGCAAGCAAAGTTGACAACACTCTCAGTTATCACTACAGAATGGACAAAATGCCTATATGGAGGAGATTCAATAAATTAGGTACAGAGTGAGCCAAAGCAGCTGACACCAACAGGTTTGTGTTTTTGTAAGAGCATCCTGGCAGTGTGGGGAGGCAGGGGGAAAGACAGAAGGTGACAAAGTCCTACGAACTTAGGTTGAACAACTGAACATGTTGAATGAAAATGGCAAACTAATTTTTGTCAGAATTTTGGACATGATCAGCACCAGTGGGTGAACTACAATGAGCCTACACTAAGGAAGCAAACAAAAAAGCAGCAAAAGCATCAAGGTAAAGCAAAATGATGCACAGGTTAGTAAACAGCACAAGAGCAACACTCAGAGTATTTCCTCCTCATCATTAGAAGTCATTAGGTCCTCTAGGAAACTAGGAAATGTAATATTCCCATTTTCCCCTGAGAAAATACAGAAGCTGCAGTGGATCAGCAAGACACAGAACTCTTAAGCACCATTTGTAGGCTTGCTCCCATTTGCAATTATGCCAAAGTTGGTGTTTTTTTTTCCAGAACAGTTATGGTACATAACGCTACACACCCTACTGTGTATTCAAAGTGACTTCTCCAATCAGCAGGCCAAAACAGACACTCAGAAATCTTCCACAGTACAGACAAATCCTACACTAGGAGGATTAGAACAACATCTACGGGATTAGAAGGCTGCCTCACTGAATGGAAACCACTCTACAGAACAATTAAAGCCAGGGCTATGGATGCCACAACTAAAAGGTCAACCAGCCAAAGTTTTCCTTCAGTTAAGCAAGAGGAACTGCCTGAGGAACAAATGAACAGAGATCCCATTTCTAGCCTTGGGTTTAAATAAACATTACTAAACAAAGTAGCTTGCTAAATTAATAACACAATTTCTGTTATGCCAATTTAGATGAATCCAGATACAGAAACTGGAGATGAATACTAAACTCCTCCCCACAGGTGCTCAGCTCAGTCATTGTGTACTGGACAACTGCATGTTACAGGGGTCACTACCTTACTACTGTAACAAGCAGAGCACACCACACACGAGGGAGCTTTACAGGGGCCACTGAGACGTGAGCTTTCTACTCTCTGCTTGACAGTGGCAGTTTCCCAGCAGCTAAGATTTTGCTAAGTATTTTGAACTTATTTCATAAGCAAAGCTCATAATATATGGTAAAACTGCTCTTTGTAATTTTATACTGTACCTGATTCAGACTGATCATAGCCAAAGAAACTCAACAGCTTCAGAAGCAGTTTCTCCTCAATTTGAACTGTGAACTTCCGAGCAGTGATCATCAGATGCTATCAAGATAAACAAGTCTCAGTTTACAGTATGAACACTGGAAGTACAAGCCATGAAAGCAGACAATGCATTCTACTTCAACAGGCTACTTTCATTGGAATTCATACAATCACAGTATCAAGCAAGGCCTTTGACACTGTCCCACACCACATCCTGGTCTCCAAGCTGGTGACACATGGGTTTGATGGGTGGATGTGCTAGTTTGAAGCAGGCTAGAAGGTTTTGGTGAGAAGAACTAGATTACAGGCTGTGAAAGGAAAACAGTGGTGATGTCTACTTCCCTCACAGTCCTGCTAAGGAGTATGGGAACAAGAAATGAAAACATTAGATAACACTCTGGCCATTTTTCTCTCACTCCTGCTTGGGCTGCTGACTGAGCTGCATCTCTCTAACACACCCTTCCATTTGGCCTAACCCACTTTTGCTTCTTAACCTCTGGCCAAACCTCCATTCTTTCCTGGGACTGGGGTAAGGTTGAGAGGGGCAGGGGGAAGGTGCAGGGGTGGTTGAGAGCCCCTCCTGGGGACTCAGGTTTCTGGGAGGAGTTGTGTTTCTGTGTTACCTTTTACCTTGTATATTTCTGTCTATAACTGTATATACTGTAAATATCTGCTTGTATATTGTGCTAGCTGTAAATAAATAGCTTCATTTATATTCCCAGAGCCGGCTGAGTCTAGTCTGGGTGACTGCTAAAGTGTGGGGGGGTAGGGAACACCCAAACCATCACAGTGGACCAGGAGATGGACACAGAACTGGCTTGATGGCTGCACCCAAAGAGTGGCTGTCAACAGGTCCATGTCCAAGTGGAGACCAGTGACAAGTGGAGTCCCTCAGGAATCAGTCCTGGGACCAGGCTTGTTTAGCATCTTTGTCAGTGACATGGACAGAGGCACTGAATGCAGCCTCAGCAAGTTTGCTGTCCACACCAAATTGTGTGGTGCAGCACACAGGCTGGAGAGCAGGGATGCCATCCAGAGGGACCTGGACAAGCTGGAGAGGTTGGCACAAGCCAAGTTCATGAGGTTCAACAAGACCAAGTGCAAGGTCCTGCAGCTGGGTCGAGGCAAGGCCAAGCAGAAATCCAAGCTGGGCAGGGACTGGCTGGAGAGCAGCACTGAGGAGAGGGACTTGGAGGTGCTGCTGGAGGAGAAGCTCAACGGGAGCCAGCAGTGTGCACTTGCAGCCTGGAGGGCCAACCAGATCCTGGGCTGCAGTGGTGGTGGTGGGGAAGTGTGGCCAGCAGGGCCAGGGAGGTGATTCTCCCCCTCTAGTCTGCTCTGGTGAGACCCCACCTGGAGCACTGCATCCAGTTCTGGAGCCCCCACTGCAGGAGGGATGTGGAGATGCTGGAGAGTGTCCAGAGAAGGGCCACTGAGATGCTCAGAGGGCTACAGCAGCTCTGCTGTGAGGACAGACTGAAGGAGTTGGGGCTGTTCAGTCTGGAGGAGGCTCCCAGGTGACCTTCTTGTGGCCTTCAGTAGCTGAAGGGGCCTACAAAAAAGCTAGGGAGGGACTTTTTAGGCTATCAGGGAGTGACAGGACTAGGGGGAATGGAGCGAAGCTGGAGATGGGTAGGTTCAGGCTGGATGTGAGGAGGAAGTTCTCCACCATGAGAGTGGTGAAAGCCTGGAATGGGTTGCCCAGGGAGGTGGTCAAGGCCCCATGCCTGGAGGTGTTTAAGGACAGGCTGGCTGAGGCTCTGGCCAGCCTGATCCAGGGTAGGGTGTCCCTGTCCATGACAGGGGGTTTGGAACTGGCTGATCCTTGTGGTCCCTTCCAAACCTGACTGTTTCTATGATTTGTAGTAAGATTCCCACTCTCGAATCTCTGGTAGTTTTCTTCACCTGCAAGTGACCTACAACCAGTGGTGGGTGTTTCAATTTTTTGGAAGGTGTTGTGCATCACCACCTAATACTGACACCTCAGAGTCTGATGCTTAGCTGTTTTCCAACACTGAAATCACTTGCTTTTCAAAGCAGCATCAAAATATATGGGTGAAGATTCCAAGAGAGGATTTTTGCCCTCACAATGCACACTACGGTTGGTGGATAAACTCCCAAACAACATTTCCAGACAGCTGCAGAACACAGAATAGGGTTTATGCTCCAAGATAACAGCTCATCAGAGAGAAGTAATGGAGCCTTGTCACAGCTCATGAAAAGCACAGCATAGACACTCTGGTTCACTGTGCTATAAAGGTACCCATCAGTGCTCTGGGGAGAAAAACTCACTTGAAAAGAAAGGTCACAGACACGAACAGACAGAGGCTTGATTTGTTACCTGCTAAAATCTGCTTATTTTCCTGTTCACTACTGTACTGCAACTGCAGGCACTACGAACAGGAGAAGCTGGACATAGTGTCCTCAGCCTCAGGATTAACTCGAAGTGTAACTCACAACTGAATTGTGATTATTGGCAAAAATCAAACCCAGGCAAGAGAATACCATCTGCATGGAGGCTCACCTTGTATATATCAGTCAGTGCATTTTTACTGGGGAGTTTCATGGCGTTGAGCTGCACGGCAGGACCAGTCTCCACCGGCTCATTTTCACTCGTCTTGGGCGTCAGGAAGAGTATAAAAGGCCGTGTGGTGCCAATGAGCTGGTTGTCCACCTGCGGTGTGCACAAGGCAGACAACCAAACTGAGCAGGTCACAACAAGGAGCACAACTGATGCCCTGAGGATTTAGAAGCGCTCAGACACAGATGGGCCCGAGTCAGAGCGATGCTGGACAGAGCTGGCTACTGATCAGCACTGAGAGCACACCAAGTAAATACTCAGAAATGTCCTCCACAAACACCACCTACACCCAATGGCTGTGTTCTCTGTGACTTGCTCTTCCTTCAGCTTCTCTTGCAACTGGCTGCAGCAGGTAAGAGCCTGTTTCTCGTGGGTAATCTGCACTAGTGCCCACAATTTCCCCTCCAGGGACACCTTACACACTTGGAACACAATTCTGGTAATTCAGGAGTTTGGTAGTAGAATAAGCCCAGTTTTTACAGTCTGCACTTAGAACTGTGAATTCTGAACTTCCAAGACAGAACTGAAAACAAAGGTTAGGGTTAGCAAAGGCTAACTCTGCAAAGTCAAATCAAAATCTAGTTGGACAAAGTCTGTAAGAGGTTTACTTCTGTGGCACTACCGGCATTAGGACTCCTGCTTTCAGTGGCCGCTTTTGTGTTATGTCATAACAAAGAGCCACCAATCAGGCAGGGAGAAAAACCTCAAGCTGATCTGTGCACAAAATAAACAGATCCTCCTGTCTGTACCAGAAATACAGTGTTCCTCTGCCTCAGTTACTGCTAAGCAGAGAACCACGGCCCAAGAAAACTTCCACTCACTCCTGTGACACTTAGGAACTGAAATCTCAGCACAGCTCTAAACGTTTTGCAAACCTGCCAAGACAAAAAACCCAGAGAAGACTCAGGAGCAAATAAAAGTGCTTCAAAAGGGCCAGTACCTGTATGTCTTGCACACTGAGCTCCAACACCTGACTTGTTGACAGCTGTGTGTAGTGGACATGAATTCTTGTGAGGCTTGCAAACACCAGCTCCTCAGGAACTTTGTTGACCAAAGACAATCCTATTCCACCTTTCAGTTTCACAAGCACCTATGGAAAAAAAAAATCCCAAACACACTTAACAAACAGCACTGGAAAAGTCTGATCAATCCTCATCAATGACATTGATGAGGGCACAGACAGAGTCTGCTCAGGAAGTCTGCTGATGACACCAAACTGGGAGGCTTGGCTGAGACAGCTGCAGGCTGTGAGGGCATCCAGAGAGACCTGGACAGAGCTGGGCACAGAGGAACCAAATGAGGTTCAACAAGGACAAGTGCAGAGTCCTGCACCTGGGGAGGGACAATAAACTGCAGCAGTCCAGACTGGGAGGAGACTGCTGCAGAGCAGTCCTGGGGAGAGGGACCTGGCAGTGCTGGTGGAGAACACCCATAGGGCAGCAATGTGCCCTTGTGGCCATGAAGGCCAATGGGATCCTGGGGTGTATTAAGCAGAGCGTGTCCAGCAGGTCAAGGGAGGTTCTCCTGCCCCTCTACTCTGCCCTGGTGAAAACCCCTCTTGAATACTGTGTTCCATTTTGGGCTCCCCAGTTGAAGAGGGACAGGGATCTGCTGGAGAGGATCCAGTGGAGAGATACAAGGAGGATTAGGGGACTGGAGCACTGCCTGATGAGGAGAGGCTGAGGGACCTGGGGCTGCTTAGTCTGGAGAAGACTGAGAGGGGATCTAATAAATGTTTATAAACACCTAAGGGCTGGTCAGGAGGGGGGGGACAGGCTCTGCTCACTGCTCCCAGTGATAGGACAAAGAGCAATGGATGGAAGCTGCAGCACAGGAGGTTCCAGCTCAACACAAGGGTATTTACTGGAAGGGTCCCAGAGCACTGGCACAGGCTGCCCAGAGACATTGTGGAGTCTCCTGATCTGGAGACTTTCACAGCCTGTCTGGATGTGTTCCTCTGTGATCTGTGCTAGATTGTGTGGCCCTGCTCTGGCAGGGGCGTTGGACTCGATGATCTCCCTTCCAACCCCTAATATCCTGTGATCCTGAATATACTTCTGTAAAGAATTTATTCTTTTAGATCCATCTGCAGAGAGGCTGGACAGCTTACTGACAACTAGTCTTCAAATAAAGGCTAATGACCAACTCCCCAATCTCCCTCTATAATCTAGAAAGGAAAATGGTAAACAAAACACCCCTACTATGAGGACAGGCTGAAGGAGCTGGAGTTTCTCAGCCTAGAGAAAAGCAAGACTCCAGAGGGAAGCTTAGAACTGCCTTCCAATACCTGAAGGCATCCTACAGAAAGGCTGGAGAGGGACCTTTCATAAGGGTGTCTAGAGACAGGGTAAGGAAAAATGGTTTGAAGCTGAAGGAGAGCAAGGTTAGACTAGATCAGAGGAAGTTCTTCAGTACAAGGGTGGTGAGACTGGAAGAGGTTGCCCAGCGTCGCTGTGGATGCCTCCTCCCTTGGGATGTTCAGGACCAGGCTGGATGAGGCCTTGAACAACTAAGTCTATTTGAGAGGTGTCCCTGCCCAGAGCAGGCAGTTGGAGCAGACAATCTCTACAGTCCCCTCCAACCTAAGCCACTCTGTGATTCTAGCTGCAGGATCTTACTTCTAATTCCTGCTCTGATTCTGGATTCTTTAACTTGCGCAGATCTTGTTCCACAGCTGCGAGCTCATCTCCTTCACTGGACAGTCGATCGCTCCTGCGCTGGTTAAAGTCCGTTATCTGGGAGACAAACAAATGAGCACAGGCAGCACTGTCCTGTTTACCAGTAACAGCAATATTGCCCTGCCTTATAAAATGGTCTTCATAAAAAAATAAGCGTGACAAAATCATTTTATGATTTCCCTCCCCCTATGCAGCATTGTAAAGGCAACCTCCATAAGATGCAATACAGAAAAAGGTGTTTCAGGTATAAGCAAATAATTAAACCAAATTCTAGTTAACTCTAGAATTTCACCTGTAGCACTCTGGTTGGTCCATCTGGGATGACCCTAACAGTTAGCACTCCTGATCCTGGCCTCATTTTTTGGTTTATGAACTGCTGTTCTGGTGGAACTGGCCCCAAAAGTTCAAGTGAAGTATCAGGACCAAGAACAACTTCTGCTCCATCGTGAAGACCCAGCATTCCTCCCTTTGCCTGGATAAAGAAAGAAGAGTAAGGAAAAAAATAGTTAAGTGACAGATAAAGACTTGGGATAACTATCTGCACACATTAATATGAAAGTGTATTTCTCTTCTTACTCTTCAGAACTAAAACAGCAGATCAGAAGCATTTAATCTGTTATTATTAAAGCTTCTGGTAACTCATGTTTAATCAGCCTGGCAGCAGGAAGAACCAGACAAGATCAGTAATTAAGTATTCCCACTGCATATTCAGAGACAGAAGCTATCTGATAACATCACCATCAAACACTGACATTCCTTTGATGTTTAGTTCTAGACTTTGTAAAAGCAATGCAGATCTGCAATAGCAGCAGGCAGAATTAGCAGATAGCTTGCACGTGCCAGTTGTCTGCAAGTCAGAGTTTCCTGGAACACAAAAAAGGAGCAAACAGCTCAAACTGCTCATGCTAGAACCAGGACTCTGACATGTGCTGGTTTGACACAAACCCTGGCTTTTGTCAGTGATCCTGACATAACCTACAGCACTCTGACACCTGGGATGTGTGAGAGTATCAAGACTCTATGCCTACTTTGTGACCACGCTGTTCATTTTCAACCATGATCTACTACTCATTTTCTAATTATTTTCTTTCCAATTAATGGTGCAAAAGCTTTAACTATCTGAAATGGATAAGAACATTGAAACCCACATTGAAACCACCCAAGATGTTTGTGCAAGTCTGACCTCCTCTGTATTCTGAACTTCAACCTCAAAGCTTTTAGTTCCTTTCAGCACTAAGCCCAAACGACTGTCATCTGCAACATTGAATCAGTGCTGACCTGGACAACGAGGCCATGAATGCCACAGGTCAGCTTTCCATCACGAAAGCTCCACGTCTGGGTAGTGCTGCGCCGTCGGTCAGGCTTCCTCAGCATCAGGGGCTCGTACCTGCAGGGAAAGCCATCAGCACTTAGGGGATTTCAACTTGTCAGTCTTACTCTTGAGATGTGTCAGTGGTGAACACTTGCTCCAGTTGTGGTCAAGCTCATTTTCCTAATCTCACTTCTGAACTGCTCCTTTAACAAGTTGCTGCTGCAAATAGTTAGCCAGGCCCTTAAACCGATTTCCAAGCCAAGAAAGTGACTATGAGGTCTGTTCACAGTCAGATAAATCCAACAGGCCTTCAGAATCATTTCTCTCCTGATCCACTGTCATGCAAAGTATGCTTTCAAAGGCATGCTTAGAATCTACACCAGTTTCCTGAGAAATTCTCTTGGCAGTACCTGTTATCTGTGACAGCTGCCAGGCCTGCGATATCTAAAATCATCGAAGAGTCCACAGACCGAGGAGAAGGTTTATGAGGGTTATGAGGAACCGAAGAACCTTCATGGCAAATCATTCCTGTGTCTGTCATTCTCCACAGCTGGGAGCGTTTTCCTGGCTCCTGTTACAGAAAAATCCAAGATATAAATGAACACAGCAGTACAGAGCAAATATTTTTGTTCTGTTTTGCCATCAGATGTTTTGGAATGACTTGTATATATTTAACTTCAGAGCCCTGATGTAGGCTGCATAAAAACTTCTCCTCTGGTATTCAGAGTGTGTATCCACAGCCTTGGTAGATGCAGAGCTCTATTTACAAGCTGGTTTAAAATCTCAGCAATATGTAAATACATTTTCTAGCACTTAAAAGTTCCAGAAATAGATTTGCCTTACAATGCAACCAAAAAGGCAGCATGCTCTACCTCGTGACTTCAGTAGACCCTCCAACTTACAGTTACCTCACTTGGTTGTCTTACAGCATTCCTTACTACAGTTATTCCAGCTCCCTTCTCTGCCACCTAGACCCTCATACAAGTCTTGGATGGAAACATCACCATAACTGAAGCCACCAGAATTGCAAGAACCTGCTGCTTTCTATGAAGTCTGCCTCCACCCTCAACAAGTTAACATGACAGTGGTTTTATTTTCCCCTTCTGCCAGCATATCATTTCACTCCCGCACAGCCAATGTGTCTTGGTACCTTCTTTTTCAATACAACTCGTTGAGTCTTTGGAGAAACATCAAGGACAAGCTCTGCATATGCAGCATCCTTATTTGATGCAACTGGTCTTGCACCTGGCTCCCGTGCACTGGAACACCAAGAAATCATCATCATGATTATTTTCAGTACCTGCTTTCTCTGTAAATTGAATGAGACCTGTCCCAAAGCTCAGGAGAGGAAGCTCACACTTCCAAAACAGCCAAGAAGACAAAAAATTATACTGTTGGTTTTTTGGGGGGTCATGGGGTTTTCCCCCATTGTTATTTTTGGAATTACCAGTGTAATTACCAGTGAGCTCCTTCTTAGAAGGGGCTTTAATTTCTCACTGTGTCCAACAACTTCACAGAAAAGAAGATCAATTGCAGAGAGTATTTTCTACCTTACGTTAGAAAAGCAACAAAGCAACTATCAGCTTCCCGCAGTAGTTGATGTCCTGTTTTCAATAGGACATCAACTACTGCAAATCTAAAATCCACAGGCATGGCACAAAAGGCTATGTCCTGTAATCAAGTGCTCTTAATCCACCAAATGAAGTCGGGCCCCAGACATGACCCTAAATATCCCTATCAGACAGGGGGATGCCACAGCAGATGCCATGTGCTATGTCTTTCTCACTGTGTGAGAAAAGAGACAATGGCAAGCTCCACCTCTGGAGCTAAATCACCACCACCCAACAGGGTAAGGCACACAAACTGCCAGGCTCACTGCTGGCATTTCTCCTGCTAGGCTGACAAAAGCTCAGCTGCATTTGGAAAGCTTTCAAATGACAACCCTTAAGAGAATACTAACATAAAGCCTGATGAACACCATGAACACTCAAACTATCTTCAGACAGTACATAAAGAATTACCCTGAGAAAGTGTACGCAGCAGCAATATAAATGAAGTTCTCGTAGTAAAGCTGTTTGCTATCCTGGAAGTCATTCATGCTACAGACAATATTTGAGGAGCCTGCCCCTTTAACTGTCAGCATTATAAAAGGTGGCAGAATAGGTTCATCCCATGCATAATCCAGAGAGGTCATGGGCTTCACTTCAGTGTACAGCCTTGGCTCGACGACACGGTGCTGATTAAAAACAACTGGGACCTGTAACGGTTAGGAAAGAGGATTCAGTTTCACACAGAAATTGCTGGATCCGATCTTTTGCTGTCATTTGTTCACAGGGCAACAAAGCTGGTGAAGGGCCTGGAACACAAACCCTATGAGGAGAGGCTGAGGGAGCTGGGGTTGTTTAGCCTGGAGGAGGCTCAGGGGTGACCACTTTGCTGTCTACAACTACCTGAAGGGACATTGTAGCCAGGTGGGGGGTGACCTCTTCTCTCAGGCAACCAGCAATAGAACAAGGGGACACAGTCTCAAGTTGTGTCGGGGTAGATATAGGCTGGATGTTAGGAGGAAGTTCTGCACAGAGAGAGTGACTGGCATTGGAATGGGCTGCCCAGGGAGGTGGTGGAGGCACCGTCCCTGGATGTCTTCAAGAAAAGACTGGATGAGGCACTCGGTGCCATGGTCTGGTTGACTGGATAGGGCTGGGGGATAGGTTGGACTGGATGATCTTGGAGGTCTCTTCCAACCTGGCTGATTTTATGATTACACAAGCTGGTCAGCCCTCTCTTCTAGCAAATATAAAAGAACCTCTACTTTGCTTTTTTTAACCTAGAAAGGAAGAAGAAGCAATTATATTTTTACTCTTTTACCTTGGAGAAATTGTCTATGCGGAAAGGTGGCGGTAACTGATCTGTGTCACTGAAGGCAATGCGGTAGGTGGCTCCTTGAAGAGTGATTTCTACTCTCAAGAAGTAACATTTTCCTAGGGTGTCCCTGAACAAGAACAAACAAGTGCAAGGGAGGTAAGCATCTTATCTGCATCATCCACAGTCCTGAGCGTCAAACAGCTACTTCTACTGAAAACTGGACATGCTGCAGAAGCTCCCTATGGAGAAATTACCTCATGTTGATGTGGAAGGAGTTATTTTTGTTGACCTCAAAACCCCCAGACCAGACACAATTTGGGACATCCATCAGTCTCACACATAACAGCTGATCATAATCATTACGTGGCCAGTGGAACACAACACTGGAACCAGGCAGTGTGGAGATATAGCCCTCAGGATTGGATGCTCCCTAGGAAGAGGAGTTAGTTAACAGATATCCTGTGAGTATTAAACCCAAAGCATTAATCTCTGTACCTCTCAAACACACACAAAGTTAATTAGTCTGTCAGGTGGATGCTGGTATTAGAATAACAACAAACATCCTCATAAACAGCCAACAGTACTTCAACACACAAATGTTTGTGTTCTCTTAGGGAGAAGACTGAGGGGATCCTATCAATGCTCATCAACACTTAAAGGGTGGGTGTCAGGAGGATGGGTCCAGGTTTTTCCCAGTGGTCCCCAGTGACAGGACAAGAGGTGATCCTGGGCAGTCTGATCTAGTTGGAGGTGTCTCTGCTCACTGCTAGGGTGTTGGACAAGATGACCTCAGAGTCCCTTCAACCCAATGCAACCTGTGAATCAAAAGACGTAATGGGCACAAACTTGAATATAGGAAGTTCCATCTGAGCCTGAGGAGGAACTTCTTTACTCTGAAGGTGGTGGAGCACTGGAGCAGGCTGTCCAGAGAGGTGGTGGAGTCTCCAACTCTTGATTCATTCAAAAGCTGCCTGGACACTGTCCTGTGTAACCTGTTCTAGGTGACCCTGCTCTGGGAAACAGTTGGCCTAGATGATTTCCAGAGCTCCCTTCCAACCCCAGCACACTGTGGTTAGAAGATGCTGTGGCTCACTATAGGTACTGTACCAACAAGTAACAAACAGGCAGCTGCTCACCCGACCCCTGGCAAACTCCTGCTGAAGAAAGGCGAGCTTGTAGCTTGATTTATTATCCAGCAGGTAGCGGGGGGCAAACGTCACCATGCACGTATCGATGTAACGGCCTCTGCCCTTTCTAACGTCGATGCCTGGCAGCGAGAGCAAGTTACACACAAAGCTGTTGTTTTCAAGGCAAAACAGAAACCACGTGCCACACAGTGTTCCACACAACAAAAGCTCTTTGCCTTCCTGGGATGGGGCTGTTCCTGCCACACCACTACCATACCTTCAAACACTATTTTAAAGAGTAGATACAATTTCATGCCACCAGTTACCCTGTTTCTCAGGGGCAATTTAGAGATCATAAGCACTTAGCAGTAAAAAAATACCTAGTTCCAACCACAAGTAAATCCACGGATGTAATTATTTCACTTATAAACAAAATCACTGTGGAGTAGCTTCCAAACTTTGCTTTAACTGTACAATAAAAGCCTCTGAGGAAATTGTATTTTATGTGTACTAGCAGCACAAGGGAGACAGAAGTTCCCCTCTCCACGTCAGGCTATGGAGGCACCGCTACGTAAAAATCAGAGCTGTGGCACATGGCTGAAGCGTTAGGAGTGCGCAGACAACTCAGAACTACCCCACAGAGCACTGTGGTGGGACTTAGTAACACACTGGGGGAGGAAAGGCAGAGAAACAGCACAGTCTGTAAGCACAATTATTAACATCCCCTGATGTCATGTGAAAAAACAAATATAGCAAAACTGATTTTAAAGCCAATTCAATTCAAAACAGAGACTCAAAAATACTTAGCATACTACTTTTTGTTGAACAAATTTCTCTGGACACTCAAAAGTCTTCAACAAGATTTCCCTGCTCTAAGTGGGGTCACTGACAGCCTACCCTGCCCAGTCCTACAGCATTTCTTAAAGGTTCCCACCACACGTACCAATGTTATAAATGAGGCCTGGCCTGTTGCCGTGCTGGATCACCTTAAGGGCTCTGACACCACTACCACCATCCAGGGAGAAACCCTGGCACCAGCCAGGCATGCCTTCAGGATGGATTCCTTTTCCAACTCGCATTGTACAACTGAGGGTGAAAAGAAAACACAAAGATTGATTCACTGAAACAAGGGATAAGGTAGCAACACGAGGCTGATGATCAAGCACACACCAGGATATAAAAACAGCACCTGTGTCTTAAAATAAAACCATTATAATGCACCATAAACTTCTTCTTGAGTAACTGATTCTGCATTTCTGCCATGAGCTCTTTTAGCACACTGCTCAAGATGCAGTGGCCATGTCAGGGAAGAGGCTTGGTCGTTCTACTGACCAGGACAACACATGAGTGTCTTTTTTCTCTGCAATTTGGAAGAAATATTTGTGGTAAACTTAACTGCTGCCATTTGAGCAAAAATACCAGAACATGCCTCTGCTATGAGGACAGGCTACAAGAGGGTCTTGTAATGACAGGACCAGGAGGAATGGGTTTAAACCGGGAGAAGGGAGATTCAAACTAGATGTAGGAAAGGGTTCTTTGCAGAGAGGGTGGTGAGACACTGGCACAGGTTGCCCAGGGAGGCTGTGGCTGATCCTTCCCTGGAGGTGTTCAAGGCCAGGTTGGATGAGGCCTGGAGCGACCTGTTCTAGTGGGAGGCATCCCTGCCAATGGAGAGGGATTGGAACTGGATGCTTTGAGGTCCCTTCCAACCTAAACCATTCTATGATTTCAGACAAATTCCTTGGAAAAAGCAAGCTTTCTCTGATGTCAGTTAAAGCTCCCTTCTTTCCCTTCTAGAATCACAACAGCTCTGCTGCACGTGGACTTCCTAATAAGTGACTGCTACTACTCTATCAACATTCAGAGCTCAAGATTAAGGGTTTGGAGTGGTTTATGTTTGTTTTTTAAGTGGCAACAAAGTCATTTATATAATAAGGTAAATCCCTTCCCCGGGGTTTTTGATTGTCTTACAAAAGAGGTATGAGCTCAAAACCTACAAAATAAAACCAAAGCAGCCTGCAGACACAACAGCATTAGCTAGGCAAGGAGCTGTCTGATTTTCTTATTTCATTATTTTGAAACTCAATAACTTTACAGATACCTTAGTAAGGAAAGACTTTTCCTATGTGATATTTGTACTATATCAACGCCCAATCCTCTATGAATTACTTTCATACTTTCTAAGGCTCCTCCTGTCTGCTCTTCTTGTGATACTACTTACAGGTTTGGCTGTTCTTTATCAGCATAACAGAACAGAAGTGGGCTGAGGCTTCTAGCGAGCTCGTGCTCTTCAAACTGACCTGCAGCATCTGTTTTTGCATTATCTTGTCTGAAGATAAGTGGTAATCCTTTAAGTAAACGCACACACAAAAAATGCAGTGTTAAAGTACACTTCATCTTTGCACAAAATAAAATGAGAATGGTAAAAACTATTTCAAATTAAGGAATGACCTAAAATGCTTTGGTTGCAGTAGGAGCCATTAGTCTGCAAGCATTCTCCCTGCAGTCTCCTCTGTTCTCTATTTAACCTGCTCGGCAGCTGCAGCCATGAAATCCGATCCAGGCAGGGAGTTCTTCTAAGCTCTTAAAGTGCCAAAGGATGTTAACACAGAGTAACTGAATTTGCTTCCTCGGGCATTGCAGGCTTCGAAACCACAATTTAACAGTGACCTAACCTATGTTGATTTATTACAGAGGTACAGAAGTTGATGTTTGAAAACAGGTAATATAGCAAGCAAAATGTCTAAGGTCACTGCTCTAACACTCAGCCAACAATAGCGGCTAGCACTGTCAAAAACCCCCAACTTATACTCCTGCAGCTCTAAGATGTAGACTCTTAGCATGTGCTAACCCTTAAGTAGTGTTTCAAGGTTCTGTTTGGCTGGAAAGCAAATCAAAACTCTGCCTCGAATCTTTATTTTCCAGTAAACAATCACAGCCATGAATGAGAATGCTGCAAACTTACCTGTTTTGTTGATTAACCAGTAGGGTGCTGAAATGAGTATCTTTAGAGAGCCTTCAGCACGACACACGATCCTTATGGTCAAGTTCAGCAGCCGTTTGTTGACATCGTACAGTCGCATCCGCACCATATAGTTCTGTGTGCCAGGAGGAATCAGCAGCTCTTTGCAGATGGGGAAGTTTTCTAGCAATACCCCTATGAAAACAAAAGAAAGCCAAATAAAATATTCCCCAACACAGAAACTGCAGCTTCTGATGACCCTGCAGGGTGGCGTTTCATAGGGCTTGATCCCTCTGAATAGTCCAAATAGCTCACCCAAATTACTGTCTCAGTCTGCCCAGTATAATGACCTGTGATCTCAAGAAGAAACCCCTCAAGTCACAAGCAGCAAAAGAAAGTTCTGTGAAGAACCCTGCTAAGGGCTAATCACTGCTTCCTTCTGTGCTCTTTCTTCTGTCAGAAAGAAAAGAGTGAACCCACCCAAAATGTTGGGAACTTACTGATTTAGTCCCTTCTTTATCAGTATTCTCTCCAGTCTCCACTCTCAGGAAAATGGAAGGAGTCTAATGAGAACCAGATCATGAGAGCTGACAGAGCCAGGGGAATACTGGCAATTTTAGGACCTGTTTTGGCCATGGTTATTAACCGCAGGAAGTCTCAATCAAATAATCATATCAATGTTTGAAATTTTTCTCATCTCCCATTCTTGCACCACAGTTCCCTGTACAAGGAGCAATTATATTGAAGTACTCCTCAAAGTGGGTCAGAAAGTGGTACCTGGAGCCTTACCAAGCTCAATGTTCTGGGACGTATCGGCCGTGTGCAGTGCTGTCTCTTTGCCAGGTTTTAGCGTCCCACTAATTGGCATTCCTTTGACATAGAACTCCAGTTCACAAGGGAGCAAGTTACAGATGACCACCGTGGGCAAGAGATAAATAGTATGCCCAGGCTGTCTGAAAATCTGTTTAGCACTGTCAGAAAATATGCTGGAAGGCATGTACTCTGGGTAGTTTTCTTTCTTTATAGCCACACAAAACCTGTGAGGGCAGAAGTAGGTGAGAAACTGTCAATGAACTCCATGGAGCAACTGAACTCTGTGTGCTGCGTGAAACTCACAACATCCTGTAGCTTCAGGACTTAAGAGCAAAACCTGAGCCATTCTCCACATAACCACTTCAGAATTGGATCCTAGAGGTATTCTGCATTTATGCCCAGTTTTAAGGAAGTAATATTCCTGATTTTAACTGAAGAATTAGTCACTCAAAAAACCCTGTGTGCTCAGAGACATAAGATTGCTTTTACAGATTACCAGCTTCAAAACCTTCTTCCACCAACTCACAGAGAAATGCAATTAACTGACCAAAAAGAGATTTTAACTATTGAAATAAACTACAGTCCTGTTCTTCAACACAAATGCTAAACATGTCCTTTTCCCCAGGAGATGCAGCCTTGCTTTGCCCACCTGACACTTTGGTTTTTCAGTAGTTAAGGTAAAAACTTAAGTAGACCTTCATTCTGAACCCTTTGTTATTTTTCCTGCCTGTGAAACATTCAAACCCAGCATTTTAAGACATGAACTATGGAACAGACTCTGCAGTAACACAGCAGTAACTACAGAGTACGCAGAACTCGTTTCCTGAAAGAACTTCCACAGTCTCAGATCAGATAATTTAACTTAAGCCCACAATATTTTCTAACCTTTTCTTTTGTTGCAGTAACGGTTAACAGTGTGTCCTGTGCTTACTTTGTATCCTCAGACATTTACCAGCAGGCACTGGCAAAGGGGCTTCAGGGAGCCCTGCAGGAACACAGCAGTTATGCTTCAATGCATTCTCATCATTCAGGAGACCAAACAAACCATCCCACTACACTGCAGAAGCTCTCAATTCCAAGTATTTTCTTTCCTGTTACTTTAACAGTGTTTCAGTTAGCAGATGAAGCAGCTTACAGAACAATCATCAGGCTTTACCTGAAAAACCTGCTGTTTTCAGACTCCATTGAATGACACTCTCTCTTGCTGCTGCACACTTCTGTCGTCTTCTGAACATTAGTCCAATGAATCGGGGCCTTGCAGAAGAAGACTCCCATTCCTTTTGGCCTGACTTGCAAATGCCAAGATGTAAGGTGTAATGGAATAGCAGAGGAATCTCCTGGCATAACTGCAGGAAGAACTACAGGTTCTGGAAACAGAGAAGAAAATGTACACATCAAAACAGGTTCCTTTACTGAAAAGAATAAAGACTTCAAATAGCAAGTCCCTAACTTCTGAGGCAGCACTTCTTGTTTCAGCATAAAGCACCAGCTAATTTCTATGTTCCAAACACCAGACCTCTCTTTTCAGCCTTTTAAGAGCCTGGCAGCAGACAAATTTAGGTGTGTAAAGCTGAAAATGGAAATAAACTTAAAACTTGCTGGAATTAAAATTCTTTTTCCCTGGATGTTTTAGTGAAAATGCTTAGCTCCAAAAGATTTCATTCATTACACTCTGGGCACATCATCAACATTTCTAGCCTGCACCTTTGCATGCCAACACCTGAAAGAGACCTGAGCAGCCACACTCAGTTGAGAGGCATCCTTGCCCATGGCAGGGAGGTTGAAGTAGATGGTCCCTTCCAATCTAGGCCATTCTATGGTTCTACAATTCTACTGCTGAAAGACACAACATGCTACAAACAGAACTTAGATTCAGTCTTCACAGAGCTTTTCCTGTTTAACTGAACAAACGATAATGACAAATCCTGTTGTGTTCTGCAGCTTACCTTGCTGACCATTTTCTTCTTGAATTACCTATTGCCCCTCCTTATTTTGTTGTCAACCATTATTGAGAGCAGTGAATCCCCCTGGGAAGCTGCAGATAGCCCACAGCACGGCAGGACTATACAAGACTTACTGTCAGGACCAGAGGGACTGTCTAGTCGCAGCTCCATTGGCGTTTCCAGCTTGTTCTTCACGATCAAGGCTGAGCGCACTGTTATCACTTTCCGAGCGCTACCCTCCATGGTAACTTCAAACACCACACGAACTGGAGGCAATGAAGAAAACTGGAAGATATTTAAAAGCATTAAGAAGCTCAGATAATGATTACATCTAGAAGAGGGACACCTCAGTTTTGAAGCATTAACTGCTGAAGTGAAAACCTGCCAGCTGAGTCCAACCACACACAACGCCTACAGTATATAGAGTTCTACAGCAACGGTTTAGAATCCTGCACATCCTCCTCGAAACACAATAAAATTAACTATGAAAAAGCAATTCTAAGCACTAACAACTCTATTTTCTTTTTCAAAGCACTGCAAGTTCAAACAAGAGTAATGCAGACCCACAAAGAATACCTGATGCACTATCTCACTATTACACTACTTTAAATATTCATGGAGTTTGAATTCCAAGCCTTGTGTAATTAACAACCACTCATCATTCCACCAGTCAAAAGTAAAAAAACCAAGGTGGAGCTTTCTTAAACTACTCATACTCTCTTTGCTCTTAGCTGTGGTGCTTTATATTCTAAACTAGACAAAGTCACTGCCACTTCAATCCTGAAAACCACATTTTAGATGGGCCCACACTGGAAGTCACACACTGGAATTCAAGACCCATTCTTCAACCAACCATTTACACTGGTGAGGAATGGTAGGGTCTGTTAAATACTTGTTCTGACTTGAAAGTTCATTTTGTTTGCTTTATTTTTGTTTCCTTTCCACTGAAGAGGTTCTAGAAGGATGAAGAAGCTCATTCACTGCACAGTTATGCTAGCTCTCAAGAAAAGGAAACAGATACTCACGTAGACTTGCGGATGTATTATATTTGTCCTACTAATTGGGCTTCCAAGCTGAGAAGAAAGTAAACAAGCAAGTTAAACTTCTTCAACGTGTAAGACACTACTTTCAGTTGTAATACAGAATGCCACAACACAAGAATAAAATAAATACTACCATCACTTTGTTTCTGTTCTTTGATACAGCTTTGGAAATCTCGTAACTGACAAGAACTGTTTGCAATACTGCTTAAAAACAAACAAAGCTGAGGGTGGTTTGTTAAAAATACAACCAACAAAGGATCCCAACTTTGAATTTCTCAACTCTTGATAATTGTCAGCAATCTCAAAACTTAGCTAGTTTTAAACCCCACAAGAACATTTTTATCTCTGAGTCTCAAGCACCAACTGCCATCCTGCTGATCACTACGACTGCACTGTTCCCTCCTGACAAGGATATTCCGCCTAAGCAGCCTCATGTCTCAGCAATCTCTAGGCCTACAGGGAATCACCACTGTTAAGTGAACACAAAAACCCCTCCTGCAATAGAGGAAATAAAAATAGCTGCTGAGCTGCTGTGCTGATCTAAGGCTCAATCTCCACAAGTCTCTGACGCTGTCACTAATACACCAGCTCTGATACTGGAAGCTCTGACTGCTCTGTAGTTGTGTGGCACAAAATTGTCAGCTGGGAACTCACCACCTCCAAACTCTCTGATTCAAGCTAAATGGGAAGAGGACAAACTCATATAGCAGCTGTTTTAAGACAAAAATCTTGGCAGACATCATTCCTCTCAAATTACAGATTCCAACCAAACTAACACTCCAAACCAGAACTTACAGTAAAGGAGGAAGGGTTCTTATCTGGTGCAGCATATCGGAAAAACGTTCCAACCTTGTCTACTGACACTGGGCTGACCTCTTCCCAGCCATTCACTCTCACTTGCAGCTGATGAATTCTTAGATCATGTGTGTGCCTACCAGGGAGATCAAGTGAAATCACTATTAGCCATTATTACACCAAACAGTTCAAAGCAAGAATATCTTCTGGATTCAAAAAATCTCACTAAGAGTCTCAAGAGCTTTTCCCTTCCATGGATAAAGCCAGACCTGATTTTATTGCTGTTCCATTGTTCCACCTTCCTTAACAAAGACAGAGAAGTAGGAATTTGTCATACAAGCAAAATTAAAAACATGTACATGTTTGTTAACAAGTTCTTTTGGTTCTAAGGACCTACAACAAGCAAGGCCCTCCCCAGTCCTTTAGGATCAAGGACACAGAACCTGCCTTTTAAAAAGCTAGAATGATCCTACTCAAAGCTAGCTATGGCTGCCACCAATAGCAATACACACTGATTACTAGACAGTGGATAATTTCACTCTTTATGTAAGTTTTATACATTTAAAGCCAAAATATTAACAGGAGATTAAAAACCCCAAAATGTCCACTTTTTATTTAATACCTGCTATTATCCTTACAACTATGATCCTCTGCATCCTGTACCCAGGAGTATCAAAGCACATCTCACAGTCTGGTCACAGAATCATGGAACAGCTTGGGTTGGAAGATACCCTAGAGATCACCTACTCCAGCCTCCCAGCCCTGTGTAGGGATGCCTCTCAACTGGACTCTGCTGCTCAAGGACTCACCCAACTTGGCCTTGAACACCTCCAGGGAAGGGGCATCTTTCTCCTGGTCTCACCACACTCATACTGAAGAACTTCTTAGGATTCAGTCTAACCCTGCTTTCCCTCAGCTTCAAACCATTCCCCCTTGTTCCATCACTAGACACCCTCAAGTCCCTCTCCAACCTTCCTGTAGGATCCGTGCAGGTACTGGAAGGCAGATCTAAGGCTCCTCCAGAGTCTTCTCCACGCTAAACAACCCCAGCTCCCTCAGCCTATCCTCACAGCAAGAGATGCTCCAGCCCTTGGATCATCTTTGTGGCCCTCCTCTGGACTCACTCCAAAGGCCTGATGTCCTCCTTATGCTGGAGACACCAGAACTGGACACAGTAATCAAGGTCAGTCTCACAAGAGCAAAATAAAGGGGGAGAAAGTCACCTCTCACCTGTGCCTGAGTTTCCCTCTGGCTTCAAATTCAAATGGAACTTCTTCCCCAGTGATAACTTCTTGCCATTTGCTGACATTATGGGCATCATCCAGCAAGGTCCCATTTTCCCCAGGAACAACACCTGGACTCCCACTGTGGGACAGCGCAGCCCTGTGAGGAGAACCACATCAGGTTACAAACTGGCTCCTGCAAGTAACAAGTGCTTTTTAGTCTGCCTCAAGGCCTGCAGTGAACACATATGTGAATCACACATGTATCTGACTAGTTTTCAAAGTAACGTTGGGCCACTTGAAGAAACAAATCCTCAGCAGTAAAAGTCACTGCTGAGAAAAGGCTCTCAGTTAAGAAAGACTGGGAGTTGCTTACAGTCCTCTGCGAGGAAACAAAAGCACTGAAAACAACAGGGGCTGGCTGCCGTGTTAGAGGAGCCAGACAAACACTGCCCAGTGATTCCCCAACAGCTTCTTACCGTGTGGGAGTTGTAGTTAGGGTAGCAAACCAGAGAGTGCATCCAGTGTGATTTCTCAGAGCAAATGGGACAAACGGCTGCCTACGTTTGGGAGTCTTCATTTCAGCTGTAAAACAGGATAAAGATTTGTCTAAGTGCTTATGAGAGAAGCATTCATCATATCCCCACACAGGATGAGATGAAACAGCTGGAGAATCCCAACCTGCACTAACTAAAATAGATCAAAGAAAGAGGGTAACAGATTACTAACTTCTTACATTTTCCTTAGCATCTGTTACAGAAATGGTATGGATGGGAAGGCCTCCCCTGCATCACCTCCCCACGGACTGTGCTAAATCAATGAGTTCTGTTGTTCCTTCAGACCAAGACTCCTAGAATGCATTTCCAGCTCTAAGTAACATACAAAACCTAACTGAAAACCCAATCATAATCAGGAACTTCTCACGCACACCCAAATACATCGCCACACATTCACTTGTAAGTAATGTTGATGCTCTAGCTGAAGTGCCAAAGAGTCCCCTTTAAACGGGCCTTTGACCAGTCTTTCAGGATCAGGCAGAAATATTTTCCCATAGAGCACAGAGCCAACTAAAATAAAGGGTAAAAAATAATTTGCATGCCACCAAAGGTAACTTGTTTTTGTTAAAATGCTGAGACAGCAAAACCTCAGAAGAAGAACCTTCAGCCACCATGTCTGACTTCCTTCAAGCAGGCACCACTAACAAGCACTCAAGTGTTACTCTCATTTTCCATACTGCAGTAGGTCATAGCTGTGAAAATACTTACAGTGCTTGAGCAGAAAAAAACCCTGTCAAATTCCAGTAACTTACTTAAAAGCTAAGACAAATGGTTGCTACCTGAATACACAGAACTTTAGTATGAGAGAAGCAGAAAGGCACACACAATGAATCAGCCACTTCATGAAAAGGTAAGAAAGAAATCCAATCTACTCCACAGAATTGATCTGCAGTGGCTCTGAAGGCTGACTGGTATCAAGTTCAAGTACTTCACCTTCTGAAGCAACTTTTCTACAGGAACAACATATTTATCAAGCGTGTGTCTTCCACAGTCTCAAAAATTAAACCCTCTTCATTTGCATTGGGTGGTTTTGCCCAAAGACTGTATTGTCAAACAGAAAGCAAACAAATCAACACTCATCAGGAATGCCTTATTTCCTAAGGCTTACTGAAAAGAGCTTGTTCCTTTTGAAGGCATCTGTTGAATCAAGCATAAGGAGGTACATTGAACACACTGCTATGAGATCTTGTAATTTTATTATGCTGGTTTTCATCATGCTATACTGTCTCTCTAGAAAAGGGACAGTCTTCCCACACAGGATTAGTTATCCTTCTCTCTTCTTTCCTGAAGGGTCCAGAGAGGAACATGAGAGAAAGACAGAATGAAATACAGAGTAAAGCAGGTTTAAAGTAAAGCAGCTGTTGTGCTGTCTGGCTTGGGTTTCTCTGCTTTGTTTTTAAATATAGAGGCCAAGCTATCAGCAAGTCACACAGACAGCACTATTTACTGTACCAAGAGCCTTTCAAAGGAAGAAAAACCCTTTTTGTCTCTCTCTGCTAATACAGTACCTCTAGCATAGATCTGATGCTCTAGGTTAGTCAAACTGGCTGTACTCCTAGTCCTAAGGTAGACAAGAGGGAGGCCTGGCAGACAGGAAAGACAAAGTTAGCAGGTAAGAAAAACCACACAGGCTGACACTACCCCACCATGCACCATGCCTCAGGAACGATACAGACAGTTGGCAGCATGCAGTGTTTGAGTCTCTACCCATCTACACACACTAAACTGGTGTGTGAATTGCCAGATTTTCTTCCAGAAGTAACCCTGGGAGGAAAGCCCTGCCAGGTACCAAGAGCGACTGTCACTGAGGGAATTCTTTCACAAATGTAACAGTATTTTTCCTAGCCATGCAGTCATGTGGGGCTCTGGGGGGACAGAAAGGAAAAGATCACCTCTGAACTGCACACTCTGCTTTTGTCTCTGACAGGACAGCCACTCATTAACTGAGAAAGTGTGACAAAACAAGGAAACAGAACTAGCAGTGCAAAGACAGCACTGAAGCCAGAGAAATTCCTTCCTTACTGAGCCCAGCTGAAGAGAAAGAAGCATTTTGGGGTTTTTGCCAAGTATCTCTAACAATTCACTGCACGCTACGAAGACCAGATACTTCTGCTTGTAATCCATCAGACAAATGAGTGTGCATGTCAGGATTGCTTCAAATAGTGTGATTAATGAACATCATACTCTGCCCAAAGCATGGAGGATCCCCTGAAGCATCCATCCGGTCTTCTGAACTGACCACATTCACTTCTTTGTCCTGTTGACAGTAATCCTCCATCCATGACTGTTTGGTACACGTGTACTGTTCTAGAGGAGGAGAAGCACAGGCAGTACATGAAGTATCTGCAAAGTATCTTACATCCATACCACTAAAATTGTTCCTCTTTAATGACAGCAGTTTGATTTCATTTTTTTTCCTACTTGCCACTTCCATAAGATAAACAACAGCTCATGAATTCACAGCAGTGTCTTCCAAACTAAGCAGCTTTACATTCCTGACTATTTTTTTTCCAATTTCACTTTCAGTGGAATTCCACGCTCCTCAGATACTCTGTGGGAATGTCAGAGTTCTCCCAGAGGAGCCAATTACCCTTAAACATGTAACTACTAGAACTTCAGGTAAGAAGTCGTTTCTAATTTCACTGTTCTTTAATCGGTGCATGCACATTCCTGCATTACTACCAAAGCACCAACGGAGCCCTCTGGCACAGTGTTAAACTCAAAGCAGCTTTACTACTTGTTACCACTAGTATAAAGAGCCATCAAGGGAACCTTTAGGCACCACTGATTTGCTTATTTCCCTCACACCCTGGCTCCCTCTCTTTCTGCCATCCTGTAGGCCTTGCAGGAAAAAAGAACAAATACTCAAGGAACAAGGAAAAGTTCTCCTGTTACATTTGTGAGCTTGGTGGTTTACAGTTTTTATTGTGACCACCAAATTTACTCAGATTTGCATACAGAATAAGCAACAATATTCCTGGGAAATGCACACAATCAGTCTCACAACACGGAAGCTTACAGGAAGGTCTGAGTTAATGCTGAGTACCATATTTTGATTTCCTGAGGTGGGAATTGACAGCCCAGAGACTGTAGTGAGGGTACTGAAAAATGACAAGCTTACAAAAATATTTTTAAGTACTGTAAAATATGGAAAGCTTTAGATGAAAACCTGTTGCTGATTAAAAATACATTTCAAATAACACTAATTCTATCAAGTTCATATGACCAGAGAAAGAATTCCTGCTAACCTCTAAAATACGTAGCTCATGTCTACACTTGCACAACATCTGATAAAATGCAGGCTGCCTACATGCACACCTGAGTACGGTACCACGTGGAGTGTGCCAGGACTTGTGCCAATCCCCCCCTCCCTCCATCGAGGGGACAGCAGCAGGACTCAATTAGAAATGCCTGCACATTTCAGAGCAGTGAAAACCAGACTCTGCGGTGATGCTCTCAGGGAGCATTCCTGCATACCTATGAAGACAGAGGTGATGTTTATATCCAAACGGCACTTGGCCTTTACTTCCAGCTTCAGCCGGGAAGGGTGGAGGCGGCTCGATGCTTGCTGCTGCCAAGAAACTGAACATGGCCATGGCTCAATAAACGGCTCCCAGCCTGAGAACAAACAGAAAAGGTCACACATCTGAAAGTCACTGGAATGCTGCTTACATAGCTAAGTATTTAATAATGCAACTTTAATAATGAGATCCTTTACTTTCAGTCTGCGCTCAAGATGAACCTGTAAGCCTACAAATTCCATTTACTGGCTAAAGCAAAGTTGCCTCAGCTCCTCCGTTTTGAGCAGTGTCTATCAGGTGTAGGGTCCTGCAGAAACATCTTCATTCCAAGGAAAGCATTAGAATGCAATTACAGCTTCATACTGAAGTTCGTATTTCCTACAGGAAGGCTGGGGAGGGACTGTTTACAAGGGCTTGTAGTGACAGGACAAAGGGCAATGGTTTGAAACTGGAGCAGGACAGATTTAAGTTGGACATCAGGAGGAATTTCTGCACCATGAGGGTGGTAAAATACTGGAACAGGGATGTGGTTGAGGCCCCATCCCCAGAAACATTCAGGATCAGACTTGATGTGGCCCTGGGCAGCCTGATCTAGTTGGAGGTGGCCCTGCTGAGCACAGCGGGGTTGAACAAGATGACCTTCGAGAGTCCCTTCCAACCTGATGCAGTCTGTTAACCACAACTAAGCCCTCTGAATGATTTCTGAAAGGCTTTCCACATAATTATAAATAAGTTGGCTCACCAGTCTGTATGTCAACAGACAAAAGTCTAAAAGCAATTAAAAAGAACACTCTATGTACTTTTGAACCCAAACCCTCTACCTTGTTATTGGTAAGTAATTGATTGTTGTCACTGATTTTATTGCAGCAAGTTTAGTTTCTTAATTCAGAGGAAACGTACAACTGGATTACTGCTTTTGTCAGTGTCTGACCTGTAATGAGGCATGTAACTTGCTTTCTAAAATCTCAGCTCTAAATATGAGGGTGGTCTTATGCTAATCCATTGTTTTCAGTCTAATCATCTGCCCTCAGGAGCTTTTCCTAACTGAATAAATAACAAGCTGAATGCATCAAAACAACTAACTCCTAAAAATGAGCAGTGAATGCAGAGACAGCTGGTTACACAACTGTCATGGTCTTGGATAACCTTTCCATGTAACTACATTTGAAAACATGAGTGCAGCCCTCCTATCAGCAACTGCTCTAACTTTCCTCATTCCCCCATCTGATACCAACTGGGAGTACCTTGTCTAGCACCACATATTCTCACACACCTCCCCAAAGCCAACCTTTCATAATCCCTTATATGCATTTCACGTTGGGTGGATTTCAGGCTTCTGCAGGAGGCAAAGCTGCTTTCCTAATCTGAAATAAAGAAACCAACAAACTCTTCTCAGTACTTCACCTGAAAGCTCCCGATTGTAATAATCTCCAGAGAGGGTGAAATTAGCACAGCCTTCAGGGTTGGCTCTCAAATGTTGGAGAAAATTCAAAGCTGCAAAATGGAAATGAATACAAATTAATGTTACATTAATGCAAAACAATCAAGTTTCCCAGTTTCTTGAGCTGTTAAGTAAGCAGGGGAAGGTTTTGTCTCGTCTTTTAAACTGAAATGGTACAAAAAGCATTTAATAAATACTCTTCAAATAACATTTACAAAGAGCCACATGTTACAACGTAAGGCCTCCCCAGGGGTCTGCTCAGGACAGGTTTCATTTGTCATGTGAGGTATAAAGGGAAAACAAGAATCTTAACCATACAATCATCACAATCTTCTTCAAACACAACTTAAAACTAACAACCTCCAAAAAAGTAACCAAAAAAAGGCCAAAAAACCCAAACCCCCACACAAGCACCACCACAATGCTGTCAGCTGAAAGTCCCAAGGAAGTGGAGCAGAGTGCATAACATACACAGTGCCTGACAGTCATTTCAGTGAAGTAAAACACTCACATGAAAAGTTTAATTCAGCAAGAGGAACATCACAGTCCATGCAGTCATCAATGAAACAGATGCAGATGCTTTCTGCTTTTATTTCTACTCCAGAGATGAACTGAAAAGGCACAATCCCCTGGCTACCTCGCCCAGAAGAGCTCAGGGAAACTGATTTCAAAGGTTCAGCATTCTTAAACAACCAGCTTGCTGCTTTTTTCAAGTCACCTTAGATAACAGAAACCAGAACAGCCAATCAGTCATCATTTACTTTCTCAATGAAATGTACTTCAAAAACATACAGAAGCAAACGAATTCCCTCTCCCTTAAGAAGTACAGCAAGACAGCAGCAGTACCTTGGATGTGTTCTATTTAACAACACAACTATGAGAAGATTATAAACACGTTGGTGTTTTCTAAGAAGAAATAATGTGCTTTGAAGTTTGAGTGGCAAAACAATGTAAAACTGTGTCAGTATTGTAAAGGCCTCTGAATCAAGTGGGAAAAATGACAGTGACAAAGAAAAAAGAACTGCTTGTGTTAAAGCTTCATAGAATCATGACATGGCTTAGGTTGGAAGGGACCTTGGAGATCATCTACTCCAATCTCCCAGCCACAGGCAGGGATGCTTCTCAACTTGACTTGGTTGCCCAACACCACATCCAATCTGGCCTTCGACACCTTCAGGGAGGGGGCATCCACAGCCTCTCTGGGCAACCTATCCCAGAGCCTCACCACCCTAGTATTGAGGAACTTTCTCCAAAGATCCAGTCTAAACTTACTCTCCTTCTTCTTTTCATGCATTGAAACTGGAAGCAGGTAAAATACATGACTCAAACAGGGAGAGATGTAAACATGCTTGAAAGAGAAAAGGATGGGTAATAGCAAGAAGCAGGTATACCATAAAGGAAAAAAGGAACAACCAACAACCACCTGAGCCCTGAAATAAAAATACACTCAAACACCCCACACATGACATCGCAAAATGCAAGAAGAATATTTAGAGGGTGGGTTGTACACTATAGTAGGAGAGAAAAGTGAGAATGTTTAAGGTAGTGTCAACACAGAGCCCAAGTAAAGAAGAGAAAGAAATAACTGCCTGTGCATCAGGTACCTTACAGTCTGCAAGCTTTTACTTAACTGCAGGCTAACACAACAATCTGAAAGGCCAACTAAGAACATTTGAGGTTACCTTGGCAGATCAAAAGAGCTTTACGGCAATCCTCCATGCTGAACCCCAGCTCCTGGAGACGAGCCAGCTGTACCTCTGTAATTGAGCAGTTAACCAATCATAAATTCTTGACAGTTACCTACTTGTTTTCATTTCTAAAACTAAGATGTATATGTAGGAAAAAGAGAGGTTTGTTTGCTTAAGACTGCACCTGCAGAACAGCACACAACTCAGCACTGCTTTTACAAAGCAAATCAAACCCTTAGTGTTTACATTCTAGAAATACAGCCTTCTTTTGCTCTCCTACACAAGGCAAAGGTACTCCACGAATTTCTTCTCCTGGGAATAAATCGTTTTGGTAAGCTCCACTCAGAGTACCATTATCTACTCTGAACTCCCCACATGACTCTCAAAGCAGCAGCAGCGAAGCAACCCCTTTTCACCAGAGTGTATTTCCCCTTTCTATCTAAAGCAATAGCTTCACCTCAACAGTTAGAAACATACCAAGAAGAGGATCCAACACACGTTTGGATATCTCTCTGTTTTCAGGTGTCAAGGAGGACGTCTCAGCCACCAGTGCTGAACTGGAAGCATTAGCAGTATTTTCACCTATCAATCCACTTGAGTCAGGCATAGCTGCACTGGTCTGTTGAGGAATTGACTTTGCAATTGCCAGAAAGAGTTGAACATCATTGTAGGACAGCCTGATGTGCAGTGCTTGCAACTGGATCTAAGGGAAAAATTAAAAAGTAAGATTTGGTTATCTTTTTTTTACATATTTGTTTCCATGCTTTGGACAGCAACAAAGCTTTTCTCAAAGGAAGACAAAATGTCCTATTAAAAGCTGATGACCACACTGTTTTAAGGAGCTTGGCAATTTTATTACTGGAGCTTTATTATTTACTAACTATCAAAAGCATGAAAAGCATCCATCAGGGAAAAAAAAAACCCTTTGGTATAATGGTTAGAAGCCTCTACATAGATTTTCCCACTAATAAACACTGACAATGAGATACAGATAAAATGAACTTTTTTCTTTCGTGTATTGGTAACCATTGTCAGCCCATTTATTTCTCCACTATTAATCTCCATATTACATGCCAGTAACCACTCCTTCATTATCACTAGAAGCATCTTCTACATGGTTGTTTCTTTTCCATTTCAGGAAAAAGAAAACCTTTTCCTTTTTTTATGCATGTGGAAGTATTCTGTTGAATCCTTGGGTACAGAAGTTCATGCTAGATCATGATCTACTGTTCTCCATTGCATACAGTTTTATTCAGGCTTTTGACATTACCTCTAGGATGGGAGGAAAATCCTCACTATTGAAAGCATCCAACAGTCCCGAACCACTTGGGTAGGAAGCATTCCCAACAAGTTCCATCTGAATTTGTACTGGATCAATAATTGACAGTGCAGTCTCTTGTTCACTTCCTAACCGGCAGGAGAAAACCTACAAAGGATTTGAACAAATAAGTAAATCTGAGAGCAGCTCCAGCAAGGATCTCACAATCAAAGACTGAGTATTGCAAAAAATAAACTACTGTAAACTTGAGGACAGCAGAGATTCCAAAATCTTTCCAGAAAAATGGTTCCAGTGTCCATCTAGGCTGGGAGCTAGATTAGCAGTATTCTGAGATTCACAGAATGGTTCAAGGTGGAGAGGACCCTACAGATCATCTAGTTCTAATCTCCTCCCATGGGCAGAGATGCCTTCCACTAAACCAGCTTGCTCAATACCCCATCCAACCTGCCTTTGAACACTTCCAGGCAGAGGACTTCCACAAGCTCTCTGTGCAACCTGTTTCAGTGTCTCAGCACCCTCACTGTAAAGAATTTCTTTCTAAGCTCCAGTCTAAATCTCCCTCCTTCAAAGTTTCGAGGTGACAGTCAAATGTTTCAGTGTTGCAACACAAACAACATAAAACCATTCTTGAAACAGCTGCAGAATGAGGAAGCAGCACCTTCAAAATCACCCATGGATTACTCCTGTGTTGTATATCATAGAACGGTTTGGGTTGGACAGGGCCTCAAAGGGTTACCTAGGCAAACCCTCCCTGCAGTGAGCAGCAACAGACTCCCTTAGATCAGGCTGCCCAAAGCCCTGTGGAGTCTGACCTGGACTATTTCCAGGGATAGGGCCTCAAACACCTCCCTGGGCAACCTGTTGCAGTGTTCTCCCACCTTCATGGTGCAGAACTTGTTCCTAACATCCAATCTAAATCTGCTCTTCTCTAATTTCAAGCCATTGCCCTCCTCCTGTCACAGCAGACCTTTGGAAACAGTCTCTCTGCAGCCTTATTGTAGCCCCCTTCAGGTTCTGGATATGTTTACAGTGAAGTTATACAGTAAAGACATATGTTTATAGTAAAGTATCTTCACAAGTTTTTTTCTGGCTATTTTACAACAGCAAATTTGTTTCTTCTTACCTCAATACCAAACAAACTACCAGAGAAGGGACGATCTAAGAGCTTGGGCTTGTAAGTGAGAACAGTTGTCCCCTTCAGGATAACGGCATTGGTATCAAAGCAAGACATGTCCTCAACCACCACGAACTCAGTTCCTTCACAGAACAAAACCAGGAATCACAAACAAGGCCACTGGAAATACCATGGAAGTATTTTTAAGCATTTGCAGCAGGTTTGTGACTTTCTGTCCTTTGAAGGACCTTTTTCTCCACTAGCACAACCTGGCTTCAAATCAGAGCAGCTTCTAATGAGGCGCCAGAGACGAACGCATTTACCTGTGACGTTAAGCTTAACCTCCAGCTGCTTCTCTGCGGTGACATGCAGCGAGGACCGTTTCGTCACCACTCCGCTCTTCACTGCTTTGGGAAGCACAGCGGTTTCACTGCTGTAAGTGCGCTGGCGGGAAGGACGGGGATTCTCCTGCCTTTTGGAGCCTCCAGGAGTATATAAAAAGTCATGAACCAGCAGCAGCCAGTCAAATATTAGAAACACACGGAGATTGTTCAGCACCACTGTGAAACTGGAGGAATCCTTAGTAGACCTTTCAAGAAGAGACAAGCAGAAATAAGAACTTTACATCTTGCATACAGCACCAGAGAATAGAATCCAAGGATCTTTTCAGTTGGAGAAGACTCCCAGATAAGGGTTGGACTCAAGATCTTAACTCTACCAAGTCTGGTGCTAACCCGTGTCCATCAGCACCACATCTCTGCAGCTCTGAAGCACCTCCAGGGACGGGGATTTGGCCACCTCCCTGGGCAGCCTATTCCAGTGTTTGAGAACCATTTCAGTGAAGAAATTGAAAATATGTATAGACTTGAAATGATGCAGAAAGCTATCAGTATCCAGCAAGTAAGAACTAAAAGGAACTTTCTAGTTGATGGTCTCTGGCCTTTGAAATACACAAGTTGCAGTTAAACGGACTGAAACTCATCACATCTGTATCCACAGACACCCTCACATCCTAACTGCATGAATTCTAAACTGTAATGAGACAACTGAAAAAGCTATGGAAGAAGAAGTTAACTTATAAAAGCTCCTTCAATACATTCACATTAGACTGATTTGCAGACACCAAATTTGAAACTGATCTTTTAATAACGGTTTTGCATCTGCTCAGCATCAAGCCCATTGTGCTGCATGTGAAACTGCAGCCTGGCTCCATATCCCTCTAGAAGATCAGACAGCAGGTGTGTTTCCTCTCACACCCTGACAGCATTTTGCAGCACAGGAAGCTCCACTCTCATCCAGAAAAACTGCCAGCCTTCCCCAACTTGCAGCAGCACATTTTGAGTGTCTGCCAAGGAGGGATAAAAAGAATCTGGAATACCAACTATATCTGGTCACACTAACTGGAAAATAATTGAAGTGCTTAAATACCATGAAAAAATTTTACATCCAACACATTCTGAACTATAAACACCCTGAAGAGCTGTGACTCCTTTGTGAGAAGCAGCCTGTCTGCAACACTTCCACCAGTAAAAGCCTTTAACTCTTCCTGGCTCTCAAAGATACTTGCAAAAGGCACAAGCCGGTACAACACTATCACTGAGCTCTGCAAGAGGTTACGTCTAGTGCCCAGGATGCTCTCACCAGTAAAAATCTAACACATGCTTATGTGGCTAAAATAGAAGCACAACAGTTGGGAAGAAAATTGCTCAAACTACCACTGCTGAAGCAGACGAGGCTCTACTGTGCAAACCAACCTCCAACCTTGGCAACAGCAAGCTACGAGACAATCAGCACTCAGGGGGCTTTTTGCTACATCTCATAGCACTTTAGTTATTCAAAGCAAAATCTTCATGTCTTTCTGAACATAAACTTATTAAGGTCTTAAAACCATCATGCATTATTCAAACATTTACAACAAGTTTCTCCCAACTGCCTAAGGTTTATTTTGTTGGTTTATTTCATTTTGTCTTCAAATTTTCTTCTGAACCACAACAGGCCACAGATATTCCCCCCCTACATTACCCCTTCTTCTTTTAGAAGGTGTGATACTTTGAAAAGAGACAGAAAGCTGAGTTTGGTCAGGGAGCTGGATTAAGAATGTAAGCAACACCTCTAGGGACATTTCACTTCATCCTGTTAGTAAACATCCCTCAGCAAAACACCATGCTGAAACAGGTAAACAGTGACATTGTATTTTATACTCCTGCGTTCAATATTAAAGTTGAACAAACCAGATCTGCACTCTGAAGCCTTTAAGCATTTCAAGAGATTTGGATAAAGAGAACCAAAGAGGGTAGGCTACACCACAGGAGAGAAGGCAGTGACTGTCCGTCTAAGGTTCCATTTCTGTGCTTGACTGTCTCGGAAAGGCAAGTGTGACACCTGCTGGAGCACAGCTCCTGCACGGCACATGGCAAAAACCATCATGGAGTCACAGAGTGGTTTATGTTGGGAGATCTTAAAGATCATCTAGTTTCACCCCCACCACGGGCAGGAATGCCTTCCACTAGACTAAATTGCTCAAGGTCTTCTCCAACCCTCCCTGGACACCTCCAGGGAGGGGGCATCCATGACCTCCCTGGGCAGCCTGTTCCAGTGTCTCACCACCTTCACTGGAAAGAATTTCTTGTTAATCTCCACTCTAAGTCTGCCCTCCTCAAGCTTCAATCCATTCCCTCTCACCCTACTACTACAAGCTCTTGTGAAAAGCTCCTCCACAGCTTTCTTGTAGGCCCCCTTCAGGTACTGGAAGGCTGCTCTAAGGTCTCCCTGGAGCCTTCTCATCTCCAGGCTGAACAGCCCAAACTGTCTCAGCCTGTCCTCATCAGGGAGGTTCTCCAGCCCTCTGATCATTTCCATGGCCCCCCTCTGGACCTGCTCCAGCAGCTCCATATCTCTCTTGTGCTGGGGGCACCAGAACAGGGCACTACTGCAGGTGAGGTCTCACAAGAGCAGAGCAGAGAGGGAAAAATCACCTCCTTCGTCCTGCCAGCCACACTTCTGGTGCAGCCCAGGACCATCATCCCTCCACAAGCCCAGTCAAGTTCCTTTCCCAGTCACAGCTGAGCTGACAGGGCTGAACCGAGAGCCCCATGGCAATTACCCAGCAGCACTGCCTACCTTCAAGATGGGGCTCATCTACTTTGATGCACGCATGCAAGTGTATGGCCACTTAGTGTATTAGCAAGCCTTTAGCACAACTTACTTTGGTAGACCAGAACTTCATCTGATTAATTACACAATCAAACCTAAATTTTATGCAATGAGGGGGAAAAGGTAAAACAAAATCCAGCAACCTTCAGTCCACAGATTCACGGACTGCATCAGGTCGGAAGGGACCCTCAAAGATTATCTTGTTCAACCCCCCTGCACTCAGAAGGGCCATCTCCAAATAGAGCAGGCTGCCCAGGACCACATCAAATCTGATCTTGAATGTCCTCAGGGGTAGGACCTCAACCACCTCCCTGAGCAACCTGTTCCGGTGTTTCACCACCCCTGTTGCGCAGAACTTCCTCCTGATGTCCAACCTAAATCCACCTTGCTCCAGTTTCAAACTACTGCCCTTCTAAACAGGCCCTCTCCAGCCTTCTCTTAGGTCCCCTTCAGATACTGAAATATCGTTGTAAGGTCTCCCCACAGCCTTCTCTTCTCCAGGCTGGACAGCCCCAACTCTCTCAGCCTGAACCCATACTGGAGGTGCTCCAGTGCTTTGGCCACCTTCATGGCCTTCTCTCGACTCACTCCATCAGGTCCATGTCTCTCTTGTATTAGGGATCCAACTGTGTTGGGGTCCAATTAACTAAAAATTATCAATTAAGTACTACTGACTGTTCAGAAAATGTCTTTAGATATAAATACAATCCCAGTTATTTTATCTGCATTAATAATAGCTGTATTAAAGCCATTGAGCATGTCATTATGAGGACCAATCAAATAAATACATCCCAGCATTAGCAACCTGAAATGTAATTCAATCTGGATGGCTCCTGGACTACTGTTCTTTGATGACTGAAAAATGCAGTTGAACACATTTGGTGTGCCTGCAGCAGACTTCTGTCCAACATAACGTGTGTCAAATGCCATCATTGAATGAGAAACCAAATTGACAGATTTTGTTCCATTTGAAGAGCTTTCAAAAAGCAGCTTGGACTTCTTAAAATCAAACCTAGGAGAACAAAGAGCAAAACAAAGCATTTAAGACTCTTGTAGTTCATTCACTTCTCAAAGTCGCTCACAGTGGTGTACTGCTGGTATCTTTTATTCTAAACCAGCTATAAACACATCTCACATCAGAGACAGGAAGTAGATCTATGCAGTAATATTTTCCACTGATAAAGAGCCTTCTGGATTTAAAAAATCCCCAACAAAACCACAGGAGAAATATGAGTTTTAAGATCAACTGTCAACATTTTCTTAATTAGAATAGCATTTGTCTGGGGCAAATTAACTGATGGCTGAACTGTGATTTCAAGGACACCGTGAAAGACACAGGTGGTATCTTTTGAACAATGTCAGGCCCTTCCATTTTTCAGATCAGCTGAATCTCTCCATTTGGGTTACTAATGAAGAAATTCTATTTCATTGCATTATTAAGGCATAATTTCATGCATTATGGTAATTCCAGATGAACACAGCACTTAAAATAAGGGACTCGGTGACAAAACAAAATTCTCACCTGGCTAAAGAGCTGTATCCGTCCTTTCCTTTTGGATCCATCAATTCCAGACTCACATTCACCATGTCAATGAGGAAGGACATAGAAGTATACACTTCTCCACTCAGAACTGTCTGGAAGTGGAAAACACCAACACTCCTTTTTAAGAGCAACCATTTCACTTTCTTTCCTGAATTACATTTTGCTATTTCAGACAAATGCAAACAGCTACTTCAAAATGTTTCGTGAACTGCTGCTGGGGCAGAGACACCTCTCAACTAGACCTGGTTGCTCATTCAACCTGGCATCAAATAACCCCAGCAGTCAGACAACTTCCCTGGGCAACTCGTTCCTGTTCTCATCACCCTCATACTGAATAACTTCCTCCTAAGATCCAAGCAAAATCTACACTTCCAGTGCTAAAAACATCCTCCCTTTTCCTGTTGCTGGACCACCTTATGACCTGAGGATCCTTTCAGGTATTGGAAGGCAGCTCTAAAGGTCCCCCTAGAGCCCTCTCTAAGCTGAGCAAATCCCAGCTCCCTTAGTCTCAGGTGAAAAGCATACTTGGTTTAGGAGAATTTTACCCATCCTTTCCTCTCTTTGAAGAGAATTCTAGCTGCTTCCTAGTGATTTTTCCCCCTGTTGTGGTGCTAACATTTGCTTCATGCAACACAGACACTGCTTAAAAGCTCCACAGGATCAAGAGGAAACACACTGTTCAACAATTTCCCTTCCCAGTAAGAAGGATAAATATTGATCATTTCCAAGTGCTGCTCACACATCCTGAAGGAAGAGGATTTGACAACAGCCAAACAGGCGATACTTGAGAACTTGCTCCAAAACATCAAAAAGGCTCAGCTATGCTGTAAAGCTTTTATGACTGAAACTCTGCTTTCAGATTTGGAAGGCAAGGAGAGAGGTTTTAACAAAAAGCAACACACATTCCAAAAGCTCATCAAGGTTTTAGGAAGGCCATCGACACCAGGGGAAAGGAATCATCATTCCACATGTGACTTCAGGATAACCTTCTAAGCCCCTCCAAAAAGTTCTATTCAAATGGAAAAATCTTAGGCCTGGTAGCATACCACTGCCACACTGCAGCAGCAGCTCAGCTCCAGCAGTTCCCACAGATTTGGTAACTCTCTTCCCCACCACTATACTTCAGCAGACCTTAGCCAAACTAGCAAACACAAGTGACGATGGCTGATTCTCACGCTTCTGCTTCCCAGGGTTAGAATCTCAGAAGCATTAAGCAATCCTAAGAGCAAGCTACATCTGGAAGGCCAACAGCAATGATGAGGCAAACCTGAATTCACAGGAGCACTGACAAAAAAGTTCCTTTGCTGATTGTCCACCTGACTTTTACTTTCTACAGTTTTTTTCCAACCTACTAGCCCACCTGGCAAGCTCCAAGAGAAGAAGAAATCTGGGTGATCAGCCAAAGCCCCAGAGATTTTAAGACAGAGCTACAACTGCATCTAGTTCCTCTTACATGAATTCTTGGATCCTGCAAATCATAAGGCCGCATGAACTCCTCTACAGGCTCCCCAAGGTTGTTCTCCAGCAGTCCACGTATCAGTTTGTACTTGTTCAAGTCCAGAGAGCAATGCACTGATGACAGATTGCCATGGATTAAGATGTCTGCAACTGCATGACTTAGCTCTCTGCAACAGGGGAAAATGTCTCAGTATTTCGAGGTGCTATAACAAGGCAGGAAATACTTTCAAGATGCAGCAAAGGCATCTAAACCACAGGGTGTGTGCTGTGCTCAGATAAACTCACTTGTCGAGGTTTCTCTCCACTTGTAACTTCAGTCTGAAAGGTTCTGTTAGCAGGCTTCCCCCTGTCTGCCTCACCAAGTAGGATGGAAAGCTCAAGTCTGCACTCATGTCTTCTGCAGCCTTTGAATACTCTCTCTGATATCTTTCTGCAGCAAATATGTCCATGTCCTGTAGATCAACCACAATGCAGTCTAAGAGGCAGATGTGATCCTCTGTAAGTGTAAGGAGACAACACATTAAGGAAGAACAAAGAAAGACAAAAAAAAGGAATCCACACAAAACAAATCCAGCTTACTTTAAAAAGAAACAGTTTCTCCTGGAAGCTATTCTGACTTTGATTTCTTTTTTGTGCACACTCCTCAACATGTGTAATTGCCAGACTTCAATGATACCGAGCTGCAAGCTGACTCACAGGTAAATGTGAACTCTCAATTAAACAGTCCAACTATATTTCTTATGTCTGCAGCAGGCATCTCAAAACATGCCCAATCTGCAGGACTCCTCTTCCATAACTGAACTACAATTCCCTAACCCTTTAAGCCACAAAAATCGACTTTAAAACTAAGTTGTTCCTTTTTAAATTTGCAGTCTTTATACCCAGAGCCTCACTTTTTGTAGTGTCACAGAAGACACAAGCAGAACTGCACTGCGTTATTCGACAAGGGAAAAGACAAGCCTTACGAGGCCTCTGCAGCGTCTCACACACCTGGGCTGTCAGGGTTTGGCAGGACAGGTAGCTTTGGCTGTTGCCCTTGCTGCTTACTCGGTGTACTCGGCACAGGCTCACTCTTCAGCTTAGAAACGTTCGTCCCCAGTGATTTTTTCATGAACAATCCTTCTGTCGCGACTTTTGATTCATCAGCACTTGATTTCTTTGTGCTGTGTTTTGGAGTTCCCAAGGGTGATGAAAAGGGAACTGAATCCTGCTAATGAATGAAAGTAATTTCATAATTAATACTAGATTTTTTAATTTAAACCCCGAGGAATCAATATATCAAGGCCCAACTCTTTCAGCTGAAAGCTTTGGAAAGATGGCCAAAGTCTCTTCCTATAACCTTCAGAGCTGGCTACAATATTTTATTTAATATAGAAGTTTATTGCAGTATATTGCAGTAATGTTTTCAAAAAGATGTGAAATCTTTCCAATGAGAAATTAATCCAAAATAATTTTGTTCACAACAAAACCCCAAACCATTTAAATGAATACAAAATAAAGGGGCAAGACTCTCAAGACACTCAGCACTGCTGTAGGATAAGCTCTGTTAAATATTTAAAGCTGCTCTTCAGATCATCTTCGGTGATGAAAGCCACAGGTGCCATTATTCCTGCCAGATCATGTCAGCAACTTAACACTTTCACACGTGAACAAGTGCTTCTACACATGAATTTCTCACTTTGTGCATTCAAACACTTCAGTCATTGTACCAAAATGTGCCTCATTTTTTTTCTGCAGTAGCTAAGAATAAATCCCAGCTCTTATTGTTCAAAGTCCCACAAGTGAAAAAAAAAAAAGAGCTCAGCTATATTGATGTGTAACATTTCAGATGTTTCCCCATCACCACCCATCTAGTGAAAATCTGAGGAGTTTTTCCACTTTCATGATGCTGCCTAGCATCAAAAACTTGCAAAGGGTAGAGCTCACCAATAAAACCAACTTAGGAGTTTATTCTCCCAAACACATATGCCTGGGGGAAGAGGTTTATTCACTACCTTTATACCTGAAACCAGTTTCAGGGGTCAATTATTCTGTCCTGATATAAATTCATCAATCCCATGTTTCAATTTTACTCAGCTCCACATGCCCCAGCAGATTACAACCACCTGCCTTCAGTGATCCACTTGCCCTCTCCCTGGGATTGTTCACTTCACTCATGACTGCAGGACTGTTACTATCGTCTCCTACCTTCTTTCTGTATCGAGCTTCCAGGGCCACCACACACTCCTTACCCAAAAACTCTCCTTTCTGTTTTTAACTACTAATCTTATTTGCCTCATGTGGACCTTAAATATCGTTCATTGGAAAAAACCCAAACACACGAACAAACAAAATCATTGCAGCTGCAATCCAGAATTTTAAGATTAAAAATCTGAAGCTATTACAATTTAACTTTATGAAGACTGAAGAGTACATGCAAAGAAAGACCATCCCATCACCTGCAAACCTGTGAATTTATGCAGGGAATCCAAAGCAACAGCACCTCAGACATGCACAAAGTGCACACCACCACAAATGTAAATTCAATTCTCACAGAATTCAGCAGTCTTTAGAAGAGGAACAGAACTTTCAATGTACAAAGATCTTCTAAAGTGCTAAATTCCACAAGTTTCCCTCTTTTACAAAGAACGAGGAACACCTGAACACTGCTGTAGAGATGTGCAATACCTCAAATAAAACGGGATCCTGGTATGCACTGCCTTGCAAAATTCGATCCTCAAAAACAAACACAGGACAGAGAAAAAAATGAAAACAACTCAAAAAAACCCTCCCCAAGCCCCAGCTGACCCCACTTAAACCCCCAATTTCTGCAGTGCTAAGTTAACACAGGATTTATGAGCTGAAATAAAATTACCATGCACACATCCTTTAACTTGTAACGTTAATTTAGGCATCTACCTCTTGCAAACCTTTCAATACAGCAGCACAATGTGATACAGAAGACAGCTCAGTATTAAGAGTCCTCACCATAAAGACGCTGCTAGATAGAAATCAGATGGAGGTAGCAGACACAAAAAACTGCTGCAGAATTTAGTCCACCTCACATCCACTTTCCTTTAAAATGGGATCAGTGTTCTCAGAACAACTACCCTTTCTGAGGTGATCCAGGAGGATATTCCTTACCTCAGTGTTAAGGTCGCACCTCTCAACAGCAACACTGCTCCCGGCTCTGTGCCCAGCCTTAGGTTCAAGCACTCACCAGAAACCTTTAACTAGGTTTCACCTAATCAAATCAACTACACACAGTAGGGAGCAGAAAAAACAACAAAAAAACCTCATCCCATTCTGCCTTCCAGTGTGCTTCAGCAAGTCTCAGCCAAAACAGATCCAATTTTCTGCTACTCACACTGTTGAAGTTTTGTTTGTTGAGGAGCTGAAGAAGCTATCGAAGAGGGTTAGTTGGAAATCTATTAAGCAACCAAGCTCAGGTGTGCATCCAGCTGGGTCCTGACAAAACCAGTTCTAGCAAGTTCCACGGAACAGTTTCCCCCAGGTGCAGGTGCAACAGGGAGCAGCTGGGTACAATCAGCTGCAGGCCATATAGCCAGGATTACTCTGTCCACTGGCACAGGCTGTTTTATACTAGCAGAGCAAATTGTATGTGTAAAGTGCAAGGATCATCTCCCATTCTGCTACAGAAATACAGTGTGTAAGAACTAGAAAACCCAGAAGCTGCTGCATTAGGAAGAGATCTTCTTACCTTGTTTTTCAACGAAAAAGTGCCCGGCATTCCTGCAAACAGGAATCTATTCTTGACTTTTAGCTTTCCCAGATTAGCTACAATAAGGCTATTGGACTTGGAGCTCTCAGGGATAAGCAGAACAGGAGCACCAGCCTCTATATCAAGAAGAACTCGAGAAGCTCGCTGTGCTTTATCTCTGACCTGAGGAGAGCAAAAATGAATTACAAACCCTCTCCAGCAAGGGGGTGATTATCTCACACTGATCAGCACCGAGTGCAGGAGCACTGCTCCTTCACTTACAACACTAGCACGTGGGCAAATTTTATACCAAGCAAAAGAACTCAAACTGTTGTTTTAGGCTCAGGGACCAAAGGCTAGATAAAATATGACTAGGATGCAACCAGAACACTCCTGTGCACCAGGGGCAGCCAGCAGTGAGGCAAACTGTGGCTGCTTATCTGAGAGGCACAGCATACACTGCCCAGCTCTATACTTGAAACAAAGATCACTTAGAAAAGTATTTCCAAAAGGAAAAAAGATTCATTTCACTCAAATGTTTCAGAATCACGTTCAAACTTTCTGATGCACAACAAAACCTTTTAAAATATGCAAGTATTAACTGTCTGTCTTCCAGTTAGAAAAGACTTCTTAGCCAAGACTGTTGATATTAACCATATTAATCCCTCCTCTATTAGGTTTTCTACCAAACAGGCTATGACTGTGGTGATTATTTGTATATTCCATCACACAGAAGTTCAGCATCTCATTTTCTCAGTCTACCAACCACCATACTTAACCAAAGAGCTGTGCAGAACAGGACTTCTCACTTAGCTCTAATACCTGAGTAAGGAGAACCATGTGAACACTGGAGAAACAGGCAAGATTTTTATCTCTTTCTGTCAGCATCACAAAGACAAGAAAACCCCAGTATCGGTGCATACTACAGGATCCAGGTGCCAAGGTTTTAAGTTACGGGCAAACACTTCCAAACAGCAGCAGAAAGGTCCTAAATGCCTTTTAGGTATGAGCCATCTCCAACCAGAACTCTAAAACCTGCCATCCTTTCAACTTGCTGAGCTAATGCATCGAAGTCAACTTTATACTGCATTTCAATTTGCACAAACAGACCAGGAAAGCCCCGACGAAAGCCCAGACATACTGTTTGTCCTTCAATGGCTGCTCTTTGTCGCCCCAAGACATCCTGAAGCTGAGTGAAATGTTGGATGAAAGACACCACCTCTGCCTGGAACCGCTGGGTGTGCACGTACTGAACAGAAGCCATCCGCAGGGTGACACGCATGTCACACTCCCGCTGCAGCAGGGGGTCTGGCCGCCCGTATCTGTGGTAAAGCAACATTTGGCTACCTGAGCTCACTCTACCAACAGAGCTACTCATTTTTTGCAGCCCAAATGGTAATACAGAGGATTTAGCCAGCGTTCACAGTACAGAATTAAAACTATTTCAGTTACAGATATGAGAAACTGAGGGTATATTCATTATCTCTAAGTTAGCAGAGACATCCTCGATGATTTTACACATCTCTACAGTGGCTTACAAGGTTACTCTGCTGCATGACATTACCTTCAAAATCAACTCCATAACATTACTTGGATAATTTCTAATGTAATTAATTCTAGTGGGTGGAAAAGCATCAGAGGGTAGGAGCTACTGGTGGAAAGCCACCAAACATCATAGGACAAGAACTATTGGTGGAAAACAGTCAAACTTCACAGGGTACGAACTATTGCTTTATGCAAGGAAGAACTTCAAGAGTATACTAGGACAAAAGTAAACCTTTAATTAAAAAACTGAGGAGCAATGGAGAATTTATTCCACCAGTTAAAACACTCTTCGATTTCCAAAAAGGAACTACTGTTTTATCTAGAAACAAACTACTATCTATAAATAATTCCAGAAACAACTCTGGAGGGAACTAAAACCTATCTTCCCCACAAGCCATGTATATTGCAGGACAAAGAACGGCTTAGGTTGGAAAGGCCTCGGAGTTGACCTACTCCAACCCCCTGCCATGGCAGGGGAGGCTTCTTAACTAGACATGGTTGCCCAAGCCCTCATCCAACCCGGCCTTGAACACCTCCAGGGAAGTGGCATCCACAACCACTCTGGGCAACCTCTTCCAGGTCTCATCACCCTCATATTGAAGAGCTTCTTCCTAAGATTCAGTCTAAACCTACTCTTACTCAGCTAAAATCATTTAGACTGAAAATGTTCAGAGATTGCATTTGTCTCAAGCATTGAAAGCAGAATTACAAAGGCTGGCAGCTGTGGGTTTGGTTTGGTTTTTTTAGGGGGTGCACTTAATCTCAAGCAGTAAGAAGCTGAAATTCATACTTGTGGATCTGGAAAATGAGTGCTTCTTCACCACTTGTAGTGAAACGCTCTCTGTAAAACTCTCCATGGGCTGTAAGATCACTCAGGGACAGACTTCCAATACTTCCTTGCAGCATTAAATCTCCCTCTGCAAAATCAAAGACAGGGTCCTCAAACACAGGTAAGTCACTGAACCCCTGGAGTTTCTTTTAGTGGGGAAAATTCATTACAAGTAATTAAGTAAACCTTATTTGATCAAACTTTAAGCTCCAAGTTCACAGCAAACCACATTTTTCTGCTACAGATTGGACTAACCCATACATAAGCCTGTGTTTTACGTGGGTGTTGTGATCACACCACTTTTTCTCTACATCAGTACAGACACTACTGTTCTTCTCTGTAAAAGGGAAGTATTAAAATCTTAGCCAACCTCAGTGCTAATGATCAAGGGTTTGACAACTGGGAGGGATGCAAGGATTTAAAATCAAACCTGAACAAGTAAAGGATGAAGAGGTGGGAAGAAAAAATGCACACAAAAACACCACTGAGCACCCACAACAAAAGCATTTCAAATCACAACTCCAATTCACACCTCCTGCTATTTTAAGCTGCATACATCCTCAGCTCTCCAATCTACTCACCAATCAACTCCAAGTGAGCTGCAAGTTTGGAGACACTGGCTTTAGCAAGCTCACTAGTTGTCTTATTCAGTACTAATGACAAGGAATGGACCTGGGCAGACAAAAAGAAAGAGGCTGGTATTAGACATCTTGGAACACCTCATCACTTATTTTTTTCAAGACACTTACACTGCTAACACATGAATTGCAAATAAGAATTATCTGACAGGAGAAAAGTAACCTCTCTGCCTCCTTGTTTGCACATTAGAAGTCTCCCAAAAAGTCAGAACAATCAGGTCATCCACAAATCCCTGCACTGTTACCTTCATCCTTTTCTCTCCCAAGACTTATCATGTTTAGACTGCCGGTCCTCTGGGAAAAGACTACAGATACACAAGATCTACACTTCCCTTAGACTCTCAGGCACAGAACTGACTGGATGGGGCTGGAGGCAGGGAGAGGGTATGAAACTCTATCTGTGAGACCTCCATGGGTGAACCTGAACATTCTACTGCAGTGTCCCTTCAAGTGCCACCCATGTGCTCAGGGAGCATCTCAGAGCAAGGGAGTCAATCGTTTTGCTTCCTGTAACTTCTGCAACTTTAAATTCAAACTACCCCTACACACACTTCAACTCTCCTGTTTCTGACTTGATGTACATTCTCTACTAGAACACCACACATTTGACTTAAATGCCACCTTACGTTTCTATAAACCAGACGTTTTATGACAGACAATCCAAATACTATTTTGCATCTCAAGTATACCTTCAGATCCAGCTTAGTGTTTACAGGCTCTTGGGCTTGAGAAGCGGACAAGGTATTTATTTCTGATTTGATTGTCTGCTGAGTATCTTCAGGTTGCAGCTTCATAGCATGGTTATCAGCAGTGGATCCAATCCCAAAGAAATCCAGTATCACTACCCAAGTTTGCAAAGTTATTAAGACATCTAGGCAATTAAAATCAACATCTACACTACGGTTAATTTTGTTATAGCGAGAAGAGAATTCAGGATGCTTCCTATCCACTAGAAAAATATTGATATGAACTAAGGAATCATCAAAGTTACTTTTTCCACAGGGCAACTTGGATCTGTCTGCTGTTGGAGAAGGAGGTGGAGTCAGAGGATACTCAGAATCTGCATCTTCTTTTGGCTTCTTACGGGAAGCACAAACTGGTCTTTGGTACAGCTGAAAGACATTAGGTGCTTCTTCCATATGGGAAGGCAGGGAACGTGGCATATCTGGGTATTCTACATTGGATACAGAGGGACAGGATTGTGAAAGATATTCCTTGTGAGCTAAACTGGATGGCTTCGGTGCTCCACGGGACACCATGAGATTCTTATACATGGAGTCTGGGTTTTTCTCCAGAAGATCTTCCATCAGCAGGGAACGCAAGGCAATCTGAATAGACAAAGTCTGAGGGTGATCTTTGGCAAACTCAACATCAAAATCTTGAAACTTAAGGCTGACAAGACCTTGGGCACCAAGTGTGAGATCACCACTTAACTGAACCTGGAGCTCTGAGATGTGGAAGTTTGCTTGAATCTGAGTAAAAGATTTTGTTTCCCTGATAGCTAATGACTTGCTTGGAACAGAGCTAAAACTGGAATGGCTGAACAAGCCGTTTTCCTTCCATTCACTTGAGAATTCTGTGCCTGCACTGTGAAGTGATGCCGATGGAGAGCTGTGACAAGTTGAAGACACAGAAGTGGTTGGAAATCTGTTCAGGTCTTCATTATAAATTAAATTATCCAGAGTCTGCAGGACTTGTTCATATACATGCTTTGCTAACACCACCTACAATGCAGAAAAAAACCCAATCATCATGTTAGAGCTCCCTGTGTCGATAAAATCAACATCAAAACTCACGAGTGAAGACTCTGGAATTTCAAATCAGCCCCAAAAAAACTGCCCACAAGTTAAAAATAATCCCAAACAAGGTTCAATGCAAAGTTGAAGCAAAACAGTTTATAAGATGCCACAGTCCGAAAACATACAGAAGAGGACACCTTGTATTGCTAAGCAAAAACGTCCACACAGAGTCAGCCAAAAATAATTCACCATACAAGCCAGCCTTAATTCACTGTGCTGAGATTATACAGTAATACATGGAAAAAACACCCTGCTTAGCATTACAAGTTTCAGCTTCCTCTATTTACAATCAGCTCCTGCAGAGGCTTTTTCAAGATAATGGCACTTCCATGCTTAGTTTCTACTGGAACTGTAAACAAACATACCTGGAGAGTGGCATATTTGTTTTTCCCTCCATGACAGACGTTCAGGCTAAGTCAAAGTTAGACGAATTCATAAAGACGTCTAGGATGTCCCAAAACAAGTTATTAAGACTTCAGACTGTCTCTCCTAACCACACATGTAAGGATCTGATTTCTTAACTACCACCACAATAAACCTGAAGTGCCACTTATCTCCTAGGCAGAGAAATACTTTTTTATTAATAGATTGGTTTGGGTTGGAAGGGACCTTGCAGATCATTTAAGTTTCAACTCCTGAGGCACTGGGGTATGGATCCATTACTGTACCTGAAGTGGGTTCACAAATTTCCCTTCAATCTTCATAATGCTTGATATTCCAAAGTCTTCATTACTGAGAGGAAAAGTTACATCCAAATCTCTCTCTAGTGGTATCTTTTCCAACCGAAATTGGATGGTGGTGTTGTTCAGAATGTGGAAAGCTGTTGGAGTAGAATGAAAACATTACCTTAAGTGAATGGATTATCCTAGAAGGCTGCAGAGCAGAGGTAGCATAGCAGCTATTGAACTTGCTGAGAATCTCTTGGCAATGCTAAAATAAGTAAATATGGCTATGTTTGGATCAATTTCTGCATGAGATGCTCCAGGCAGTTTTTGCTTAGGAGACTAGAAGTGGATATAAACAAAGTAACTTGCTCGCTGTAATTAAACTTGAGCAGTGTATTTCAGGAGGATATCCGATCAGATCTATGGGCAATACACACCTGCAGTACCACCTACCACTCGTGTTAAATAATTAGAAGCCCTCTAATTAACATACCATGGCCTTTATGTAATGATTCAAAGAAGTCATGACGAGTAAAATGAGATTCTTCCTGGCCATTAATGCTAGCAGGACCTGAAGAATGCAGCCCATGAGCTATTTCACTTGCAGGCTCCTTCTTGCTTGTAGATTGGCTGCTATTTAAAGAATACATTTTTATGTCCTTAATTTCAACTTGCAGTCTATCACTTGTAGATTCATCTTCTCCTGGCACAAAATTCTGAATAGATATTTGTCCTAGGTGACCTACAAGCAGCTCAGAGCTACCAGGCTTCCGAGGTACTGAGACGATTGGGGATTCAATGTTCACATTTAGTATCAGCTTAATAGTGTCGCTTTGGAGAGGCTGTGATCTGAACGCGTAGCCTTCGTTATCTTCCGCGTTGGCAGCATCTCTCGGTCGTGGTGTGGTGTCAAACAGAGAGACCATCTCAGTGTACTCTGCAGTCTTAGTTGCCAAAACTGTAGTGACTTTCGAAGCTGCACTTTTCAGCATGCTGCGGAAATTCTCTTCCAGTTCATCCATCGACAGAGTCAGCTCCTTGAGAAATTTAGCTGAGTGGTTGTAGTGCAAGGAGGCCATCTTGAGGTTGAGAGAACATTCCTCCTTTGACTTTTCTGTGAAGGTGAAGCTTAAAGCATCTGGAAGGCTATTTCCATCGAGTCTGAAGAATAAAGATTCAAAGTAGTCATCCCCAATGAGACCTTCGTACCTTCCTGTATTCCCTATGCTGACAACATAATGGTTCTTCACACTATCTTGTGTTAGGTCCATCAGGTGAAGGCATCCCAGAGAGCCATTTACATCCAGTTTACTGCACATGGAGACATTGACTTTGGTGCCACCAATACTGGCTGTGGCAATTTTTCTGCCATATTTTTCTCCATTTGTCATGCCAACTGTCCTGAGGAGCAGTATATTTAACCGGTGAATATCAACTGCTACCTCTGTATTCTGTATATAAGTGGACTGAAAGGTTTCCTGTTCCCTCCAATCTCTTTCCAAGTCAGTTATTAAAGGCTGAGGACTAGAATCTTCTTTCTCCTTTGGGAAGGACTTCTGGAGAAATCCAATCAGTTCAACAATAGTCTCTGGATTAAGGATGATATCCAGGTTGTTCACCTGCACAGAGATCACCTGCAGACTGCTATCCAGATTCATTGATGGGCATTCTGCACTCACAAACTGATACTCCAATTTTATCAGGGACTCTTGATCTTTCCCGTTGTTACTAGCTGAGGTATTCAAGGCTGTAGCACATCTCCCTGTCAAACTTGCTACATCAGTGGGACGTGTGTGACATGGCCCAGAAACTGGGGACTGAGCCCTGCTGTCTCGAAGACTTCCTGTTGGCACATCAAAACTCAGATTCTTATGAGAAGCCATCAAAAGGTCAAAATCTGTTCCATATGTTTGCATTGTGTCAACCAGCAAGAGGCCATGAACAGTCAGGGACACTTCTGCATCATATGGCCTCTTCACAAAGTGGGCATTGGTGCCAAAAACCTTGAGCACAGAGATATACCGTCCGTTACTTTCCACGCCCAGCTGCATACAGTTCACTTTGAATTCAGCCAGAAGCAGCTGAGACTCAACAAGAACTTCCCTGGTGTGCTGCTCCAGCGTTACAATGCTCTGTGTTAGGTTCATTACAGAGTCGTGCAAACTGCCAAGCTGCTCTACCCCTGCAAAGATCTTGTCTTTCCCCAAATGCAGGGCATCAGAAGGCTTAGTTTCAGATGTACTCAGCTGCGTGCAACAGTTCTTCAGAGCCAGTATCTTGTCCTCATTGATGTGAATTTTCAAGTCTGGCAAATTGCCAGACAAGACAGCTCCTGGGTACTTTGGGTCAGAGGTGTAGATCAACCTGCGCTCCAACTGCAGGTGAACGTTGAACTTTTCTACCACGTGAGTTGGACCCACATCACTGTCTTGAACATGCTTCCAGTTGTCCTTCACACGGCCCACCATGATCTGAAGGTCCATAAATGAAAGTGTGTATGTCTCGTACATTTTTTTACTCATCAGGTGTGCCTGCAGCTGCTCTTCACTTATTTCTACGCCAGTGAGATCAGACATTTTGATGCTGCTACTAGTGTTAGATTCTGGTGGTGGAGTATTGGGAGGAGTTGCAAGAGGTGTTTTATATTCTTCATCACTCAATTCATTGACTTCTGAAGAAACAGTATCTGCACTCCTCTTAGATTGCTCTGTGGATTAAAAAACAACAGTAGACAAACAGACAGAAGTATTCTCCTCCCTTCATTGCCTGATCAGCCTGTCTGAAGGTGTATTTTTTAAACACAAGGCCTATCAGTGCTGGTTTTGCCTCCTCTCACTGTCATTTTTTATTTTGCAGCAGGAAATTTACTACACTTCCCTTACATGTATGCAGATGCCAGTCACAACCTCTTTTAGAACCCATTAAAAGACACCTTTGGCTCATTTTTAACTCACCTACAATCACTACAAGACTTAAGTTGTTAAAAAATAAATCTGTGACTCTGCCTTTGTAATTCTCTTTGATCCTCAAATTATGATGTGACCTTTAGACATCTCTACTCTCTAGAGAGACACTAGGAGAAGGTGAGAAGAAAAGGAAAGCAGTAGTAACTCTAGATCATACCTTGAGAATTGGTAAGTAATATTCTTCCCAGATCTACAACAACTAACACTGGATCCACACATTTGAAATCATCAGGGAAGATCACCTGAGGGGCAGAAATATCAAGGCACACAGTCCAACTTTTGCTGTTTTCCTAAAAGTTAAGAAGATAAAACAGCCCATAAGAAATCACTTCCCCTCATATGTCAAACAAATCAATCTAGTTAACCACTAGAGCTAAAACAGCACAAAGAGCTAACCTGCACAACCTTCAGCTACACTGAACTCTGGCAGCTTATTAAACAACAGGCTCCCACCAGAGTCAACGAACAGACACTTTAAGTAGGTGAAACATCCCATGTTATGTCCCGCTCCAGAGGGACTCCCATCGCTAAGATGAGGAGTCAATCTACCTCCACAGCTAACAGAAGGCATCATCCTTTTACACAACACTGGATCAGACAAATCTTTGTCAAGGCCATCCATAAATTCAGTAACATTGATGCAACAGAGCTCCAGTGGAGACCAGAGCCAACTAGCTGGCATGAAGTCATCTCAGTAGCAGGGTAAAGAACATAAAAATACTATTATGCCTTTAATCAGAACAGGTCTGCACCACAAAGACAGACTGGCAGCAAAGGGAATACTACAATAGCACATGTAAAACTCTCCACTCTGTAACAGAACACCACAGAAACTAACCACAAAAAACTCCCATTCTTACAAGCTTCAAGTGCAAAAACATACACCAAGAAAAGCCTACATAAACAATTTGGGGGCAAAAACTTACAATGAAGTCTCCTACTAGTAAACGATCAATAGTTTGCCTGATTTCAGCTTTTGTCTGCATTTTCAGCTTGTTGTACTGTCTTCTGGCAGCTTCAGCCACTCTTGCCTCTAACTCAGACTGATAGCCAAAACCTGTACAAGAGATATGAAATGGACTAGGTATAATTTTGCTCATCTGTTATTGAATCAGGAAAAAGGAAAGTTAGAATACAAAGAGCAAAAAGAAAAGCTTTTAGTTTCAGCAGTACAATAGAGGACAGGAAAAGAGAGCAGGTGAAAGCTGCACTTAGACACCAAGTTGCTTCACAGAGAAAAAACAAAGCATCTAAGCACAGAAAAATGCCACTAAAAGAACACCTCCCAGACTTCCTTCTAGTTTGGAAAGACATTGTCTGGTTCATATGACAGACCTTTGACCTGAGTTGCTAAATTTGAGGGAGACAGAGCAGGTGATAAGTATGGCAGCAGAGGAAATGCTGACTAAATGTCCAGGCAGTCTTTTTGGTTTGGTTGTTGGCTTGTTTGATTGACACTTTAGCTCTAAGACTTACTGAATACTCTCACCTTGTGAGAAAAGGTAAATGTCATCCTCTGTACCAGATAACTTCAACCTTTTGCTGTTTGCCAAAAAATCAGCTCTCCATTGTCTTCCAGGAGAGACTGCAGAAACAGGCCTCCCTGTTTACGCATTGTCATTTAGGCAGCATGAACACCCACCATGTGGAACAGCAGCCACTTGCAATTCTAAAGCAGAAATTTCAGGAGTCTGCCCCAGTAAAATACCCTGATTTGATTAATGAAGCAAGCAACAAAAAACATCCAGAGAAGACTCAAGAGTATGGTGTGATCTGAAGGGGAGATTGATTAGCGCATTATATTTCTAAGAACGAAAATAAACAGAAGCCAAAGAGAAAAAGAGTTGTAATACCACCCAGATATCCCCAACCCCACCAAAAAAAAGCACATTAAAGGTTAACCTGAGGTATGAACCCTTCCCTTGTAGAAGAAGTCAGCGACTTTCTTAATGGCTTGTGGATTGTAAATAATATTTAGAGGTCTGGTACTGACTTCCAGGCGCCTCTCAAAACCGCTGTGGATTGGATTTCTCTCATAAAGCATCTCAAACACTGGGGCATCAGGATCTGCAACCGAGGAAGAAATCAGTTCCAAAAAGCAGTTGTAAAAACACCCAAACCAAACTAATGGACAAACGCAAAAAAGCTAACCCCAAAGAATTTCATCACACATTTTCAATTGGCAGTACTAAGTAGGGCTTCCGACAATTCTTGGGTGACAGAAAAGCAAGACTGACTTCTACCATCAACAGAATTGGACAGACCTGTGCGTACAGGAACGCTGTCAGGACCAGGGTCCTAATGCCGAACTCCTGACATTTTTCTTCCATTTTTTTAAACCAAGACAAAGAGCAAGTGCAACTCCCACTGTCTTCAAATACTTCCCCTCTTACTCATGCCACTCAAAGTCAACTCACACACACCCTTCTATCTGAGCAAAGCCTCTAGGATTTTACCTTGCTATCTGCAAAAAACCTTTGCATGAATTCCAACTTTAGACACTCAGCTTTGAAAGTTCTGCTCTGTAGGAATTCTATCATACATTTGTTATCTCCAAACATAAAATGAGATCTTTACCAGTGTTCTGATTAGTAATTTCTGAGGACAAACTCTGGAGTCCAAAGGAAGACATGCAGCCAACTTCTTTTTGCTGGTAAGAATTTAGAAAGAAAAAGATTGTTCAGGTAAAATCAACTAAGTCACCTCATAGAAGCATAAAAGCCTTTTTTTGTACTAGTCTCAGGGTGAGTGTGCAGGTTAATATATAACCATCTCAGACTATACATATAATAAACTTGCACGATGTAGCCAAAGAAGAGAAGTATGACGAAAGCTCCAGTTGTCTATTCAAGAGCAGGCAAAGAGCAAACTTGAGCCAGTTCTGTACAAAAGACAAAGTACATTCACTTGCTGTTTGCTCAGGAGAGATATTTGAAATCTTTTCATCACTCCATTTAGAAGGAAGGAAAAAAAATAAATCTCTATTTCTGCTCTAGGTGCATCAGCACAGAGATGAGATAAACCGTGCTGGGACCCAAGAGCTATACCAAACAGAACAATCACTGGTTAGACAGCAATGCTTCAAAACGTTCCGAAAATCAAACCTTGTTCAACAGGTTATCCCCATCCCACAGACAGAACTGCAGGATTAACACTGCAAGCACGCAGAGCAAACAGTGAGCTTCGGAAAAGGAAGGAAAAATTAAGTCCGACGAGGGGAATTTTTCCTCAAGAAAAGAGAGCATGTGCTCTCTTTCTGAGATAACACAAATCAAGAGTAATGTCTTGAGTACTAATGCCTCCCATAGAGTAAGCTCAAGAGAGTTTACTTTTCACCTACTGGATTGGGGAAAACAAGAACTGGAAAGATGGTCCCTTCGGTTGCCAAATCCCTCAGAAAAAGACCACCGAGACGGACTTTGAGAAGGGAGGAGTTTCTGCAAGGAAGGGATTCTGCTAAAATCTTCACACCTGGAACAGAAACACAGGAACTGCTTTTATTTCTTCCAGTACACAGCACAAGTTTTATTTGCATATTACAGGTAACAGTCCAGCAAATAAGCCTTTTGCAAGGGCTTATGGATCAAATCATAACATATTTTATGTTGGAAGGGACCTTTAAAGCTCATCTAGACCAAGCCCATACACTCCCTTCTGTTTAAAGAAGACAGAGATACATCACAAGGACTATGAAGCAAATATTTCTACCACTGTCTTCCTTTCACAATGTCTAAAATGAGAGTTCTCACACATTCAAAAAGAGAAATTAACTTCCACTGATCTATCAATTTCCAGAAGCTGTTTTCACCTTTTAAATTTGAACTTTGTTTCAGTACAGTTATCCAAAGAGTTAAAAATCAAAGGAAGGGCTAACAGTGGACAAAGCTTTGGTCTTTGAGAAAGAAGAGAAACTGACTTAATACCTGAAAACTCCATCTGCATAAAAGCAGTCTCCTCAGTATGCATCATCTTCTTCTTCTTATGCAGCAGAGTGAAAGAACCACCCTGCAACTTTAGATTTAATTTAGCAAAAACATGATCTCTCTTTGTAAAGGTGTTCATGCTAGAAGCATCTGCAGCAGGATCAAAAAATTCATCTGCACCTAATTAAAAAAATGACAAAACACACTACATAAGTTTCTGGAAGCTACTGAAGAATAAAAGAGAGTTTCACTGAATTTGAAAACAGATTTCCCTAGATCTAGAAGACAAAAATATACACAAAAATTTGAGTAGATATACCTCCTTCCTTAATAAAACTGAATGTCTTATAGAGCTCTCTTTTAATTAAGGTAAATGTAAACCTTAGTTTACACAAATTCCAGTACTCTTAATGTTACACCCAGCCACATCATGCTACCTGACCTTCGCCCACCTGAAAAGGTCCCAAAGCTCTCTGCCATAAATTATAGTGGAAACCAATATATTCATATATCCCTTTCAAAATAAGCAGGTACACCAGGCACTGTGATTGTGTGGACAGACTGCCAAGCTTTAGACAGGCTCTGCTGCCCAAGTAGACCAGATGACACACAACCTTTGAACAGTGCAGAACCAGAGAGTTGTTTCTGTTCACCTTCACCAGGTATCCAACTATGGCAGCCTTGAAAACAAACAGAAAACTCTGGATTTCCATACCCAGTATTTCTTCTGGATTCCACTGCTCCTTTGGGTCTGGAAGCAGCCCTTCAAAAGGTTCACCTTCGTATGTTTGCTGAGCATATCCATACCAACCTCCCCAGCCAGGAAACCAAGACTGGAGGTACTGAAGCATCCCAGTGCCATGTGCAGATTCTGTGGGAGGGGAGCCTCCAGGAGTATCAGGCAATGGCTCTTTAATACTCTATATTTGAACATTGAGTGAAGGAGTATCACAACCATATAGAAAAGTCACAATAAAACTTCCATCTATTATTTACTCAGCACTCTTCAGTACACCAGCAAGGGTATTTTCAATCAGTAATTAGCTTCTTAGGAGAGCAGCAGAAAAGAAATAACATACCACGAGTTAAGTGCTGCATATTCATACATGAAGCCATATGGCATTATTTGAATCTTGGAGTAGAAACACTAATACAAAGAAAGTCATTTGATATCATAAAAAGCTCTCAACTGCAGCAGCTCTCTGTGGAAGGCAACAGACACTGTGCCATTACAGAGACCAGTTCATATTTTATGAAGCATGCTCAGGAAGCCATCTACATAAGGCTCATTTCTGCCATACATTTCAAAAACACTCACTGTAGCCCTTCACCTTCACTCTCTGCTTTTAACATCAAGAGTACCTGCCCTAGGAATTCTGGCAAAGATACTGTTGAGGAAGATCATTGTAAGACCAGGCAAAACATTTCACTGCACAAGTGACACTAGAGTAAGGACCGCAGGAAGCGAGCACTGTTTGAGATTTCAGGGTCAATGCCACACTTGCAAATGCTACTGCCCTCCAGCAGAGCAGAACACAACACCTCACAAGGTCTCACTGCAAGATCACCCCATGTGCAGAATGCTCCTCACCTCAGCTAGGTCATGGAATTTATCATGAACTATCTCATATAGTATCTTCAGCTCTTCATAGGTTTGCTCATCTTCAATACGACGCATTTCTGCCTGAAAAGACACAAAAGGTAAAGTCACTGCTCTACAGGAATACAGCATCTTGTTCACTGACGCTCCTGCGCCACGCCAGAGATTCACAAAGCAAACTGCCATGGCATTAATGGTATCCAAATGCCTAAGCAGATGAAGAGGTCATGGAGGCAACCAAAACAACTTACATCCTCCAGTACTCCAAAGGTTACTGAGGTTTATTTCCATCGCAAAGTGCATTATTGTAACAGTTTTCATGGTAAAAATCCACTGCCCAACTCCATCCTCCTGTCAGTATGCAGCACAGAACTCAAAACCAAGGAAAACAACATGATATAATGGGATGCCTAGCTTAGCCAGGAGCAGAAAACCTTCTATGTTAAGCAAAGAAAGTAGAGAAAACGAACTGCACAAATTAGGAGAATGTGGTTTTCACACTCGGTGACTAGGGGATGTTGTCTTCTTTGTACTAATTAAGAAGTTGCTTGTGGAAGCTTAAGCCTACAAAAAATAGCTAATGGAACTAGGAAGCAAAAGGCAATTTTCAGTCCAGTGGCAACATTTCACTGCTCTGCTAGAGACAACACTCACTGGATGAATGTAAAAGTCTCCTGCTTTGCCAGAGACTGTTGAATTTCCAGTACAATGACCTAATCCTGCAGTTCATGTCTGCATAACACAAGTAAGGATGACATACAACGTAAAGCATCATAGAATTGCACCCATAACCAAGATGAGTGAGATATATGGTGGCCAAAGCCCTAACACAGTTAGAGGTAAAAAGCAGCTCATTACAGTTCCTGGGTTCTCTCTCTGAAAACCTATGGGGCACTTTCTCTCTAAATTCTAAAATCAACTGGAGAAAACCAAAAAGCAACAAAGCATCCCCAAACACAGCCACCTAATTATACATTTTCCCAACCACATGGGTGACCTGACACACTTCTGGTATTTACACACTTTGGAGTCTACAGAGAACAGGAGTTAAGCAAGCATGTCACAGCCTGACATGAGCATCCTATGAGAGTTAATCCTATTTTTGGAGAAAACCAGTTACAGCTCAAAAAAAAAGAGACAGCTTTTGCAGGGCGAAACAAAGACAAAAGAGCCGTGCAGGTTGTTCAGTGAAAACAGCCTGCAGATTCTGATTTTGGGAACATGAAACAAATAAAATACAACAGTGTAGAAAACTCAAATCTAAATACCTGCTCTGCAGCAGACAGTGGTTCCCCCTTCAACTTGCTGTAATACATGTCAGTGTAAGACACTGCATCTTGGGCCCGATGTAACGCGAACTCCCAGGTGGAGCGTTGCCTCTGCTCCCTGATCTCTGACAGACTGGCATTCAAAGCAAAGATCCACCACTCCCGGCAGCTGAAATGGTTTAAAATCACTGTATTACAGCATTTCCAAACCCACAGGTGCATGTCAAACTGCTGAAAGGTCCAGGAGAGGTTCAGTGAAAAACCAAGAGGGCAACTGGTTGTTTAGCTTCCATGACACTGGTCAGAACAAAGTACCAGTGGGCTGACTCTGTAGAGCAGTGGCCTGCCACTGCAGCTGGATCAAGCAGAGCTGCTACAGATCAGGCATGGGCAACAACCTGTTGAGTTCCATAGAGTCTGAACTGTACCACCTAAAAGAAACTCACAGGAGCTCTTTCCACAAAGACAATTTCAGAACACCTTGGTGCACACATGCAGGCAGAAACTCCAATGTGTAATTCAGTTCTTGGAAGCTGTGCAAGAAGGGTTTAAAGTCTGAACTACATCTGGATGTTTAAAACTGATTTATGAGATATGAGAACAACTCAAGGAAACTGAAACTCTAATGCATGATTGTTATCTACCTTTTTATATATGTCTTCACTCTAGTCTGTGTAGCAGAGTTCTCAACAGCATACCAAGACTAGCACAGCCACAGACATACTGACCTCTCTGTTACTGCAGCCTTTGGCCTCCACTTCCTGAACTTCAGCTGTCGTTCCTTCCTGGCCAGCTCCTTCAAAAATCCCATGATCTGCTGATACTGCATCTTTTAGTGAAACAAGACACAGATCAATTAGGCAACACTGCAGTGCTTTCCAAAGGAAAAGGGAGCCCCAAACAACCTGATCTGGAATGTTTCCAGGGATGGAGCATCTCCCACCTCCCTGGGCAACCTGGGCCAGTGTCTCAGCACTGTCACTGTAAAAACATTCTCTCCAGTCTGAATCTCCTGCCTTTAGGTTTCAAACCATCATCCCTTGACCTGCCACAACAAGTCCTACTAAAAAGATCATTCCCATCAATTAAGGATGTGTGACATTAATGTAAATCCCAATTCATAATCTGGTTCTCCAGTGCCACATATCTTCCCCCAGTAGCTAGTAGTTCACACGTGTGATGTTCAGTTTGCAGGCTTCCCTCTTTACAGGCACAGAATGAAATCTCCTTTCATGTCAGATTACCAGCCTGACATCAGCCCCTATTATACATCCTAAAAATAAGTTCCCTCCCCATATGCACCCTATTACTATTACTGCAAGAAGCAATAATCAGTAAAAGAATGAAATAATTTTGAATGCTTGGTTTGCTTGAACAGACTCCTTAACAAAGCATTCATTTTCTGCTCCAATAATTGGTATGTAAGCTGCCAGAGACACTGCCAGAGTTTTTTGACCTTGCAGGTATTTCACTGTTTGAATCAGCAATAGCTTTCTTAGAGAGAGGTAATGCAAGGTGGCATTCTATCAGCCTGATCTTCAGAAGCACTGACATACAAACAACAACCGCAGCACATGGGGAAGGAAAATATACTCCATGTCGACCTAACAATCTGAATCTGTAGATATTGTGATATTCAGAACACAAAGAAGTGACTTCTGTCATCCGCCACATTCTTACAAACTGCACAAAAAGCATCACACAACCCAGCATACAGCTACCCAAGCCATTCTGAAGGCTAACTTTGGCCACCCAGCACAGCCTAACATAGCTAACGGCACAGAGCTCATGATGGCCTCGTTTACTCTCCTTCTCAACTCTCTCTGTTTCAGATTTAACTGTGAGTTAAATGAAGATGGTTGGTCTTTACCTGTGAAAGCTTCAAAGGTATAGTCTCAAGCTGAATGTCACACTCAAGCCGTGGAGTCTGACGTGATCTTAAAGGCTCCTTAGAACAATTTCTCTTAAGAAGAGCAGAAGTACAAACAGGTTCCATGATGTAGTTATGACCATGATTTTCCACACTTTTATCCATTGCTTCCTGTGGAATACAATCAAGTTTATTCTCTGAGAATGACTGCAAAATGCTTAGTGGGTTTTGTTTACTAGAATACATTTTATTAGCATGCCAGACCATTTAAAAAACCTCCTAAGCATATTCTCTCTTCAAAAGGAATGCAAGGTAGACCCCACATCTTTTGGGGGTTTCACATGTATATTATCATTACAGCATGAAACCATCAACTTTTGTTGCTCCAAGGAATTCAAAGCCAATTAGGTCTGCAATACAGGAAACAAACAACAAAATTCCCCCTAGCACCTGTAGCTTTCCAGGAGGTAGGTCACCCAATAAAGTGCAGTTGGTATCCCAATAAACACTGAAGTCAGCAACATCCAACTGTTTTTTCCTCATCAGCTTCTCCACCTGAAGGACAACAAATGGAATAAAGTCAAGCTCACACACATCATGTGCCACAGAGTTTCCAGTTCCATATGCCAAATAAACAGTACAAAATGCCCAGGATCCATTTATTACAGCAACTATTAACATGACATACTAAGTATTTACTAGCACCCATAGAACACTGCACAAGTGTCACAAAATGTCATACTCACTGGTTCAAACACTGCATTTTGCATCGATACGTTTTTGATGCACACACCAAAGGCAAACGGCTGCAGTGGATTTGTGACACCATCTTCAAACCTCAAATGGACATCCTGAATTTTGAGCTAGGAAAAAGAGAAATTACTAGAGACAACGGGTGGACAGCAGCACCATTCATTAACACTAAGGCAACTGAATATTTTGTTTCTGCGATGCTCCAACAAGCCCCTGTCCTTCTCCCCACAGAACAAAGAGCCACTTTCACAGGCCAGGGTACTCCATTTTGCTATCCTGCTATTATTCTCCATTGCCAAGGCAAATGTGTAATTGTTTAAGACACAAATTTAGCTTATATACCAAAATCATCAGCACAAAACAGAATTACAAACAAATAACCATATGAAGTGACCCAAACTTATCTGTGTATTGCCAAGAACTTGAAGAGCACCAATTACTGTGATTTCTCAGTGCATTTAGAGTCCAGGACAGAGAAAAGCACAACTTCAGCTCCTGAACCAAACACATTCTTTTCAAAGACATCATGAGAAACAAGTAGTCTGAGGTACCTTGCTTCTAAACTGCCTCTAGTGAATTGAACTGCAGCCAAATAATACAGCCTTCATAAATCAAATAATTTAAATTTGAGCAAAACCCACTGGGTTTCATGCAAAATCTTTCTCCAGCTATTGTTACAAACAAAAAGCAGTTCATGTTTTCCCTGGTAAAAGCAGGCTGAAGGGTTTTTCCTTTCCAGAAGTCCCCATCAGGACTAGTTTAAGACTAAAGTTACAAAGGTTCAGTCTGAAAGGGACTGTGCTCTGCCAAACATCTGCCTTTGATTTACATATTTCTTCTCTGAAGACTACACAACAGGAAGCACAGTGCAATTCTTAACAAGTGGGAAAAGCTTTACAGTGCAAAGGCTTACTTCAATGTTCTCTACAATTCGTGTAACTACAGATGCAGTAACTGAGTACCAGTAGGATTCTCCTTTCTGCTGTCGTTCTTTCTAAAAGAGAAAGGAGGGATAAGCATTAACCACCGCTCTGAGGTCAGGAAACAATACAATTTCTTACAATGAAATTGCTGTGAACAGGGAGAAAGAAAAAAGAACTATTTCAGCATCTCCAAGATAGAATCACAGAATGGCCTAGGCTGCAGAGGACCTTAGAGATCATCTACTCCAACCTCCATGCCATGGGCAGGCAGGTAATTCTCAACTGGGCTTGGCTGCTCCAGGCGTTAACCAAACTGGCCTTGAATACCCCCCGGGAGGAGGCATCCACAACCTCCCTGGGCAACATGTGGGACACATGACACGATGGGGTGGAGCAGAAATGGCATTGTTTGTATGTGTGAATCGAATTTTAACTTAGCTCCCTCTGCACTTGCGCCACTTGTTAGGAGACATCAGTGCAATCCATCTACCACAGCAGTTTCTTCACCATGAAGGACAAGCATGACTCACCTTCCACTTTTCTTCAAGTGCCAGAAGAAGAGCTTTCTTATGTTCTCTTTCTTGCAACTTCTCCCGTTCCTCATCAAAATCATCTTTTTTTTCTGGTGCCCCAATTAAGTGTAGTTTTGAGACAGATATCACCCATGGATCCACGTGTGGGCGATAAAAAGGTATCTGGAGTGTTATTTTGCCAATGAAGCCTAGATACACAAAGTAGAGATATCTGATTCCTGGATAAACACACTTGATCACTCTTGGAAAACCTGAAACTAAAAATGTTGTAGGAAACAAACACAATAAACCAGAGCTGCATAACCTGAAAACCAGGCTACTTAATTTCTTCTGACTCACAGGGAGAGATTCTCCTAAAATATGCAGACTTCCTGTTTATTTGTCCTGCACACACAAGCAAAATACAAACCTGCCTTTACTTCAAATGGTAATTCCAGTTCCTTCAAAGCATCCTTCTTTAGTGGCAAGTTTTCCAACTCAACAGCACCTACACAAAGCACAAAAGAAGACAAGTCTGCTAAAGAAAATGATGTTCAACGATGCCAACTTTAACATTAGAAGCCTAGACTGAAAATCGCACAGCATTACACAAGAAGAGTCAATCTGTCTCTTCGAGCAGTGTTACAACTGCAATGGTTATTTCATATTGGTTCATTTTCTAGTGCCATGTGCTCAAGCTATTTGATGAGGTCGTCTAGAAACAACCTTCTGCATGGCTTTAGATCTGAACTTTATTGTAACCAAGGAGAAAGCTTCTTTTTGTCTTTTCGACAGGGGTACTTTTAAGTACTTTCCCAACATTACAAAAAGCAGACACAGAAAAGCTGTGACGTGTAATACAATATTCTCTCCAGAAACAGCAGGTAACAGCAGCAAAAGGTAAATCAGAAGGCACTGACTTGAGGACTCTGTAAAAGTACAGGAGTCATGAATATGACACAGCAGAACGTGACACAAACCAGAAGCCTTAATTACAGGGCAGTGACTACTAACACCAAAAGAGGTAAGGAATACAGAACACTTCCTGCACAGTCTCTCGACAGGAAAGTTACTGAACAGTATTAACAAAATGACACTCAAATATTACCTAACCAAAACCTGCTGATAAGATGTGATGAGCGTGCTTGGGAAAGCTTCACAGAAATCGGTTTAAGAGTGTTGATAGGAACACAAGAGAAGCTGTTATTATTGCTTGTAAAGTGCTAGCACAGACCTCTATTAAAAGGGCTTCTATGAACATTAAACACCCATATTAAGTAATTATTTCTGCTCCACCTTCTAGTTATTACAAAAACTGAAGATAATCTTTCTTTCAAATCACAGAATGAAAACACTACAGACAACACCACAAAGCCTCACCTTTTAGAAGAGCCACTGACAGCTGGTCTGTGTTCAGGTTATTGACATATTTGCCCAAATAGGTGTTGAGGACCCAGGCTACCAAACCTTCCAACATGACTGTCCTAGAAGAAGGCAACTAATGTTTTTCTGTCATTTTCTGGATTTCTGTTTCATAATTATAGCCTCAACTCTGAAAGAAAACAAAAGAAGAAAATAACTGTCCAAAACACAGACTCTGAGCAGAGCAGACTTGTTGCAATCTCTGTAATTCCTGCTGTCATCAATCTAAAAAGCAGAGAAAACACTACACTGGATTTCTACCCTGAAACATGCTTTATGCTATGCCCTTCTAAGTCTCACATCAATTTCACAGAGCTTTAGTCATTACAGAGCACCCCCATTTGCAAATCAAGTTCATCTTTCCATCCTTTCTCTCATCAAACCACCACATTTTGTTGCAATAATCAGGAAGACAAATCTACAACCCTCTTCCAGAGAAGGCAAGACTAAAAATCCACACTGGTCTGCAGCACTATTGTACTGGCCTCCTCGACAGTGTTTTCCTCAAGCTGCCAGCATCCTGGTTTTGGAAGCCCAGTCAAAAGTAACAGCCCAGAGCCTTCGACTGCGTTTTTGTACAATTCTTATGTGATCTGTGTAACAACTCACCCTACCCAAATCCCTTTTTGGGATTTTTGGGACGAGTGTGTGTGGGAAATGCTTGGATACAAGCTGCATAAATAAGCTCAACAGTTATGCTAAAGTTCTCAAAGTGATAGCATAGACAACAAGGAGAGGCAAAAGGCTACAGCAGAGAAGCAACACTAGTCACACACGAAAACATTTCCCTTGGCATTCTCCTCCAACCATTTCTGTTTCAATGTACGTGGCAATCAAGACCACTTTCAAGGTATAAAGAGTGAATTGCAAAACTACTATTAGCTTCTGCAAGGGCAGGATCAAGCATGTTGCTACAGTCAGGTAAAAAGCAGGCAGGCAGTATATTGTGGTCAGAAATGCATCAGTGCTGTGCTTAGCGAAGTCTCCCAACACCACACACCTCCCTCAACCAGCACATGTAAGACTGGGCTCTACGGAGCAGAACAGTAAGTTATGGCAGACTCCTTTACACCCGACAAGAGAAGAAAACAACTTCAAAACCCACACTTGAAAGTTTGTACTAAGATTCAGGCTTTTCCTGCAGTGAGGTTTGCTTGATTTCAGGCCCCAGCATTTAAGCCTTTATTTTTTAAAATAAAATGGGGGGGGGGGGGGGGGAATAGTGAAAACATGTAACAGAGAGAGCTAAACAAAATACTCAGGACTGGGCAAACGCTGCCAGGCTAACCCTAACGGCTGCAAAGTGAAACTGCGCTGCCAGGCAGAACCAAAAGCAAGTATCTTACCACAGCAAAGTCATGCTCAGCTAAAGCTTATTTTCACTTTAAATTTGTTTCACGTTTTTATCTCTGTAAAATTTCTCAACGTTTTTCAAAACCAAGCCATATTCCACGTACTAAACCCCAAGCACTCCTACACAGAGGGTCACAATTATATGTCTGAGCTTTTAATCCTAATAAAATTGAGCAGAAAGTTGAAGTTCAAACACAAACAAACGCAGCAATCCTTGTCACGTTATCCTTTGAAGTATCAGTATCTGAACCACCAAGGAATCTAAGGCCGTTAGGAGCTAAATCCGAGGAGATCTGAAACGCTCAGAAGCACTGAGCCAGGTGGGACCCCACTGACAGCCTCCAGTGCGTGAAGCTGTCGTAACAACTGCGAATAAATTACCTTCTTAAGCTAAGTTTGTGGCACATGTAAAAAGCTTTGTGTTTAAGAAGCTCTCACGTTTTAAAGGCTTTACACCTAACTTTCTAGTCCCCCGCTGTGACGAGCAAAAGGAGAACAGAACATATTTTCTGTGAGAATTGTTTGTTTTTTAATATGTTGTGATTAGCAGAACGAGAACCAAAGTCCAAACTGGGACCTCACTCAAAACTGGCTTTTTCTGGGAAAAGATACCAATTCTTTCTGCAGGGAGAACAATGCAGGCCCTGGGAAAGTGGGGCCGGCGACAGCCCAGAGGCTGCGCAGCAAGGAGGGAAGCGAGCTGGGATGATGTCGCCTGGCAGGGCAAAGGGAGACTGGGGGCATTTCTCTCAGCGTCCGGTTACACGAGAACGGTGGGGAGGTACCTCCAGGACAATCTCCCTTCTCTCCCTTTCCAGGCAAGCGAACACACGGCGGGGAAGAGGAGACAGGCAGGAGAGACCTGTTGGCACGCAAGGCGTGGCGGAGCGAAAGGTCACCTTGCGCAGAGGCGGCCGGAGCGAGCCCCGAGGAAGCCTCGCACAGGCCGGGGGCAAGCGGCCTGCGCCACGCGGCGAGGGCGCCTGAGGGGCACCCCAAGGCCGGGCCGCGGGGCTGAGAGCAGGAAAACAGCTCTCGCCTCCGCTTCCCCGGGGCTTAAGGACGAGCGACCGTGCGAGTGCCCCTCGCCCCCCCGGTGCCGGGGCGGCGGGGCGGAGCCCTGCGAGGGGCGTGAGGCAAGGAGGGGCCCCTCAGGACCGGGCCCGCGCCATGCAGCCGCGGCCGGAGCTGAGGCTGACGTAGCAGGAAACGACAGCCGAGGCCCAAGGCCAAGGCGGCATCAACCCACGCCCCCACGCCGCCGGTACCCACCTGGGCTCCCGGTGGCAGCCGCTCCTGGACAGCGCACGGGCTTCGTCCGGCCGCACGCACATCGATTCCCGGCCAGCCGACCGGGAGACGCCTGGGTAGGGGAGTGCCGAGCTATCGATCTGCACCTCCTCCGCCTCTCTGAGGCGGGGCCGGGCCGGGCCGCGGCGGGCGCACAGACGGGGCCGGGCTGGCGCGAAGCGTGCCGGGGGCCGGGAGCCTCCGGAGAGGCCCCCTCATGGCAGCCGTCGTGTGGCGTAAATAGCAGTAAATAAAGAACTGGGCCAGGCTGGAGGCACAGTTACGGCTTCGTTTAGCGGCGCTGAAGTGAGAGTCATCTGTTGCTCAGAGTCATCGGCACGGAGCTGCCCTCCTGTGATGAGGCGGTAACAGGAGGACGTGGAGTTCTTCAGAGAGCAGCATCTTAGCCCGAGGAATTAAAGACCCATTTTAGAAATACCAGTGTTGTTTAATGAAGAGCTCAGGGAAGTTGAAGATAAACGTAATTTCAAACCCGCTGGCTCTAGTTTTACTCTGCATAAGCAAATGCAAGCACGTTTTTCCTATCTGAGCACAGAACTTGGGTTTTCTTTGTCATGCATCTCCACATCTCGATAACTTGAAAAGCTGTAGCAGGCGCCTCCTTTTTAACACTTACAAAACTTCAGAAATCTCCTGCTTCATCAGAGCAGTTCCAGTGCTGGGAGCTGGCAAACGACATCCAAACACTCAGTACAGTGCAAGAGTTCAAAGCACTATATAAAATGATGTTCTTTTCCTGCCTAAACACTTCGGTTTGGTAACAGTTTCTGCATGCCCAAAGTCCTTTCTGAAAGCTACTTTTAAAACCATGTTTGATACACAGTTGTAAAACATTTCTTCACAGTAGAATTAAGGAGCTGTTTTCCAGGTGTCAGGCAGTAAACCTCATGGCTTTTGTGGGAGTTTAAAATCTACATCTCTTCTGTGGCTGTAGAATAAACACTATTCCCAAATGGCCTTTTTCAGTCTAAAGCCTCAGGAATAATTGCTGCATTTAGTTTTTTCTTGAGGTAGAGTAGAATAGAGTCTTTGGAAACAGTCACCACCTAGTGCATCAGGATGGTTTTGTGGTGTAGAAAGACGTTAGGCTTGTATGACTTCAAATGTAATTCAGGCACCACCTGGCAAATTCTGGCTGGATACAGATGCCACAATTGTCAGTTCAGTCACACAAGATAAATATAATTAGGGGAAATGGGAGCTGAAGAATTGCCTTCCAAACCCAAAAGACTCCCACTTGGTTCAAGAAGAACCTCTGCTAATTTTCTGTAAGATGTGGTTGAATCTTTAGTGTCAAGCAAGAGGCAAAGTGGAACAGGATTTTCTGGTTCTGAGGTCTGAGTCAATTCCACTTTTAAGAGGTTAAGACGTCAAGAGAGTCCCTTCCTGAGGTTAATGGGCATGAGCTATGTGACATAGCATATTCACATGGAATACTCACTGTGACAAGAGGTCTATGGTTAACCTCAAAAATCAGATCAGAATCAAGCATATCAAATTGGGACACGAAGATGACAAACTTTAGAGCTGTCAGTGAAAGGTACTTACTTCCTACTTCAAGATAACTATTTAATCTAGATTTTCTTCTCTAAAATGAAATGAACTGTGCACATGTAATGAAATGCTATTCTTCAGAAACAATAGTTATAATCTAATTAAAAAGGCTCCTGTCAAAGATTTAACTCTTTGATGTGCATATGGTTGATTTGAGACGTTTGGCCCAAGGACAAGCACAAGCAAGACCAGAAGACTCAGAAGTATAGACATAGGGTTAGAAATACAGTCCTTTTCAAATCTGCTCCAAGTCTCCTCGGCTATCAGAGAGGAAAAAGAGTAGCTGACCATTCAGTTTAAAGGCACAAGGAGTCCAATTCTTTTAGACTGCAAAGATGGTTCTTGAGGTCAAAGCTGACAAAAGAAATTAAACCCCTCCAAGTATCAGTTTCCAATTTCATGTGAAAGTTCAAGTCCCTGCCCAAACGCTGCATTTAACAGAGTGTTTATTTCAGCAGGTGAGGAGTTGTTCCATTATATCCGTCAATCAGTGTATGATCTTACAATCTGCAACTGCCTTTAACTGGTTTTCATCTTCACATCTTGAATACCCTGAGGAACCTTCTTTTCTGCTGGAAGCAAGTCTTGAAGTACATTGTCCTTATTTTCCACTGAGATCGGAATTTCAGTTTCATTTTTCAAGAGGTTTTCTTCTTTTGAAAGGGGAATCTCTTCCCCTGTTGGGGAGCGATAGGGAATGTTTCCACAATCCATGCTAGCTGAACTAGGCTGTTCTGGGAACTGGGAACTGCAGTCTGGACTGCACACATTAACAATACAAGTCACATTCACCTGCGTTCCTCTGTTACCAGAATGTTCTGTCAAATAAAGAGAAAACACATTAGGCATGGAAGAATGAAAGCCAGGAGAGAACAGCTGGGTTATATCGGACATTAGATAAAAATTCTTCACTGAGAGAGTGGTCAGGCACTGGAGAGAGGTGGTGGAATCACCATCCCTGGAGGTGTTCAAGAAGCCTGTAGATGTGATGCTTCAGGATACAGATTAGTGGTCATGGCAGTTGGGTTATGGCTGGAATCAAGATCTTGGAGGTCTTCTCCCACCTTAGTGGTTCTATGATAAAGTTCAAATAGACACTAAATATCTTATTTCTTCACTTAGTCAAGCTGTTGGAGTTGGTTATGTACTCTTTTAGGGTTTTTGGTACTATAGCATCCATTATGTCACCTCCAACATAAAAAAAGCCATAAAAATGAATATAGAGCCCTGGCTCTCAGCCAACTCCTATCCAACAGTTATCATTTCAGATGCATTTGATAACACTCTTTTCTCACTGCTGCCTTTGGCATTACTCCTGCTCACAGCTAAGAGCTACCATCACACTCATCTCCTTGTCTGCAAATAACTTTTTCTCCACACACTCTACTGTCTCAGGCTGACAAAACAATCACTTTTTCCTTTCCAAAGTTACTAAATATCTGTCTCTGAACACGAGTCTGATGTTTCATCCTCCCACTTAAATTTCTGCTAAAAAGACTCATAACTGATAAGCAAATTTCAAGAGGTTCTGGATCATTCTGATACATTCTTACCTGAACTTGCAGAGCTGTGTCTGTCTCCACTGTGAAGCTTACAATGGTCTGCAGTTGAATGTTGCTGCTGGAATCCTTCTGTTGCTTTCTTTCCATTGCTTACTACAGTGACTCTTGCAGATCCAGCTGAATTATTCAGGGAGCTACTGATGGAGGCAGAAGTCTCCAAGAGATGCTGTTCCTCCCGTGCAGAACTGCTGGAGTTTTGCAATCCTGTATTTCTTACTTCCTTGTCACGTTCTTTTTCTGCAGGGGAAGAAGACTGGAACATCGGCAGAGAAATGCCAATCATTAATCCTGCTAAGCAAACACTAACAGGGAACTGGTCAGGACTTAGCTAAAGAAACCACTGATGACGTGTACTTGCATAGTGATGACTCACGTGGTGCTCAACAAAACGAACCCTTCTCCTGAAGGCACTTGCAGTGCTTCACAGGCTACCCAGGGAAAGAGGCTTTCAAACCCTATCTGCTGAACCAGAGCTGCGTGAGGATGGCACATGATGTGGGTTAGCTGAGGGACAGCTTGCATGGCTCGGTGAACAAACCATCCCATTCTCAGTCCTCTGGTCCTTTAGCTGTGCAGTTTTCTTTTACTTGTAGTTTAGAAGACTGCATGATTTATGTGCAACTGCTAAAGGAACGGGGAAGGTGGGAAGGAAGGAAGGAGTGACACTCACCAAATCCGCTTCTGTAGTTGGGGGGGAGCATACAGGGGCTGCAAGTGAGAAAAGGCAATTCATCAGCACCCAAATTTGCCTGCTAAGGCTGCTCTCTTAACTAATATGCTTGATATCCTCTGCTCCTGAAATAATCTCCAAAGATGACTTAAATCAGCCAGCAACAAAGAGCACCCTCAGTATGAATTAGTAACTTTTCATAGAATCACTGGAAAATACCTTCAAGATCATCTAGTCCAACCATTCTCTAACTCTACCAAATCTGGTGCTAAACCATGTCCCTCAGCACCACATCTCTGTGGCCCTTAAAACCCTCCAGGAAGGATTCAGCCACCTCCCTGGGGAGCCAACACAGTGTCGTGGCTGTTTAATGATAACATTTGATAATGTCTAATATTTAAATGATGAAGTACAAAATAATGGACAAGCTCCTGTAAGATGTTGTGGGCTTAGACAGTTATTAAAATGTGAAGAACAAGAGAGATTTCACTGGAACATTTGCCTCACTGTGTTCCTGTACTGACACTAATTTCATAGAACTTAACAAAGGACCTTTAAATACATATGGAATTGCTGGAGGCTTTTCTTTTTCTGTAGCCTCAAAGCTTATGTGATCAAACTGTTCTGCGTGAGCTTTTCCTAATCGGTCTTCTATTGACCTTTGAACCTTTTTGTCAGTTTCACCTCGATGAGAGGAATGGTGTCAAAAGCTCCTCAGGGCTTCCTGAAGCTGCAGACTGCCACTACTGAGGCAGAAGCATGTAAGTCATTGCCTTGTCCTCTTGAAAAAAAAATAAACTAATGCATATGTTACTGAACACCAAAGAATCTCCACATCAGTGGAAGTTCATCCAGGTCCAGCCACCAGAACAGCTTTAAGGAGAGCTGGCATCTGCTAACACACTAATGTCACCTTGTGAACCTTACCTTTCTTTCTAGAGACTAAGCAGAATCCCAAACCAGCAATTATCAACACCAATAACAGTGGTCCTGCTGCTGATCCTGAAAAGAAATTAAATTCTTTAGCAGGTTGATCTGACACAAAAATCTAATTAGAAAGAGGAAGTTTTTGCAGTTTCTGTCTGTGACTAGAGAAGCTAAATTTAGAAGGATCAGCCATGTCTGACGTTCACATGTGACGCCTCTGTGGTCGGACACCAAAGCCTCATTTCAGTCTCTGCCACTTCATAAAATTGGATTCTTCCTGTCCTGAAAAGGGAGGACAGACTTTTGGCCTCAGTCACAAAGGACATCTCTTTAGGCTAGGAAGTTTAATAAATACAAGGCCAGACAGCCCAAAAAATCTCCTAAACACATGGACCTTCTGGATGGGTTGTGAACAGGAGAGACTACATCCACACTTGTCAAAGCTATGAGGAATTCTTGTCTCAGAAAAGGCTTGCAGAAGATTCCAGAGATCAGGAGGTTTATGAAGTCAGATTTGCCCCAGTCCAGAATCTATGACACAGCCTCTTCCCCCAGCTCCTCGTGGCAGCAGTTCCCAGGAAATGCCTCACATAATCTAGGCTGGGGCTTTTCAGAAGTATTTCTAGATTTACAAGGAGTGTGGAATGCACTCTGGTAGTGCAGATGCATAGGTAAATATGCAACTCCTACAAGCAGTGTCACACCAAACATTCAGCAGTTCTGAGCTTCTCTTTGGGTACAGGTAGTTTGTTGTGGAAAGACACTAAATACCAACTCGCTTCCTGGCCAGACAAAAGGGACTTGAAATGACTTGACAGCTCACCAATGATGCGAGACACCTCAGGTACAGAATTTAAAATGACAGATCGAGTTATTATTTCAGGCTGTTTGGAAGCTGAGCTTTGGTTCAGCAGCCGGCTCAAAATAGCAGGAGGTAAAGGCGTGGCAGCTGCTGTTCCTGAGTCGCTGCAAACGGCGTCACTGATGCTGCTTCCAGGAACAGCAACTGAGTTACAACTGCGAGAAGCAAAGGGAGACGTTAGGAAAGAAACGCTAACTGTGCACCGAGCTGCTGAGACAGAAACACTGGCTTACGTGGTGTGTGGTACACAGCTGGTATCGTAGGATTCGTGGTGTGAAAAGGTGCCAGGAGGACAAGGCTCACACTCTGTATCTGTGCTATCTGTCCCTTCAAACAGACAGAAGTCTCCAGTTAGTCATCTAGCGAGAAACTAAAACCTTGTAAGCCAGGTCTGCGGTGCAGATCTGGGAAGAGATACAGAGGCAGTACACAAAATACAGCCTGCAATTGCCACAGGAGAGATCTGCTTCAAACACCCAACCCAAACACGGATCAGAAAATTAATCAGCTGTTAGTCTGGTTCCCTTGATAGTAAAATCCCACCAAGAGGTTAACACGTGGCACTGCAGGCCAAGCGGAGGTTTTCCACCAGTCCCTGAGGACTGACCACCTATTCCATTCTGCAGGTCTGACTCTTTGCAAATTGTTCTTGTTTTCATAAGAGCACACAGTGCTGCACCTCTCTGGAGACAGCTACATGATCAGTGGTGAGTTTCATCACCTAACAGCAACAGATGAATTCTGCAGGACACCATGAAGTCATCATTATTTACTGTAAACAAAATTCAACCTGGAGCCCCATTCCAAGATTTAAGGAGTCACCTGCTAGAGAATAAATCACACAGTAGAGCAAAAAAGAGGAACATGAAATCAGCTTGGGGAAATTTGTCATATATGGTAGTAACATTGCAAGATGTTCTCCCTTTGGAGATGCCTCTTGAGAATACTTGCACTAATTAGAATCATAGAACCATAGAATGGTCTGGGCTGGAAGGGCCCTCCAAAGGTCTTTGAATCCAACCCCCCTGCAGTCAGCAGTGATATCCTCAATTAGATCAGAGCCCTGTTGAGCCTCACCTTGAGTATTTCCAGGGAAGGGGCTCCAACCACCTCCCTGGGCAATATGTTCCAGTGTTCCACCACTCTCATAGTAAAGAACCCATTCCTAACATCCAATCTCAATCTGTTCTGTCTAGTTTGAAACCATTGCCCTTGTCCTATTACCATGGGCCTTTGTAAACAGTCTCTCCCCATCTTTCTTGTAGGTTCCCATCAGGTACTGGCCTACTTGCTAAGATAAAGCTTGCACTAAAAAGAATGCATAACTGTAGGGAATTAAAAGACCATGTCACTGTAATTTACTGAGTCAGAATTCAGAGATTCAGAAATACTTGTGGGCTAACCCTCTTCCCATGGTAAAACTCTCGTGCGTAGGAGAATGCTCAGATTTAAATTACCTCTCCTGGAAACTCGGTAGCCTTTTCCACATTTGCTGTGCACTTGACATAGTTTGCAATTCTCAGATATTTTCAAGGTGCAGTACTCATTGCGTGGGCAGCTACAGATTCTGTCCCGTGACTTAGTGCATGCTTGAGTCTGCACAAATCCTGATTTTAAAACAAGAATAAAATGGTATTAGCAACATTTAAAATCGTAGCCTGCAATGCTTCAAGTGACTACGAGACCATGTGCAAACACCACAAACTGAGGACAATGTTACAGCTTCTGGCCAGTGCACCCTCCTAAAACAAATATGCTCCAACATCTGCACTTGCAGAAGTGGTTCCCCTCTCTACGAAAACAGAAATTTGCATCTCTATAACACACACTTGAAACTCTGTACCTGTAGTTGCATTCTAGGGTTACAATCATAAATATGCACATCTGGAGGCCATACAAAGATTTGTAGCCTATGCTGATCATGCAACTGCATTTAAAGTGATTGGACACCTTTTAACCAGCTTTGGAGTTGGTTGAGCAGGCTGCCAGAATCACAGATGCCTCTTTGTAATTCAGACCTACCTTTCCTGCAGGGTGGTGAGCAGGCAAAGCACTGAGGAGACTGATTCCAGACTGCCGTGTAGGTATTGGGTCTACAGGGACTGCACTTTGTGTCCACTCTGTGACTGCAGCTTTCTGTCCTATATTCACCTGTTCAAAACAAACGAGAGAAAGCATCTCATTGGTGAAAACCATTAGAAACCATTTAGGCTTAGTTTCATTCTTAGCTGTAGAAGCTCCTTCCCCTCACTGCTGCTACCAGATTGGCTAGCATATACCAAGCAAGCCTTGATTTAAAGGAAGACTGCATGTTTATACAGGGAAACTCTGATTTCTTTAATGTTAGTCATGTTTAACCCCTTTTCTTACCTCCAGTTCAGTCAATTCCAGCCATGTTCAAAACAAGGTGGCCTCAATCCTGAACAAAATCCCTCAGCACATACTTAGATGTAGCTACCATAGTACATAAAGCAATCTTTTTACCCTCATAAGAGCTGTGTTTCGTGGTGAAACACAGGATGGTGTTTCATCCTGAAAGTCGGCTGTGTGCTGGAATGATGTGTCTGGGTGAGGTCCTGCCTACCTTTACAGGCAGCAAGTGAAGAAGGCATAATAAAGTAGTATCACAGAAACATGCAGTTTGGCAAAGCCTCTGAGGATCACCAAGTCCAACCTAGAACCCTACTTTACAACATTCACCTTAAACCATAGCCCTAAGCACCACATCCAAACCACCCTTAAACACATCCAAGGGTAGGTGACTCCAGCACCTCCCTGGGCAGCTCATTCCAGTCCCTGACCACTCCCTCTGTGAAAAACCTTTTCCTGATGTTCAATCGAAACCTGCCCAGTCTCAGCTTGAGGCCCTTCTCCCTTGTTCTGTTTCCACTTACCTCAATTACCTGTGAGACCAGCAGCAGCCTCTCCACAATGTCCCTTCAGGTAGCTGTAGACAGCAATGAGGTCTCCCCTCAGCCTCCTCTTCCTCACACTAACCATCCCCAGCTCCCTCAGTCACTCCTCATAAGATTCATTCTCTAGGCCCTTCCCCAGATTTGTTGCCCTCCTCTGGACCTGCTCCAGCACCTCAAGCAGACCTGAGTTAAAACTTCACCACTTGTCACTCCTGAAGGAATAGGGGCTCACTCTTTTCCTTTCAGCTCTTCAGTCAGTCCTAGCAGGCTGGCCAAGGGATCAGGCCCAGCCAGCATGAGTTTAGGAAGGGCAGGTCCTGCCTGACCAACCTGATCTCCTTTTATGATCAGGTTCCTGCCTGCTGAATGTGGGGCAGGCTGAGGATGGAGTCTGTCTGGACTGCAGCAAAGCCTCTGACACCATCTGCCACAACAAGCTCCTAGCTCAGCTGGCAACTTGTGCCTTAGACAGATTCACTCTGAAATGGGTCAAGAACTGGCTGAAGGGCCAGGCCCAGAGAGTGGTGGTGAATGGTGCCACATCCAGCTGGCAGCTGGCACCAGTGGTATCGCCCAATGATTAGTGCTGGGCTCAGTCCTATTCAATATCTTTACTGATTATATGGACCAGGGGATTGAGTCCAGCAGCAGTAAGTTTGCAGATGACACCAAGCTAGGAGCAGGTGTGGAGCTGTTGGAGAGTAGGAGAGCCCTGCAGAGGGACCTGGCCAGGCTGGATGGGTGGGCAGAGGCCAGTGGGATGAGATTGAACAAGGCCAAGTGCAGGGTTCTGCACTTTGGCCACAACAACCCCAAGCAGCACCACAGGCTGGGAACAGAGTGGCTGAGAGCAGCCAGGCAGAGAGAGACCTGGGGGTGCTGGTAGAGAGGAGCTGAAGCTGAGCCAGCAGCACCCAGGTGGGCAGGAGAGCAAACGACATCCTGAGCTGGCTCAGGAGCAGTGTGGGCAGCAGGACAAGGGAGGTTCTTCTGTCCCTGTGCTCAGCACTGCTCAGGCCACAGCTTGAGTGCTGTGTCCAGGTCTGGGCCCCTTGATTTAAGAAAGATGCTGAGGTGCTGGAAAGTGTCCAGAGAAGGGCAGCAAGGCTGGGGAGGGGCCTGGAGCACAGCCCTGTGAGGAGAGGCTGAGGGGGCTGGGGGTGTGCAGCCTGCAGAAGAGGAGGCTCAGGGCAGAGCTCATTGCTGTCTACAACTACCTGAAGGGAGGCTGTAGCCAGGTGGGGTTGGGCTCTGCTGCCAGGCACCCAGCAAAAGAACAAGGGGACACAGTCTCAAGCTGTGCCAGGGGAGGTCTAGACTGGATGTTAGGAGGAAGTTGTTGCCAGAGAGAGTGATTGGCATTGGAATGGGCTGCCCAGGGAGGTGGTGGAGTTGCTGTCCCTGGAGGTGTTGAAGCCAAGCCTGGCTGGGGCACTTAGTGCCATGGTCTGGTTGATTGGCCAGGGCTGGGTGCTAGGTTGGGCTGGATGAGCTTGGAGGTCTCTTCCAACATAGTTGATTCTGTGATTCTATGATTGACAGACAGCCCTAACAGATCTAAGCAGTGAACTCCTGAAGCCATTGGCATTCTACACAAAACTGAAAGCTATCAAAGGTATTTTCCCCAATGCCTCTCAGAAACAGAGTTTATCACAGTAGTAGGAATAAGAAATAGCAGCTCCAACATAGCCATTCTGGAGACAGGAAAACACCTCAATTACCTCTGATTTGCAGAAGGAAGAAGACAGAAGCCAATGTCTCATATCCTGTACAATAATATCCTGGAAAATATACTCAGAAAGCAGAAGTAACACTAAGAGCTCCTCTGAGAATCTCTGAAATCCAAAAGAAGGGGCCCTGGAGGTAAGCCATAAAAATTGCTTCCACAGGCTTTGTTTTTCTGTGCACTTACTGGAAGCTTTAAAATCCTACCTTCCACATCCTGCTAATGAGCTGAGCCTCAGTGTTGGATAGATTCTAGAAAAAATCTTTTAAAATTTTGAATTCCTAAAAATAAAGATTTTAGACTGGCTACAACTAGTCCAGAGGGTTTTGTTCTGAAAAGCTAAAACAAATGAGAAGCAGACTGATGGTATAATCCACAAGAGGAAAAAGATTTCAGCTGTAAATTATCATCTTTAAGCTGCTGTGTTTTTAACAAAGGAAGTTTGTCAGCTCTATCTAGACACTTTCAGTTAATTCAAGCAACCTTGGCTGCTTCAGCATAAACTGATTTCCTGCCTGGGCTTCCAGATCTCTCTGACAAGAGCTCAGCATTTCTGGAAGCAAATTTCGTTAGCTCAGTGTGCAGTGACAAAATCTGGCGATTTTTTGCTGTGCCTGATGGAATAATGATGGCAGCTTGTTGCAAAAACTCTGTTAGGAAAACATCCAGATGGCATTACTACCCAGAGAGAAACCACCCCAAACCAAAACCACTCTCCCACCCTTATGCAGTCAACAACTTGTGCTAACAAGGTCTCTACTAATGATCATGGGAGTGTAAGACATGACACCTCAAAGAGGAGCTCCCTGTAGTCTCCAATGGTGGTCTGGAGTGGCTGATTCACAGTAAGAGACAACCAAAACTCTATTCATGAGAAATCATAGGCTCACCTGTCCAACAGAAAGCCCCTCACATAAGGGATATTATCAAAGTACAGAGTCTTTGCTTTACCCAATACCCTGGCTTACAATACAGGTGTTATTAGCGGGCTTGGGTCTGGGATGTGTTGTCTGGTTTTTGCAAGTCCCTTCGTCAGCTGTTGCAATGTTGATACAAAAACACTCTCATCAGAATGCCAAGCAAAGCTGTGCTACCAAGAGCTCAGCAACCTACCTTCTGATAGGCCCCACCCAGGTTGAGGTTGTGAGAGAATTCTAATTCTGATGGCCTATGGGTCTTTTACAGCTAATTTCACAGTCACAGCATTTTGTTGTCTTTTAGCTAGAGTCTGATCCAGTTTTATACACCTGCTGTTCCTCAGATGTATCAAAACCAGTAACATCAGAATATAGTGTGTTCATCTGAAAGCTGATTGAATTTGGCTGTGTAAAGAACTGGTTTTATTTATAGCCTACCTGGAGGGCACCGGCTGCAACATTTATTAAGTCTTTCATCATAAAATTCAGTGATGAGATCTTTGCATTGTGCAAATTGTGGTTCCTAGGAGAAATTAATGGAAAAAACACGAGTCACAAATCTATTCTGACCCTAGAGATTCAAAAGAGACAAGCACTTAAAGATCAGCACAATTATAACCACCTTCCTCTCCAAGACGCTGCTGAAACAGAAAGCAGCAGATGCTGAAAAGCTGAAGGAGAATGCACAGCTTATAAACTACATGAGACCATTTAGAGGTTCCTCAGAGCTTCCAACATCTGTCACACAAAGTGATTTCTCCAGGTCTTATGTTTGAAAGAGTGCCATGGAACTATGGGATTAGCATCACACTTGGCCGGTGCTGCAGCCCCTAAATCAAAGGGCCAAGTACCTATTCTCGTGCCATGATTCAAACAACCTTTGACATCCAAATTCTTACCTGTAGGAAGAAGCATCTTCTGCAAAGCAGCTACGTTACAAATGGAAACTTCTTATTTTGTAGGTCTACTCCCTGCACATATTTAGAGCCGTGACTGAAAACTGACTTTGCTAATGTCTTCAGGCCTCTCAAGCTGGTAGAGGAGTGAGCTATGCGCCTAGTAGTGCTGCAGTGCTTGAAGGAATCTTTCTGTTTTCACCAGTGGTGCAAAGGACAAAGGACACTAAGTTCAGTTCTCTGCTGTGCTCATGTTCATTATGGCTCCTGCTCATGTAATCTCCAGGTAAGATAATCCATCTCTTTGGTCAAAGAATTGGTACTTATTGGAACTATTCCACCAAAAGAAAGGGAAAAAGGGTTTTATTATTCTAGATGATTTCTGATTTCTTTCTGAATGAGAAAGACCTTGATGTTGGAAAAGGTTGTCTCCAAATCTGCACTGCTGCTTCTGGAAAGGAGCAATGGCTACAAGACAAAAGTAAAAATCCTACCTCATATGTCAGGTCAAATGCATAAGAAACTGACAGGAAATACAGTGAACCTCATTTTCAGCTCACACCAATCAGCACAGCTCAATGACTTCAAGGAACAAGTGTCAAAATGCCATCTGTTTTCAAAGAGAAAAATAGACTTCCCCCCACAAAAGGCTAGTTAGGCAGTACAAGCGTAGGAGTTTCCTGCTAGATCAGAAAGATGCAGTTCAAAAAGTGTCTAACACTGCTCAGCTTTCTGCAGTCTGAAGAGATTGCTCCATACACAATCTACACACATTTAGAGAAGTACTTTTAAAGTATTATTAAAACAGAAATCAAAAGAGGAACAAGCTCTTTGGAGGCCAGCAATGAAAATATCCTTCTTCCTTACTGAAAAAACTTGATTGCCTGTCGCGCCTGCGCATTAGTGACTAAGCCCACCAGTGCTTCCCACTCTCACCTACTGCTGAAGCACTTTCTTACGTGGCTTGGTGAAATACTTGTCCACTGCATATCAGAAGCAGGATGCCACCCATCAACTCAATGGGCAGTGTCAAATGAACCTTTTCTGGAAATGTGAAGGCCAAGAAACACCTTCTTGAGTTCAGCGCTCAGCCCGGAAAAGAAACGGAAGGGAACTTTCGATGGAAGTTTCACTGCTCCTCTTTAAATCCCTCTGAAAGCTGGGAATGCTGCCCGGAGACCCAAACAATTCTCATCACTTCTGACTGCTCAGTTGAGTCAAAGACTCAAAATAAGGGAGACTATGGATGGGGTTCACCAATACCAGCCCCATTCTCTCACAGCCAGATCAATGAGAAACCAACACACAGCAAACTGAAGAATAAACTCTAAAAGATGCTTTTAACAGGCTAGAAACTGTGATGGGGTGGGGGAAGATGACCCCAAAAGAAGAAAATACTCTCCTTCTTAAACACTAGAGCAAGCGATGTAGGAAACAGCTGCTGAGCACAAGCTGCATTTTTCAGTTCTTTTGATGAGAAGAAAGGCAGTTTCGCAGGAGCGATGCTGCAAATGTCTACTTAAATATCTACTTTGGCCTCCAGTTTTGCTTTCCAGTACTGAAGGCTTATTTAAAGGGAGATTGCCCAAGGACTGAAGACTTTGAAGCAAAACCAGAAGGCTAGCTTCAACATTATCAGTTTAATCACCATAATAATTCAAAGAGGAAAACAAGGCTGTTCAATGTCTTCTAGTTTCAGTAGTAACTGTTAATGGTGGACTTGGTATAACACCCTCGCAGGATGGGCAACAATAAACAACACCACTTGCAAATGTGAGCTGACACCAAAAGCTAATGGAAAAGAAAAGGGCTCTGCTCTCACCAGAAATATTTTTAAGCTACTTGTTTAATAGAAGATGAAAGCTCAAGTGTTGCTATCCCATCTTTGCACTATAATCAACTTCATCAAAACAAGCACTTCTGAGTCTTTTTACATTGTAAAACTTTGGTGCAAGAGCAGATGTAGGAAAAGGAGAATGGAGGGGAGTGGGAAAGGAGAAATTCAATAAACTGCAGCACAAATCACAGTGCTGGAGAGGCTTCTCAGCATACCTCATCCTCTTGCATTGTCTGTTCACAATACTGCCCTGTGAGTTAAAGACACAGGAGAACCTCTCGGTTGCCAGGTTCACATCTATTTCTTTTAAGTTGTGCTTGATAAACCATCTCCCTGAAATTTTGTCCAACGAGTCATGGTGCTCAGGGACATAACACTGACAATTCCTTGCCAAGTGTCCTCAAAGAACATTATGGAAAACTAAAAGGGACTTGTAACTCACTTTGACACAATTTGTACACAGACAGGAGCTCAGCTCTGTTTGCACTGGAAGCAGGCCATTCATCTCAGCAGTTACTTCCAGTGTAAACTGCCGAGGCCAGCAGTTAAATCCTCTACTTTGTCACAGAAAGCATAGGCCTCTTCCTTGGTATAAAACCTCCTGGATCTCTTGGATACAAGAAGATCCCATTGTTTCCACCCATCTCACCCATTATGTGGTCTGAGCTGGGCTGCACAATAGCTGCATCTGGCATCCAGGTCCATTAGCTAGTTTGGGCTTGAAGGCTGATAAGTAGAAGCCAGATTCTATTCCATAATCTGTGTACATTGTTACTGTTTGTATCTCCCAGAAGCCCTAATTTTGTCTTCTGCTTTTACTGGGATTTGGTGTTCTGTAAGCAGACTATGAGAAGGAAAACTAACCTTCTGCTGCACTGTTTGCGTTATGGCTTTAGAACTTCTCAGTGTAGGCAGGGGTGTCTAATAGCAGCAGACTTCCACAGATATCTGTACAGACAGATGAAAATTTTTGAAGACTTCATTTAATTTGACAGGTACAGGTAGAAGTAAAATGCCTCATCTATCCAGCTGCAGAGGCACAAACCTTATTAAACATGCAATTTAACCTAGCTCTATCAAATTAAGCAATACATTTTGGCACAAAATAGGTAAACAATGCTTGTCTTTGACTATACAACTCATCAGGGAGACTTTTGCAATGCCTGTGTATTAAGCAATAACTAAGATGTTACATGAAAAAAGTCTGTGACTCAAGACTCTCTCCCCAGAGATCTTGCATTGTCTGAATCATTTTCCCATCTCCCTTCAGACACCCAGGAGAGAGGTAACCTAATTTGTCACTGGAGTGGAGTGGGCTAACAGTTAGCAGCCTCTGTTCCAACGGAGGTGTTGGTACAGACTCTTCAAAATAGGCATGCACAAGCACAGGTGTTTCCAAAATTCCCTGTATCCTACCCACTGCCAAATAAAGCCAGCAGAGAACATGCCTGCATCTTATAATTTTCAGGCATCCAGCTCTGTCTTTGCTGTGTGGAGCAGCACTAACAAAGGGCCTGTGGGCTGTCCCCTCACTGTTGTATAGAGGCCAGTGACATCTAAGAACTTAACATCTGTACTGAAGCTGAGCCCGCAGAAGAAGATTAGAGGGACTTGATACAATGCATCAACCTGGCTCTACCTGTTGGTGGGCAAGTCCAAGGTTTCAACTACTCACAGCACATCACCATCTAATGCATTCCCGGTAGGTAAAATATTAATTAGAATCAACATAATTTCTTTCAATTCCTCCCTTACAACCTGCTCCTGTATCCTTGGCTTTTTCTGTAATTAAATGTATGTTGAACACAGAACTAAACCGTGAATCAGTATCTATAGCAATCCATTCATGCAACAACCATATTCACTTGAGGCTATTTAAACAAAAGTATTTAAGCATATATTTTAATCTTAGCTCACATGTCTACGTTTTTATTGGTCTCCTTCCCATCTCTATTGGTTCCTTTTTCACACAGTTGCCCTCTTCAAACTTACGCTGTCAAAGGAACCTGAAGAGGAAACACATCCGGCATGCAATGTTCTTTATGCATACAAACCACAACGAAGTCACCAAGGACTCTGACAAAGAACTCTGTTGCTATGGAAAGACCTTGAAGTTAAAAAGTTACTGTGTGCTGAGCTACCAAACCTGCTGAAGATAGGAAAACCCCCAAAATTCTCTTTAAAATAATTACAGAAACAATTCTGTTGAAGATTAGTTATTAGCTAACAGTAAGTCTCCCAAAATCAACTGGAGCAGTATCAGGTGGCACCAACTATACTCATTCCATAAAGTTGCTTTTAAAGATGTTGTGCTGCAAATCCCATCCAATACTGCACTTCTGTAAAGCAGCCATCCCTGCACTGCCATACAAACAGAGCTACAACTCACGTTGCCCCTGAAAAAAGCAGTATCCTTTTGCTTTGTTAGGGATTCTACTTCATTGCCACTCGCCACCTTAAGACGCAGACATTGTCCCCAGGAGGAGCTGGTAGGAGGCTGTGTAGAAAATAGAAGCTATTTGCAACATGCAGAAATCAGAGAAGCAAATCAAAGTCTGTAGGAAGCCATATCACATTTTATTATATGCACAGGGAGCAGGAGTACAAGCTCTTACATTTCAAAACTTCAGGCTTATGTATCAACAGTTGGTCTGTCTTCCCAAAGGCTGCCCTAACCAAAGATATTATCCACTAAAGCAAGACCTGACACTGGCAGTAAGAGGCACCGTCAAAAACAACCTATTAATCCAGGAAAATCTTCACTTTAAAATCAGATGGGAAGTGCTGTCACTGTGCCAGCAAAGCATAAACACAATCCAAGACAAACACAGCCCACTAAGCTCTTTGTTTTAAATAGGTAAAAGCTTTACTTGCCAAAGAGTGGCACCGCTGGATGTAAGAGAGAACAGCCACAGCTGCACCACACCGGCGCTTAGATGTAATTCAAGGGCTTTTCTATGCGAATAGACAAGAGCTGTAGGGACCCAGCAGAGCACGGCCAGCTCCCCACGTTCAAATACAGGCAGATTTACACTCTGCGCTTGCCAGGACACTCAACCGTGTTTGCAAATATTCAAGCAAGCCTGAAAAAGCAACCCATTCCCAGACAAAATCTGGGGGAAAAAAACGATTAGTCATAGCTGTGGGAGGATAGGAAATAACACAGCCAAAGGGAGCAGGGGGAGCGTTAAAGAAGTCTTATGAGTGCGACTGGACGTTCTTGCATAGATCACACCGAGCATCTCCAGGGGCTGCAGGAGCAATGAAGCTCGCATTCATTCTCGCATCCCACCTCTACGAGCAGCCCACTGAAGCGCTGCCCGCTTGGACTGCACCCCTGCAAGCACCCCAGTGAAGTGTCAGCCGCTCGCATCCCACCTCGCCGGTCACCAACAGCACTCGCGCTGTGCTACCCAGCAGGCGTTCGGTCCCGCAGAGCCGGGCAGCTTGCCGCCTGCCTCCGGCCCTGCAGGGCTCCCCGCACTCACCCGGCAGCCCGCAGCCTGCAGGAGAGCGACCACCAGCGCCCAGCGCGGCCCCATCCCGCCGCCGAGTGAGGCGGGGGCGGCCCCGGCCCCGCTTCAGTCCCGGCGGGGGATCCGCCCCACGGCGGGCGGGCGCGGCCGATGTCAGCATGGGCAAGGCTGGGGAGCTTGCAGCTGCTGGACGGACCGAAGACGGACTTGAGTGGCTCAGACGAGACCTTCTGCAGGTGTAATGGGGCTCTGCAGTACGGACTCCTTAGCCCCCAGAGGTGACCCTCCCTTGGCAGCTCTCTAGCCTTAGCACCGCCCAACCACCACACCTCACTCACTCGTTTCTGGAACATGCTGCCGGCATGGTCCAGAGAGACTTTATCCTACATTCAGACCTGCCCTGCTCCGAGCAAAGCTCCAGTCGATCAATAGCTTCACAAGTGCTCAAATGTCTCTCTTCCAAAAATACTTTTTCTGCAATTGATGTCTGCACTGAAACTGCGGACAAGGAAACATTGACATATCAGACAGTAAAACTGTGGCAAAGGCTTAAAATCCACGTACTTTTGAATTCAGAGATCACCAGCATTATTAAACTAATCAACCGAACCCTTCTAGCAGACTGCGGTGCACCTGAGCCATCAACAAAGCTGTTCCAGGAACAAAATTCCTCTGGTTACAGATTAATACACAGTTAGCTGTCACGGCAGAGCAGCCCTCAGCAATCACAGCCGCCTAAGTGGGCAGTTTGTGATGCACAAATCTGTTCACAACGAAATAGAAGTTCCTGTTTTTTCCAACAACGAAGCCTATGCACTGAAAACAATGAACTTCTCTGACTGGAAAAGAGGAAAGGATGACCAGCACTTGTGCTACACAGTTTTTTTCTTCTTCCTTTGGTTGCGGTTTTATTTCCATACTTGGTGACTTGACCTTCTGTTTCACAACAAGCACTTAAAGTAAAAAATGTTAATTCCATTTCCTTCTTTGCCTCATGTAACTTGCTGATGTGGCAAGAACAATAACCAAATGAAATCTGTATCTAAGCAGCAGGAGCAGCTTATCTTCTGAATGTCCCAAACCAAGTGAAAACACAGAAATACACAGGCAGGATTCACTCTTGCAAGGCTCAGTAGCTGAATTAAAATGGACAGTGGCAGCCACTGGCTTTAGGAATTATTTTATGTTCTGGACTTGCTTACTTCTTGGATTCCAATCTTCTATGCAGTAACACCACTTGAAATTACAACCAGTTTTCAAATATACTACAGGTAGATTGTCCACTGATGAAAGTCAGCAACTAGATCCCATGATGCTGGGATTCTTCCACTAAATCTCTGTGGCTGTGGTTCAAGGAAATAAGAATTTCTCTGGATTTGTCACAAAATCTTGATAACACAACTCCCCTTGTTTGTGAGGTTTAATGGATAAACAAGATGCAGTGGCCCGAGTACATGGAGACTTTCAGAAAGCTTTTGATGAGGTTCCACATCTAAGGTGGTGGAAAAAACAAAGTCACAAGTTTGGAGGAAAAGTCATTTGAGGAGTTTGCTGAAAGGTTACAGGATACAAAAGTGATGGCTGCGCAGGCAGGAAGGAAAGAGCGCAGCATAATGACAATTTTTCAGACAAGGACTGGGCCAATTCTATTCAGTATCTTCACCATAATCTGGAGAAAGAAGCAGTGAAGCAATACTAAATTCCTCTAGAAGGCAAAGCAAGCCAGAAAGAGCTCAGAAAAACTTGGCAGATGAGCTTCTACATCAATAAACACAAGGCAACACATTTAGGGTGAAAATAACCTAAATCAGCTGTATGTGCTGCTGAATTCACATCCAGCAGCTATCACTCAGAAAAGCCATCTTGGTGTCATGCTTGATGGTTCTTTACAATCATCTGCCCAACGTGCAGGGGCAGCCAAAAAAAAAAAAAAAAAAGGGAGGCAAACAAAGCCTAGAGAGAGCAAAAGGGAAAGCATCATTTTGCCACTATTCAAAACTTCAGCCTGCTTCAGGACAGTGCATGATCCTGGCCTCCAGATGTCCAGAAGAAAGCAGTGAAGCCAGAGATGTGGAAAAGGACTATCAAAGTAATCAAGGAGGTGAAGCACCTAACTTACATGAGAAATGCAAAAAGGTGGGAACTCAGCTTGGAGGCTGAGGAGGATGCAATCAAGAACTGCAAAAGCAACTCGGTATTGCACTGAATTCTGAAATACAGAACTCGGAGCACTCACCGAGGTAAGAGGTCACTTTCAAACTGGTAAAAGTTCTTCTTTAGCCAGTGAATGGTCACTGTAACCTGTTGCTTACAGAGAAAATTACATGAAGTGTTTATGGAGGAAATTCAAAAGGCTTAAGAAAAAATCATGCTAGTATGGATTGGATGAATACTCAATGCTGGGACAAACTCTTTAACATCCTTAATCCAATCATGAGGTATGCAAATGGCAGACATTAACCAGGCTCAGAGTGCTCTTCCTAAGTAACATCTCCTGCTGTGACTGTCAGAGATGAAACGCTGGGCTCATATTACCAGTCTGGCCCAAGAAGATGGGGTTTATACCCTTTTGTTATGCCTTTCTGTATGTTCAAAGGCAAAAGCCACTGGGCTCGCACTGCTGCCAGTACAAGATTCTGTCCAGGGTAAAACTACAGAGCAAGTCATTGGGTTTGTGGTTCCTTTTTTTGGCTACTAAGACACACTTCATCATCTTGCTCGTTTCCATTGTCCTGTGCAAAAATATAGTCAGCACTATTAAATGTACAGTTAGCAACATGAAAGACTCACGAGTAGCATAACATAAGCCAGCTGACGACAAAAAGATTTCTTTTAAAGCCTGGCTATGCAAATCAGTGTCACCCTGATGGTTATTAGTCACTCTAAAACAAGCAGATATTAATGACGTTGTAAGAAATAACTGCTGTGCCTGGTTTTCATCCTTCCTTCTTGAAGAAAACTCATTTGTTTTCTTCTTTTCCCTTTTGACAGACTCCACGCTGGTCTAAGACAGAAGTTCATCTGATACCCAAATGTTCAGCCAGTTCCAGCGGAAGAAACCATTTTCTGAACTTGCTGATGATCTGAAGTAGCCAAAAGCCATGAGTCAGACTTCAAAACATAGAAAGAATGGCCTGAAGCACAGTGGAATTCAGTTAGTTTTAGTTCAGTTTTCTGAGTCTGCATGGCACCTTTGCATCCTATTTCCTCAAGAACACAAAGTCTGCAAACTTGAGAGTTCTGCCTGTGTTAGGGAAAAGTGACATTGTCATAATTTTCAGTCAGGAGTTGAGGCCTGAAGAAAAATACCATTCGTTGCAATGGTACGACAAAAATGGCAGTGTTTCTGATACTGGCATAGAAACAGCGTATGAAAGGAGGCTGAGTCTCAAGCTTAGAACTCTGACCAGAATTTTCACCTCTAATAGCAGTATTCAGAGTATTTAATTCATTCCTTCACACAGAGAAAGCAAGCTGGGAGGGCTGACTCGGCATCCAGATGTCCTCCAAATTGTCTAATTTGATTTTAAATAGTTTTCGGTGTGACACCAGGAGACAGAGGGAAAGAGATATAGTTGATGTCAGCTATTAAGGCCAAGGGTTCAGACAGTCCTCTCATTTGTCAGATGAGCTAGGTTCCAGCACTGCTTCTTTAAATGTGTGTCGGTGTTTTCTAGGAGTTTTCAGATAACCTAGGTCACTGTGTCCACCTCTCTTGTCATGGATTCAGCCTTAGTGTCACACTGGATGTTTCTGTAGTTTCACACACCTCTTCAGTGGGTTATCACTTCTCAGTGGCAGTGGTGGGGTGATGAAATTCCTTTCCCTCCTCTTCCACGGGAACCATCACATCATTCCCTGGGAAGCACTCTGTTTCCTGCTCTGGATAGTGCATTTCCAGTACCTCTTCCATTTTTTCCCGGCCATCAACACTGCTTTCACATCCCCCAGCAGCACAGTTCTTGCCTGAAGTGGACCCCACAATAACAGTGTTGGCCTTCAAGATGTACAAGTTCTCTGAGGAAGGAAAAAAATAGTGCTGAGCATATTTAACCACTGCTGACTCCAGAGGTGGTTTCTTTTCCTGCAAAGTTTTAATTTGGCACTCAGTTTTTCTTTCCTTTGTCTCCCCCTTTCTTATTTTAATCAGGGGCATGCAGATCAAGCCCCTCACTGTGAAAACACAGAATTCATTAACAAATTAGAAGAGACAGTAAGATATCCACAAGTGTCAGTTATAAGCAGCAATTCATTGGGATCTAGGGAAAATTGATATGGACTATCCAAGTTTTATGCTCCTGCAGCTTAAAGAAGCATCAATATCTGCATTAAAGACAGCCTTTGGGCAAAGATCAGCACTGTGCAGTATATCTGAGGTCAAGTTTCTTTCCAGCAGAGAATAACCTATATTTTTTTCTAGGATAGACTTGGATCTCATGTCCAACTCATTGACTCTTACTCCTTTACAAAAGGTAGAACAGACTCTGGACCACTGCATTTTATTCAGAAGGATGCTGCAGACCAAGCCCTGTAGGTTATTGTTGGCGATTGCTTGGAGATATTTGGGTATGGTAAGTCAATTGACCACATTCATCCTAAGGCCATCACTCACAGAGGAAAGAGAAAGGAGATTCAGTAAGGAAAGGTCAGCTTGAATAACCTCAGAACTGGGTTTGGAAACATTGCCAGAATGTCTCATGTACTCTCAGATGACAGCTCTCCTCCTGTCAGTAAGCTTCCTTGTTTGATTTCATCTCCTACCCTGTGTCATGGGAGGCAAATTTCAAGCTCCTACTGTGAAACCGAGAGAAGAAGATGATAGCCTGAGACATGTCAAGTACAATTCTTGTTAAGTATTACAGCATCATTTTCCAGCTAACTTGTTTTGGATTTCAAATTTCTTCTGCAAATTTACATCTTATGGAATAAAAAAAGAGGAATAAGAACATTTTCCTGTCAGAGTCCAAAGTGACTAAGGCAGATGTAAAACCAAGAAAGCATTAGATTCAGAGGAATATATGTGCCAAAATTTGTGTGTCAAAGGACCTGGAAGTTCAGCCCCACCATTTTTCAGAATCTCTGGACACTCTGCAGCTTGCTAACAATCTGTGATGGCCTGAGCTAAATTTCTAGCTAGATTTCTGGCTCAGACATAAAAAAATTAGGAACAGAGAAACAGACCCTGATTGTAAAGTGGAAAAGTACTGGAGTCTCTGAGTGAAGAGGTGAACATGCCAGGGGTGGGCCATAAAATGGCAACGATGAGTAAGTTAATGGTATTTCACTGGAGCATCAACAGCTTTCTATCTAGGTGTGTGAAAGCACAGCCTGGATCCACCCCTTGCTGCTTTGCTGCACTTGCTGCTATCTCCCCCCACTGCTGTTTTGGCTGCTGCTTCACTGCCACTTGACTCCCTCCTCACACCCTCTAAGCTTGCTATATTCTGCAATAATTTCTTTTTTGTCTATACTGCTATATTTAGTTTAACTGTAAAAATACAAATTCGTTTTCTGACTTTCCAAATCCTGAGGTGTAGTGAATTTACTCTCTCTGGGGCAGATATACAGTAAGTCACTGGGGGAGAGTTCGACTCTAACCCGTAAGATGGTCTCAGAGTGACATTAAGTGGCCATAGTTGAAAACAATTAAAAAGCAAGAGAAAAAAGAGAACACAAAATAGCAGGACTCACCAATTCTGTTGTTTGTGTGGTCTCTCACTGGAGAATTGGTTGGGCAGTCTGGGGCACTTCCACTGCTCTGGGTCACATCAACCAGACTCAGATCAGGACTACATGCTTTCTCTGTGCTGGAGACCAAGTTGTTGTTGGTTTCCAAAGGCAGGGTTCTGTCAATTAACGCCTCCCCTTCTGGCCCTCTGTCAGCAGTTGTAATTTCCTACCAATACAAAGGGGAGAACAGAAGTGGGGTGAATGTGAAAATTGCATTAGGTCTACAGAACCCTTCTGTGGCAGTCAGAATAACATAATGTACTTCACAGCACCACTGTCACAGGGAATGAAACATTCCAAAGAACCTGACTGACAGAGGAACTTCAAACTAGGTTCCTACATCACTTAAGGCTATATTTAAAAATAGCATTTCTCAGCTAAAGAATTTGCAGAAATGTACCTCACTCTTACTGACATTGGAATGGGAAGTGATTTGTTTGGGAATACTCTTCATACTTACTGTATGCTTGGTCACCAGATCTGAACCTGTGAGAGAAAGAGGAAAAATTATCAGAAGAAAATTCACAGCAAGCACAAGGATGTCAACATCTGCTCTGAAAGATCACCCAACCACGTCCTAAGCTACTGCCCACCCACATGCATCATGCTTCCTTTACCACTGAGGACACTTACGTGGCGTGGTTGATGTAAACACTGCAGCCAAGATTGTGAGGTTCAGCTCCCTCCAAAACCCTTTGTGGCCATCTCTACCATTCTCCTCACAACACAACTGGTGTTCATCTAATGAGCTGATGAACTGATTCAACTTTCTAGATAAGCAGGAGATGAGCTTGTTAAACAAAATAAATTCCTATCTTTCTATTGGGTTAACAAGTTGGATCAGTTCATTGTGTGGTCAGGTGAAGGGAATGTTGTGGAGGGGGTTTGTGGAGTCTCTCTCTCTGGAGATATTCAGAACCTGCCTGGATGCATTTCTGTGTGGTCTGGTATAGGAGATCCTGCTCTTGCAGGGGGGTTGGACTGGATGAGCTGTCAAGGTCCCTTCTGGCCCCTGACATTCTGTGATGCTGTGAATGGAGGAAAAGAAAACTGGGAAAAGAAGAGAGGTGAGAAGAAGGAAGTGCACAGCATCCTTCTGTAGTACCATGAAGGTAGGCAGTCTCAGGCCCACTACCTAATTCCATGCAGCCACCTTTCTTTTTCCATGCCACATCTCTATAATGCTGCACAGTGCCAGTTTTTATTGTGTAAGGCAAGTAAGGAAGATAAAATGCCATTCTGGAAAAAGTAAGCTGCATGTTAGAAGTCTTCAGTGTGTTCCTGGATAAATGAGCCGAAGAAGCTCTGGTGTGTGGCGATTAGGAGAACCTAAGAGAACAGAGTCAATGGAAATGGAAGCGCTGAGAGAGGATTAGGTAATGGGCAAAATGTGACGGTCTGTGCAGGTTGCTCTGGCTGACACCGGCGTTATTTGAACGCCTCGGCCCCATCTGGGTACCTGGGAACGCAGGGAGTGTTTCCCGGGAAGCACCAACCCACCGCCACCGCTCACGTCCGCGGGGGAAAGGCCCCATCTAGTGGCAGCAGGGCTGGCCTCTTGCCCGCCAGCAGGGACACACACGACACGATTTAAACTGAAATTCCATAAAACAAAGACCCATATTTAAACTATCCTCTTATTCTTTAGACATATGGATTACAATTCCTTGGTCCATCGGTTACTGATCCCGAGATTCGAGCCTGCATTTGTGGGAAATGGTGATAGAAGAAATCAATCATTTGGCGAAACTCAGCATGAAGTGTACAGACTCTAACAGCTTCACCACACCCACAGGCCTGCCACCAACCTACAACGTGCACAGCCTGCTTTCAGTACAGGCGGGAATGTGGTTCTGCAGGCACACCCCACGCCTAACTCTGGGCAATGCTACAGAGAGTCATCATCAATCAAAATCACTCTCCCTCTCAAGCTCAAAGTCCAGAACGATCCCAGAAACCGTCAAATACTCAAAAACCACTTCAGGCATCATATGACAGTAGTGTCTGTGCTGAGAAAAGAAACCACCGGTTAACCCTTTCCTCACTCAGCTTAAGCATCTCCCCCCATAAATTCACAGTTGCCTCAGTCTTTCTCTCATGTTTTCCAACATCCTGCGTAAAGAGTTTCCTCAGGACCCTTGTCGGGCCCACCTTCACCAGGCTGCACTCAACATTCTCTTCCCCAACGACCTCTGCAAAATTCTGGGATCTCTGAGCTCCCAGCTGGCACACACTTGTGTGCTGTGTGCTCCACTACATGCTCTGTGGTACAGCCTTCAACACTCACTCTTTGCTTTGCGGATGAGCTTCTTGCAGACCTTCCATTTCCTGAGTAACAGCATGGCCACAAGCAGCACTACCACGGGGAGAACCACTGCCCACAGAACTGGACCTGTAGCACAGAAAGGAAAGGGAGAACAGGAAAGGTTAGGAAAAGGCAAAGGGGAACTATCAGTACACCTATGTGTTTGGACATAGATCATGGACACCATTTGACAAGTAGGGGATTTGCAGGAAGTTCCTACATAAAAATTGTCTTTCCCAACGACAGAGCCAAATAAAACAGGTAGACAGGGTAAATGCTTCATCTTTGTTACCTGCTGTGGTTGTCTCCCCCTTGGCTGAAGTGGGAAAAGTGCTAGCCAGAGCTTTCTCCTCAGGAGTTGAACTGGGATTTTCAGTTCCTGTGGCACTTAAAAGGATACTAACAGTGGTCACCAGACTCTCCTTAAACCGCTGCAGGTCAGAGTTACTGGTGTCATTGCTGAATCTCATGGGCAAAGTGCTTGGGGTGAGGTCCATGCAAACCCGATCATGTGTGGCATTTCCTTCACTTAGTGCTACTTTGTTTAACTCGGCACAGCTAGGGAAGGAAAGAGAACCATGTATCAGCGCTAGAGGGAAACTGCCAGGGTACAAGAGAAGAGTGTTCTCCAAGTGACAAAGGTTCCTTTGGTCACTTGTTCCACCTGCACGTATTGCTTTCAGTGAAAACGTCATTAACCTTCTCCTCACCCCTGTGGCATTAGTTCTTGACCGGGATGCAAACCTGATACTCACCCGTGTGCATAACCCCACTGTGCTTAGTAAACAGAAAAAGAAGCAAGAGGGGAATTCTCCCTTCCCTCCTTCCTCCATACTGAGCTGTGCAACAGGTATAAAGAGAGACCTTCTACACTCTGCACACAGGCCCAAAGCTATGCCCCTGCCTCCAAGACAAATGTGTCTACTTTGCACCAGAAACCACAGGTGTCCCCTTTTGTCCTTTATTAACTTCAATTAATTACTTAAAGAACTATGGACTTACTTTGTGTGGGGCTTGCAGGTGTCAGTGCTGGAGTTTTGATCAGAGAAGGTCCCAGAAGGACACTTTTCACAAGTGACATCATTCATTGAGGTGCCTGAAGGAAAACAACCACTGAGGACTGACTGACCAAAACACATTGGATCTAGGCTTATGGCCAAGGTCTGGAAAGGTAATCTAGACAGGCAGGAATTCCCACCTCTGACTTTGACTCCAAAACCAGGCTTGCAAACAGTGTGCTTCTGGCATCGCGAGCAGCTGTACTCCACAGATGTCTGGCAGAAGAGGCCAGGCCGGCACTCGCAGACGCGGCTGGCATTGAAGGAGCAGGGCTTTTTCTCCACAAGCTCAGGTTCTGTGAGGAAGAAACAGAGGGCCAAAGCTGAGCAGACACCAGCTCAAAGGCTCTGGAAGCAACACAGGCTGCTGCCACCCTTCATGATGGCAAATTAAGTCATGAATAACTGGGGAATTGGGTAGACAATGGCTTGCAATGTAAGGCAGAAAGCAGACTTGGACAGGATTGGATGGAAGAATTTCTTGGTAGTCCCAGGTTGCACAAGAAGCAACACTGATAATGTGCAAAGTACCATTTCATTTTGCTCTCTAAATCAGTAACCAAGAATGGGTAATTTTGCTGCTGGAAGGTCTAAGTGAATAAAATATAAAGAAAATGCAAATAAAATGGAGAGAGAGAGACAGACTGTAACTGTGTGTGGGGGGAAACAGACCTGCACAGGATACGCAAGCGTGACATTGTGGCTTTGCGGATGTTTCATCCACATACTGCTCAGGCCCACACCTCATGCAGTCTTCAGCCGAGTCTCTAGGACATGCTCTCTTTTTAACAGAGCCTGGAGAAGAAAAACAAAGTGCATGATGCATGTTCAGAATCACAGGAGACAAACCTCCTGAAGAGCTCTTGTATGCTCACTTAGACGCTACTGCACTCTTCTCTTTGTTCCTGTCATTTGGTTTATCTTCCCTGCTTTCGTCTTTCCCTTTCCAGTCTGTCCTGTGACAGCAGCACTGTGCATGACACTATCGCAGCAGACACTGCTGCACAAGAGACACGACAGTTAGAAAAGACCACCAAGTCTGCAATGAGGACAACATTGTCCTGCCATTGCTAAGTCCCCAGGAAATTATTTTTTGTGTTTTCTTCTGGGCTATAGCAACCAAGGCCTCATCTTTTGCTACCTAAGACATCACTTTTTGTTCCAAAGTCTGTCAGAATCACATAGCTGCAGACAGATTTCTCCAGGGGCAATCATGTTCAGAGCAGGAGGTTACAAGCTGGTACTTGTGCCATGCCATATATAGCCCCAGCAGGTTGGCTGTGGATCACTTTCTGAGCAATCCTGCTGCTTTTACAGTTGCAAGATGGTTTAATTTTCCTTTTTTTTCATTTTCCCTTAAGTCAAATTACATAAGTATGGATTTGTGATGCTGGATGTTTGTACTACAGACTTTCTCTGATCAACACTCCCAACTCACCAAGACTCATTGCTCAGTTTGCAGTCACAGTACCCTGGATATCACAGACCTTCTGTGTACATGCAGCATGCACAAGTTGAGCAGTTGGCCTTGCCAGGAGGTGGAAATAATTACCAGAGGGTAAGGAACAGCAGTAGTTGAAGAAGCAAAAGTAAAAACTAAAGCAGCAACAAAAAGACAGGAAGAGTTGAACGTTTTGCAGGTGGAACACAGGAGAGAAACAAACGTCAATTTCAGCGTCCAGCCTGCATCACCCAAGCACAAAGAGTTAACCAGGGAGGTAGAAACTGGCAGGGAAATAACTCACCTACTCTGCATTTTGGCAAGCATGATGTAGGAGTGCAGGTAAAAACAGTTGTGCTATATTTGGCTCACTAAATACCACCAGACAAGTGTGAACCACATCACTCCCACCTCCTCAAAACTACTTGTGTGAGACAACTGTAGACATCAAGGTGGGGGTCGATTGCTGAATGTCAGCAGTCAAGCTGCACACGTGTGTCTGCACATGTGTGCCATTTCTTCCTTCCTTCCGCAGCCAGCCAAAAGCTCTAACTTCAGTCATTTGAGATTCCCTGCACACATGGGTCCCTGCCTCGGGGGCTGCATGCCCCAGCTGCAATGGCTTTGAAGCTTGACTAAGGAAGTTTTCTGGTGCTCTTCTCCCTGGATTCCATTCATAGCCCAAGAACCAGGAAAAAGCCTGGGCGGCAGGAATATCAGCTGCCATCACACCTACTGAACATTGTGCTGAAAGCAAGTAGATTAAGTAAGTGGTTGAAGTGGTTTTCTTTTGCATGTGCATTCACTCACTCCTGAAGATCTGTGCATGAGTATTGACTGCAGCACTATCTTGTGGAGCTGGATAGCTGATTTAGAGTCTAAAACCAACAGCACCCCCACACACAACCCAACCAAACTAAAAATGTAAAAAACCATAAAGACATAGAAGTGAAGTGGAATAGGGAGTTCTGCATAACATCAGCTCCTCTGCAATATACCACTGTTTTTCCATGAAAGTCTCAGTTCCTCCCCTAATAGGAGGGTAATGTTTTGTTGGGTGATGACAGAAAGAAAATGTCCTCCTCATAACCCAGGTATGAAGTCTTATTTTCCCTGCACAAGAAATACATACATGAGAAGAGATGTGGTTAACTGCAGAAACCAACGAGAATGATCTTTTGAGGTCTAGTTTGAAATCTGTCTTGAAACTGAGCTTAAAATTAACTTCAAACAGAGGATAGCTTGCATGTGGGCTAGCACACTGAGACTGGAAGCTTTACAGCTGTGGGCCAGGTTGTATCAAGAGTTTGTGATGCTCCATTTTGATTACATGGAATTTTAGAGACGCTTCTCTTGCTTCATGGTGAGCAGCTGAATCAGTACCAGCGGCAGTACCACGAACAGGATATTGCTTGAAGGAATGGTGGAAGATTAAAATTAAAAAGGATTCTCATGAGTTTGTTCCAGTGAAGGAAGCATTGGAAGATGTGAAGAGATGTCCAAGACTGGCTTGAAGATGTGGAAAGAAATTCATTTCAAAAATAAGCAGAGGTGAGATGATTGAGATGGGTGACTCTACAGCCAGACGTAATGCAGATCTCTGCTCTTCACAAGACCTCACCAGGACATTTGTCATTGTAGAGGAGCTTTTTCAAAGGAGAAAAGATCTCTGTCCCCTTTCTTCTTATATAGGACAGTTTCTCCACCTTTTGGCCCTTTTTCCTTATATAACTTCTAGTGGTGTAGCCAGCAGTGAAAGATATCCCAGCAGAAACCCCAGTGCCAACAACCAGGAACTAAAACTCTCTTTATCATTAGGGTACGAATAAATGTCCAAAATCTCCCTTGAAAAAAAACCAAAACAGCAAACATTTCTGTAAGAAAAGAGTGCTGATGGTGAAGCACCACGAAGTGCCCCACTCCCTGTGGGGGTTTCTGGCCAGCAGGGGCAGTTTCAGACATTTCCAGAACTCATCTACCCAAGGTGTTTCCTGTTTCTGACTTCATGGGCCTCTGAGTCACAAGCAGCTTTCTGCAAAGCTCACTGTGTCCCCTGACAAGTGCTGCTCCCTTTCTGATGTGACACTTTCTAAACTGCTTTGGCTATAAGGATAACGGCAGATTTTACATACCTCCATTTTATAGCTTTTTGTCTCTGATGGGAAACTTACCTAGTCTAATTTCACTGCACTATTTCACACCCTGAAGCAGGCTGAAATGAATTCTTAGACTTGCTTGGCTCTAGCCAGGTCAAAAGTGTCAACTGATAAAATCACATAAAAGATCCTAGCAAGCTATCCTGTTTGCAGTTTACAGACTCTTTGCGTTTTGCGTTCAGACCGAAGAGGAGCCGGGCTGTGGTGAACAACTTCACATCTGGATACACATCAGAGAGTGATTCATGGAAATACACTTTCCTTCGGGTACAGTCACACAGGGCTCCTGCTGCCTCTCCCAGAAAGGCTTCATGGCAGTTTGGCAGCATTACAAACACACTAACCTGAGGGACACCGGTAACAGCAGCTTCGCGAAGTTTCATCATAGAACCAGTTCTGAAGTGTATCACAGGAACGAGAAGGGGTTAATGATGTCTGGAGTTTGAAACACATAAAAGGCACAATTAGAAACCAGTTAGTTCTGTGTTACAACAGCTCCCATTCTCTGTCTCAAGTGACAGTAGTTGCAGATGGTAAGGAGACTGCTAGGGCTTTTCTGAAAGGTCAGCCTTCCCCAGTGCAGTTCTTCCTATTGCCTGCATGCTTAAGCAACGATTGCAATGTTTAGTGTATTTAGCAACAATTCAATATTCTCAATTTCTGAGAAATTACAGTACTACCTTTTTCCTGATGAGAAAATCTGACTTTTTAATTTGGCATCTCCCTCAATAATCCCCTAAAACTGTTATCTGAGTTTCAGTTTCAGTATTTGCTGCAAGGTATAAGCGTTTTGGTGAAGACTCAATCGGCAGCTTCCACAGCAGAGGTTTTCCCACGTGACACTGGTAGTAGAACAGTGACATCTTTCAGAAAGCCTGCATCTCACTTTCAGCAGATGAATTTCCCATTGGCCTTTGAAACAACACCTACTGGCTCCTACTGCCTCTGTATGCAGTGCTGAATCTTACAACCTGACTACCTTCATAGCTGTATTCTCCTGTTTAACGTGTTGTTCTTCTCACAGCAGGACCATAAACCACAGAAGATGTTTAACTTGCCCCAGGTCACATCGGAAAACAGAAACTTTCAGTCGAGGAGGAAATTAACAGAAGGAGAAGAAACAGAAGCATATTGAAACCATTAGGTCGCACAGAGCTGCAGCACTAGAGCTGAGAAATCCCTTTTGAGACATTTCCGCACTAACCACTGGGCCACACAGCCTCCCTGTAAGCATTTTTTCTAGCTCAGTGCACAGAGAAGACAGCAGATGTCTGCTTGCTCAGCCTGACTCACACCAAGCTTATGAACATGCACCCTGCATTTTAATTTTCTGAAGAGGAAGCCCTAGATTGTAGGAAAAGGAAGTGGAATCTCCTTGCATCTGCATGAAGAAGCACCCTGATTAGCCAGCTACTCTGAGGCTACACTGAATAACAGGAAATGAGAGGAGACCAGCCACTAGTCAAAGGGTCATTCAGGAGTCACCTCAGCGACATGAATTAACTAGCTCTATAAAGAAAGTGCAAGAAACAACAGCACCCTGGCTGCCACTAAGCCACACAGGCTCAGTTTCTTTGCCAGAGCCATGGGATGTCACCACAAAACCTTCATCTTCTCTTCCTGGCTCTCCTGAGAAACCAGCTCTGGCTGGAAATGGTGTTGAATTTGAAAACGGGGTGAGAATAGAATTCTTAACTGATTTATGCAGCAGATAGGTGTACAGCTTATTTATAACAGTCTTTTTTGGGGGTTGAATAAAGGAGCAGTCTCTGTAAAGTGTGAGAGAAGGTCTGCTTTTCAAAAAGTTACCATGTCTAAAATCTCCTGATTGGAGGTTAGGATTAGATTCTGCCCTTAGTTACAGCAGTGCAAATTCTGATGGCGAACTACACCTGGTGCTGTGATAAATTACTGCGTGAACATTGCATATGTACTGCACGAATGAGGAAAACACACCCAAGTACTCAACCTTTACTTTTTCCTTTCCACAAGAGGGCAGCTAGAGACTACAGGCAGATGCACCATGCCTGTCCTCTGCAGCTTCCCAACAAATGCTGCTTTCCAGTTGTAAGCACAGCTCTGTAGTCACCTTTACTGTTTACTGAGCTAAGCCAAGGTGCTCTGTTCTAAAAAGAAGTCATTTTAAAACATTATGACAGTTTCTATGTCTGAGAAACAGTCTTCTGAAGATCCCAACAAACTGAAGTCTTCTGAACAGAAAAACAGTCTTCTGAAGATCCCTGCAAAACTTCGCCAAGAGTTGCCAGTTGTTCAGTAGGAGTGTTCCATGAGCATGAAACTTACTAGAGATCCTTACAGTGGTAAATAAAGCACGTGTTAATATTCAGCATCAACCATCATCTCCCCATTCTTACCATTCTGGATCTTAAAGTTATTTCAGTCCTAATCTGACCTGTAACAGCAATGCAATGATGGAAATTTCTGCTCTTAAACTGAGCATAAAGGTTGACTTTTGTAGGCAGCACAGTCTAAGGTAAGGAGCTGAACATAAACCAAGCCCACATACCTCCAGCACTGCAGCCTTAAAAGCTCAATATCAGTTACATAAGCAAAGCTGGCAGTGTGGAAAAGGGAATTAGAGCACAGGTTTGCAACAAAATATTGCCTTGTTTGCTCCTGTATTTTGATGAGCTCAGTGTTTCTCATTAGCAAACTATTCACCATGAAACACAGGGAATTATAATTCTAGATTTCCTATTTTCCAGTCCCACTCCCTTCACAACTCAGTGCTTCTGGAAAGTTACCTTATGCATTTTCTTGATTTGGCCATCACCTTATTTAGAGCTCTGCACAGAAGACTCCAACTGAAATGACTGATGTGTTTTTTAGCTGCTCAACTGATGGCTACTCCTTTTTAAGAGCAGAAATCTAGACATGAACCATCAAAGTCACATAAATGTGGAGAGACTGCAAAATACTTGTATTGCTGTTCCTGGGTAGAAAGACAGCTGAGTGCTGGAGTCAGGAAATATTCTAATGCTGATTAACCAATGCTATTAAAAAGTGAAAAACATTTCAGTGACCTGGCCAAAAAAAGCACTAGATTTCCATGGAATTATGGAAGCATCTTACATGTGTAACTTCTCAGAAATTAAGGCTGTTGGACCAGCTTGTCCTTTGTAAACACCAATAAATAAACCTTTTCTGTATAGTGCTGAGCCTACTACAAATTGCAGCTTGAACACAAATCTGATTTTTAATCTTCACCTGGTAAGCATGCAAGTGGCAGGCTGAATGCCTGAGTCTGAGTACTGCACTCCTGGGCTTGCACCTCTGTATAAACCCACAGCAATGTGATAGTGAGGCCATCACGAGGCTGAGGGCAGGAAAAGGACCTGTAGCTTAAGGTTCCATTCCTGCCTCTACTGTTCCACAGCCTTAGATGTGCTACTTTAAAGTCTTTGCTGTACTGGCCCAATGCCATCTACAACTATGGGTATTTTTGTGGTGGTAACAGCAGAGAAGCCCAGAGATACTCCATAGAGGCACACAGTACAAACTCTCCCTTCAGTCCCACTGGGTTCTCAGCTTTAGATTTGTTGCTTTTGCCAAATCTTGTCCAAACTGTCACCAACAGTGCTGTAAACACTTATCCTGCCAGCACTGGCAGTTTAATTGCTGGGGCACCTGCTACCAGGCCAGCTCAGTTCTGATACAGCACTACTTAGAGTTTATGTTGAGCATTTTGACCTGTTTGAGCTGCATTACAGCTCAACAGCTGCAACTGCAGGAGCCTGCTATCTGCTGGGTTTCTGGCACTGTGACTGAGATGATAGTAGCCAACAGTGGAAGCTTTTGAAGAAAACGTCCCTGTTGTCAAGCCTTAATCAGAGTAGAGATCACTTAAGAGAAGGGAGGGAATCCCAAAGGCACTGAGGAGGAAAAGGAAAATAAATGTAAAAAGTGACACTTCGTGATATGAGGGGTCAAGAAGAACACAGCAGGAAGGAAAAGCCTATGTGGCCCTACAGCTCTCACTGCCAACAAAAATCTCAGCACAAAGATATTTCTCATCTATTTCTGCTTTTCAGTGCCTGGACAAACCTAAGCAATATAAATACTGAATGAAACACGTATGGTTAAGTACAAAATAGTGTCAGTCTTCCACAGTGGACAATGCCAGCAGGGCAAGGGAGAGGGTTCTGCCCCTTTGCTCTGTTCTACTCAGACCCCATCTGGAGTTCTGTGTGCAGTTCTGGAGCCCCCAACACAAGCAGGATATGGAACTGTTGGAGCCAGTCCAGAGTAGGCCACCAAGATGCTCAGAGGGCTGCAGCAGCTCTGCTATGAGGACAGGCTGAGAGAGTTGGGGCTCTGCAGCCTGGAGAGGAGAAGGCTCTGAGGAGACCTTGGAGTAGCCTTCTAATATCTGAGGGGGGCCAACAGGAGGGCTGGGGAAGGACAACTCACAAGGTTTTGTAATGACAGGACAAGGAGGAATGGGTTTAAACTGACAGAGGGGAGATTTAAACTGGATGTAAGGAAGAAGGTCTTTCCAGTGAGGGTGGTGAGACACTGGCACAGATTGCCCAGGGAGGCTGAGGATGCTCCCTCCCTGGAGGTGTTCCAGGCCAGGCTGGATAAGGCTCTGAGCAACCTGTTCTAGTGTGGGGTGTCCCTGCCTATGGAGAGGGTTTGGAACTGGATGAGCTTTGAGGTCCCTTCCAACCTAAACCTTTCTACGATTCTATGATTATCCCATTTATTAGCATGAACTTAAGTTAAAGAATCCTTTTTAAATACCTTCTAGGATGACAGTGGAAATTTAACCCTGTCTCAGAAAAAAATATTGACTTAATTACTTTGTCTTGGGATTGTGTGACTGTAACTACTAAAACTACTTTTTTTTCCAGAGCAAAACCAGTTTAATTAAATTAAGACTCTTTGTTTGACAGGAGCTGAAGTTTAAGGCTTGATTTAGCAGGTCCTGGTTGTTCACAAATAGCTCTCAAAATTAAGGGTGGAAATAATGCAAAGGAGACAGAAAAAAGTTTCAGCCTTACATCACGAAACCTCAACATGTCACCTCACAAAAACCCATTGTTGTAAGAGTTGGGGTGAGGTGTGAGGTTCACCTTCTTGCTTTCAATGGCACCTGTGTGCAGAGCTCACAAAAGCCAGAGTGCTACAGAGTTCTCTGCTCAGTACTGGCCATTTCTCCTGGCTCCAGGATGGTCACAGAAATTGTCCACCAGCCACTGAGAGAAGATTCACTTTGTTTTTTGCCCCTTACTACTTATTTTGTGGGGAAAGACTTTAAGAACTTTCACTTCTGCTCCATTCCCTGCTCTTTTTCCTGGAACGCCTAGAAACTCTGAAGGGAGGGCATCATCCACACTCAGCAGCAACTAGCATGTGGCCTTGCTTTGCCAAGGAAATCTCCAGGAAGCTTTACAGAACAAACTCTCCCCATCTCTTCAAGGAACAGAATGAAATGTAGTAGCCTCAGAATCCTGCTTAATTACCATCCAAAGTATTTTTCTCTTCCAGCTTTTGACTGTCCCTCCTTATACACTTATGTCTCTGTGCTAGTTTGAGCCTAGCTAGAATGTTTTGGTGAGAAGGATTAGATCACAGGCTGTGAAAGAGAAAACAATGGTGATGTCTACTTCACTCATAGGCTTGCTGAGATGTACAAGAACAAGAATCCAAACATAGATAAGGCACTTCTGCTTGGGAGCTCTGGGCTGTGTTTCTCTCTCTAGCCTCTCTGCCGTCTCTCTGATTAATGCACTTTGCTTCCTAACCCCCTGGCCGAACCTCCATTCTTCCTTGGGACTGGGGTAAGGTTGAGAGGGGTGGGAGAAGGTGGAAGGGTGGTTGGGAGCCCCTCCTGAGGACTCAGGTTTCTGGGAGGGGAGTTGTGTTTCTGTGTTACCTTTTACCTTGTACATTTCTGTCTATAACTCTATATACTGTAAATATCTGCCTGTATATCCTGCTAGCTGTAAATAAATAGCTTCATTCAAATTTCCAGAGCTGGCTGAGTCTAATCTGGGTGATTTCTGAAGTGGGGAGGGGCAGGGAACACCCAAACCATCAGTGTCTCAATCTCAAGAACAGAACCCAGCCTCTGCCAAGGGAACTCAGAATTGTAGCACAATTTCACTTTGTAAGGCATCATTTCCCCGAGTTTCCTGGAGAAAAGGGAAGGAGGCATTGTACATTCCCCTGCCCTCTCTCAAAAGATAACCCAGCCTCGATGAAGAAGTGCCACTTTTACCCCAGTGACATACAGCACCATTCAGTGGTACTTACAGTTGTGCCCATCACTGTGGACTACAGAGAACCCTTTAAAAGACAAGGAAGGTCACAAAGGTTTGGTGGGTATGGGTGAGAAATTGAGCTGTGGACAGTAGGTCTCTGTCCTTCCGGCTGACACTGGGGAGACTCTAAATGGATGTGTCTGTGCTAAGAGCAAGCTAGCAAAGTGGCAATGCCGGCCTAATACAGCTATGCTAATACTGTGGCTCTTTGCTACCCAGAGGGGCAATCCCACATCCTCCCTCTTGCCTGTACTCAGGGCTTCCTTCCCCTCTAACTCCTGATAGTTTAAGAGAGACCAATTGTGTCTCCAGGGGATGAATCAATCGCTCCTAGGAATTCATCTGACTGGAAACTCTGCTTTCTGAATCTGGAAGGTTGATTTTCAGGATACTGCTGCACTGGAACCACTCATCCTGTCACAGTCACTTGCATTAAATTCAGCGCAAGAAAGTTGGTGGCCTTGAGTAGCCAGGAACAGCATTTCCCCTTTGTGTGACAGGTATCTGCCAATGGGCACAGCTGCAACAGGAAGCCTCACAGACATTACTTGTGCATCTGAATTGATTTGATCTGGACTGGACACAAGGACACAATGCAGAGCTAATGCTGCTTTATGCGAGCCACAGAGGAATATTTAAGTATTTATCTTTTTTAAGTTTTGCAGATCAAGACCAAATGAAATAAAGCAAACAGACTTGGTGCAAAGCATTTTGGGGTTTTGCTGCTTACTTTTGAGCATTTGTTTCAGAAAACAGACCTTTTGTAGCTCTGCTCACTTACCTCATATCTATAAACTTGTCTAGTATCCCAGTTTAAATAATGGCACTTGTAAAGATGGTGCTGAATTTAGGGGGCTACTCTGCAATTCAGTCAGGACGAGGTTTGACTCATTTATTTGTGGCCTTTTGAGCACGTAGTAAAAAGTGATGGTGAGGCAGAGTAAGAAATCAGCTTGCTACAAATGAGCTGTAAGTCAGGAAGAAAGCATGCTACAGTAAAAAAAAAATCTTCTACCAGCACTGGCTATTCTAGAACTGACTAACACCCAGCAAAACAGGCACCTGCATCTCAAGCTTCTATCCAGGACAAAGCAAGCTGATGATCTAAGGCTTCAAGTAGTCAAGCCTCATCTGCTTGATACTAAAGACGTTATTAACAAGTGAGAGTTAACCAAGTATTAAACAAAACCCAAAGTGTAGACTCAGGTGAGACATGGTTTGAAATATGACCCATAAGCTGTGATCTGCTCACTTTAAACAGTGTCATCTCTACTGCAGTAGCAGTAAAAGCAAGTGCTGCTGTGAGAGACAAGACAGAAAGCCAGTGAAAAGCCAGTTGCTTATCCCAGCAAGATCTACACCTTGATTCTACACACCGATGATTTTTCAGTGAGTCTGAATGCTGACAATGAATATCAGAAAGCCCAATCATCTCCACGCCCCGTTCTGTGAACAGAACATCAAAATTGATGTCACACAGCAAAAATATCTTCTTTTTTTCTTTTTTTTTCCCTTCCTCCCCCTGTCACATATCTCCTAAAGCATTTTGCATTCAGCAGACTGGACAAACTTATTAAAATTCCCTTCTAAATATTCCTTGTATGAGCAAGGACTGCAGACACCAATCCACAGAAGAAGAGTGATCATTCTGTTTCAGGAAGGAGACAATGACAGACGAGATAAGCAGGGCAAAGTAGAGCAAGGTCGCAATGTGGGAGGGGAATTTACAACTAAAGAGACAGGGCAAACTCCTACACTTACAAAAAGAGCCAGGAGGATTTCTTTCAAGTGAAAGAGGTTACAGGACTTAGTTATTTTCAAAGATCTAATTAGAGCCAGTTTCTGGTAAAAAAAAATCTGCTGGCAGCACAAGTGATGTGTTACATCCTCCAATTACAGCGCACAGGCAGGTGGCTCTGGTTAGTACATGCTCCTGTCTCCACTGCTAGGGAAAATGGCCAATTTCAGGATCCCACTCCACATGCAGTTACCTGTGCAAGGAGGCTTTCTGAGTGATTTTTGTTTTAAAACGTGTGTGCATGAATGAGAGACAGAGAAATTACCTGGATTTATGCCAGGGGCTGAGGGCTCATTGCCTCGTGATCCACTAGAGAGGAGGAGTTAAGTGGGGGTGGTGGCAAAGCAAACCCACAAGAGATGATATGATCTGAGCAGAGAGCTAGCTTGCATCTACACAGGCTATGTCTATTTTAAGTCAATCTGATACAGAAATAATAGCCCATTCAAGAGGAAGCCAGTGTCAGAGGGCTGGGTGGTTATAAAGAGGCATGTATTTTATTATTATATTTGCCCTTATACCTTTCAATTTGCCAGCCCCAACTCACATCATCTGAGTGAACAGAAGCCCTCTAGAATCAACCTCTGCAAGGAAAGTGCCTGTATCAGAGCACCTGGCCATCCAGGCAAAAAAGAAATCCACTCACCCAAAGAAACCAGAGCAGTCCCCCATCTCTATCAAACCTTTCCTCATTGCCAGGCTGTGTTGTTCCTGGAGGTGCAGTGAGGGCATCAATGCCAAGAAAAAGATGCGGATCAGAGATCGTATCTCCTGTTCCCACCTGCAAATTTGCCAGAGAAGACAAGCTCTCCTGGCAGCTCTACTCTATACCTTCACCACTCTGTTTAACCACAAAAACCTGTTTCTGTGGACACCCAGCAGCCAGCATATAGGCAAGACAGTTCTGAAGCCCAGGTTCTCCCAGACCTCTCCAGACTCATGCACTCTGAGGGGGCTTACCTGTGGTAAGGTTTGGATATCCTGGAGAAGCAGCAAGAGCCACAGTCCCAGTGCCAGGCTGCTGGCAGCCATCTGTAGTGGTGTTAAATCTCTCTAGCTCCCAGCATAGGAGGGTAAGCAGCCAAGTTGCTCCTTCTGGAGGCTGAGATTCTCCCAGGATCCAACCTGGTCTTCCTCCTTATCTGTTCATTCAGTCCAGAGCCATTCCATCTGTTCAAGACAAGCAGGAGGCAGGCTTTGAGGCTCAAGCAAGTTGAGAAAACAATTCAGAAGGAAGGGGGAGGAAAGGGGCTGCCCAAGAAAGAAAAGGAAAGAAAGAACAAAACCAAACCACGTCAATCACTAGTCCCGGAGCTGCTGGGTTTCTGCAAGTCAGTTGCACACATCAGGGTTGTCACAGAAGGTATGCAGAAGGTACACGGATGGCTGTGCAGAAACACAGGCTCCTGAGTCACGTAGGCTGCCCTCAGCGAGCTCTTCACCACCCCAAAGCCTTAGGCACGAGTCCAAGCCCTGCCCCATCCATCCACCACATTCTCCACAGATACAACTGAAGAGAGTTCCCAGTAAGAAACACACATTTTTTCAGCACAGTCATTTTACTCCTGTTTGGATGAGTGTGTGAAAACTCACAACCAACCAGGCTGACTCCACAAAGGTTTAGGCTTTACTTCAGCAGCAATGTACTACAAAGCATCCTCTTGAGAACCCTTTTTCTTCCAATCCCACATGAAATCAGTTCCAGTTGCTGCTGAGCATCCTTCAGACTGCTACTCATCATTTCACTCACTTTTGTCTGTTACTCTGGATGTTTTTCAGCTCTGGTGCCCAGAAAGATTTCAGTTGGTTTAAGGTGTCATGGAGCTTTATCTGTCCTAAAAGTTTCACCAAAAGTAGAAGTTAGTCACTTCAAAATAAAACCCCCAAAAAACAACAAAAACACACTGCCTTGAAACCTCTCAGAGTCTCAGGAAAATAACGAGAACTTGAATTCTCACACCCATGTTTTTTTGCTTCTCACCCTTATCAGCACAAAGAAATAAAAAAGGCTGAAAGTGGGATTACTGATTATGAAAATGGATTATCTTATTGAAGACCCAGACCTACTTCACTGCCCTTGCAACAGGGTACCAAAGATGAGAGCATTTCAAAGGGACTCTGAGATGATGCAAATACTTTGTCTCAACTTTAACTCTTCCCTTTTCACTAACTGCCTCTATTTCTCCAGAATATCATTTTACAAGCCCAGTGTTTCAAAGCATCGCAGGCCCACTATGTTTGACACAGGAACCTAATCCTAATCTCCTTTCTTCCCTAGCTTAGGTTACTACTTCAAGTTGGGGTAGGTATGCTTTTAAAGTCTACACACAACTAAGTATTTGAATGTCCACATATTTCTCATTAATCAGTGGGCTAGAAAACATCATCAGTGTATAAAATAATATGCCATTAGGCAATTGTCCCAATGAATGGGTGCAGCTGCAGGTGACACAGTGTGAGGACAGCTGGTGAGCTCTGGTCGACCTCCTTTATTTTCCCTTATTTATTTTTTCTGATCAGCTCATGTCTAAGCTCTTCTAGCAAAAGAGTAAGAGCCAGCAGACAACACAGCCTGGAAGCTTTCAGCTTCTGTAAGCTGTACTGCTGAGGTCAGTGTCTCTGATGTAACAATGGAGTATTTGAGTACAAAAAATTGTGTGTGAAAGACTTTTCCCAGGACTGGCAGCACAGAGGGAAAAAAAGCCTGAAGCGAGCAGTGAGCATTTTGGACGTGGTGTAAGCAGTGATAATTTATAAACCCACTGGGCATCTTGAATCAAATCTGGCTGAGGATGCAATGTCATTGACGACACAAATGTATAGAGGAGCTGACTCGATTGAGAGGAAAGATTCCAGGAACACTCTCACTATGGGAAAGGCTGTGGTGGAGGACCAGTGTTCTGCAGAAGACTCATCTCACACGTCCAAAGTGAAACCAGGCTTTCCAGCTGCCATCCTTCTTGGAGCTTCTTAAGTTCACTCCTGATTGAGCTAGACGTTTACAGGGATGGGAAGCAGAAAGGGCTTACTGCTGCTGGCTTTTCGGAAAGTCTATTACATCACATAAGGCTATTACAAGTTGCAGCAAAAGCACAGCAATGAAAAGGGTGAAGAGGCTGTCGAATAGCAGTCTTCTTCTTCGAACAGTGAAAGGGGCTTTCCAAAATAGGCCCTGTCAGTAACTGGAAGAAGCACCTCTCTTTTACAACAAACCCACACTACTGTTCTCTAAACGTTGCTTGTGTTTCCTAGAAGATAATTATCTGATATTATGAAAATGTAAACAAAGCAGAACATAGAGAAGCAAACAACCAGATCCTACTTCTCTGTTCTTCCATCAGAGGACAATGCCCACCAGAAACAAAAATGTGGAAAGCCCCTCCGAGCATGCTGTTATTACTTACAGAATCACAGAATGGTTTGGGTTGGGAGGGACCCTGAAGATGATCGAGTTCCAACTCCCCTGCCATGAGCTTCCCACTAGACCAGGCTGCTCAAAGCCCCATCCAACCTGGCTTTGACCACATTTGTTTGATTACACACATTTGTGTCTAACATCTGAATCTCCTTTTGGTTTGAACGTTAAAGGTAGCAATGGCCAAAGATGGAGCTGCTTGCCATTTTTATGTTAACTATTTTAGTTAATGCTGAACTTAGCTAATGCTTAAGTCATTTTTACACTGGGTATCCAAGCTGTGATCATCATCTGTGCTGTATGGAGCTGAGGTGGAAGGGAATAGAGCAGATCCTGTAAATCATTTAATACCTGAAGCAAAAGAATACAGACCCAGCTAAGCCACGAGGGAAAGTCTCTTCAACATCTACCCAAGACACTCCTTCAGCACTGTCTATTCACTGTTCTGCTCGCAGTGACAGCCTAGTAAAGAGAGTATTAACAGAAGACTGCAGGAGCAGCACTGCTACACAAATGCTCAAACAAAAGTACTTAGCACATTTGCTGAAAGTGGCTGATCTTAGTCTCATATTCAAGTCTCACTCTTGGCATAGATCCTTGTGTATTTAAATATTTATGTTCAGTTAATATATATCTGTGGGGAAAAAAACAGCAACAACAAAAAAAACACCCAACCCACCACAAAGTGTCATCTCTAAACAACTGCCAAACAGCTAAAGGAGACCATGAAATTTAGAAGCACAGATATTAAAATAACCTCGTCTAAAATCTGTAGTTCAATGTCTGTCAGTGTCGCTATTTAAAGCCTTGCAGCATGCTGATGAAAAATCACCAAACTTCTCAGCTAGCTCAACCACCACCAGACACTAAGAGTTCATGAGGAGTCTACCAGAAGCAGCGCTCCTTGGGATACATGCCACTATAGCAGGGGACGCAGAAAAGCTGGAATCCTTAACCGATTACAAAAGACAAAAGAAGGTGCTTACTATAAGAAAAGCCAAAGAATCTCATGGCTAAAGACAGCAAGTCAACAAAAAATATTTTGCTCTCTTGATCTGTCAGTGCTTTTTAGCCATCAGAGAGCTCCCTTCCTTGGGATGGTGCAAAATGAAACTGGTGACAACAGACAGGGAGAGCTGTCAGAATCCCAGGGATTTTAGGCATTGTGAGTGCAGCAAACATATTCAATTTCTCTGGAAATCTTTTGTTATCCCGAAGAGGGTAGACAGGAGGAAGGGAGGGAGAGCAGAACTGGTGCACTGGGAAACATCACTTAGCAAGTGGGCAATCTGAGTCTGTGCTGGCTGAGGCTGACAGTATTTGAACTCACCTGAACATGTCCGAAGGAACTAAATCTTATTCATGCCAAGTCTGCCACAGACTGGCAAAATTCTCTCTGTGCCACTCTGGTACTGATACTTATTTTCTGACATCAACACTTACCTTATTCTTAGTATTAAATATTTGTCAAGCCATTTAATTATGCTCCACCAATCAAACCACTCTGCAGTGCCAAATACATCAAGAGCACCTGCTCTCGATGACATGATCTGCAGAACTCAACAGTTGATTTAGCTATTTACCTTGGCATATTGCTTCACTGTGATCAGCAAAGAGGTTATAAAGCTCTTGTTGCATACTTGCTGAAATGTAGCAGTGGCTTAAAATGAGAGTTTCCAGGAGGCAAAAAAACCTTGCTTATAATGAGCTGGGGTCATAATAAAATCCAAATACATAGGGGAAATCCTAAGTCATTTCAGTAATGCAGTTTCAGTAGATAAAAATTATCACAGGATGTTTCTGGTCTTTAGTAAAAATAATGGAAAAAGCAATGAGATTCCTTGATTTACAGAAAGCTTCATACAGAGGCAAACCAGCAACCTAAAATAAAAGAAGGGACTAGTTCTTGTTTGTGTGCAGCTCGGGACTTTTGCCTCCATTTGCTGTGCTCTTGCTGAGCACAGACAATTTCTTGCCAATTAATGAACAGCCAAAGGAAGGAGATGCACACTGGTCTGTTTTCATGCAATGAGAAGGTTACTTCTTTTGGTAATTCTTGGGGTTTTTAAACCACAGAATATAAGGTCAAAAACTATATTTGTGAAACAGCTAATTCCTGACTGTGGGAAGCTCAGAACTGCTACCAGCAAATTGATTTTGCTGACTCCATGCAAAAGCTGCTGGAAGAGTTCTCCAGACAGCAAAGAATCTGGGTGTACTGGAGAAAAAGAAGCTTCTCAGCTGATACAAATCTTACTGCAAGAAGTCTTCCTTCAACTAATGTCTATAGATTCTACACCTCAAAGCCCACTGACTCCATCCATGTTCCCTAGTTTCTATTCCAGCCACTTGAATTCCTCATTTCCATAGTACAATATAAGCCAGTGCCAACCTCTGACCTGCCAGAAGGAGCAAAGTCAACTCTTAGAATTGTTAGGCTTAAAAAGTCACATTTTCTGAAAGCGTAACTGTGCGTTTCTGCTGCCAAAATGTGGACTCGTATTTACATGCAGACCAGATACATTGATATCTCTGCCATTTTATTCACTTTTTTATCAGGGTCAGTCATTCAGAATTTTGACTGAAGCAAAAATGTAAGCAGCTAAAATAAAAAGTGTCAGGTTGATCACAGGAATAATAAGTTCCAATTAGATTCCTTTTACAGCATCCCTTACATGAAGTTGATGTGAATGACAAAATCCTGCAACTCTGTTTTTGTTATTTCCACTAATAGCACTACCTCATATATAGTGATAAAATAACTGCAGTAACAAAAAAAGCATCTGTATAAGATGACTTTTTTGGGTGCACAGCAGCTTCAAATCTAAAGCGCACTTTGAGTCAGACAGAAAAACGAGAAGAGCTGACAGAGAACGCAGTGCTCTCAGGAAAGACTTGGCTTCCATGAAAGAAACCAAAACCAGATCACAGAATTACTATGCCCACAGGCTGGCTGAGAGAGGCAGAGCCTCAGATGAAAGAGCACATCATGTCTGCATTTTCAGCAACTCTGACTACAGCTTCTGGAAGAGTGCTAGATGGCACACTGTCATTCTTCACAGCATTTAATCCAAATGCTATTATTCAAATGTCATTTGTGCTTTGCCATTCCTCCCATATCTTGCTACAAACAGAGGCTGGACAGTGAATCCCCATGGTCCACACAAAGAGCTACTTGATGATTACAACTATAAAGAAAGCGGTGGGTAATAAAGGTAGGACAGGTAATAGCATATGAAGACTGACGCATTTTAAGATCCTTCATGTCCTTTCTTCACACTTCTCTAGTACTGGTTTAAATTTAAAGCAAGTCTTTTCTGCAGCTCACTGACTAGACTAATCACGCTGTATATCTAAATAACCCACAACAGAATTAAGTTGTTTTGGGCCTCTCTCCCCAGCCCCAACTTGTGCACTTGTACAAATGAACCCATGAGCACCAGCACTGACTTTAGCTTGCTCTTACTTCATGTCGGTCTTTGGAGCTCTATAAAGCGCATGGTCTCCCCTACCTGACCAGACAGTACAGGAAGGCTACTGTAATGCCCACTGAGGAGTCACAAAGGTCTGTCAAAAACTGACTGACCTGAAGCCTCATCAAATTCCATCCTTGCACAAAGTTGATGGTGAATACATTTGATTTTCAGTGGGGAGACCTCTAACAAATTCCTCTCTAAGCATTCTCAAGCCACTCACAGCATCCCAAGTTACCTGTTGTGCAGTATCTTCACATCATTGAATTCGCACATGGAGTTTCAGAAGTAAATTCAGACTTTCTCTATAGCATTTTCTCCTCATTAGCATATGACTTGGAACTGGAACTGAGAAGAGGAAGCCTATCTCCTCTGCTTTCAAGGAGACCTTCAAAGTGAAGTTTTGGAAAGAAAGTGCCACAGAATACACATAGAAGACAATTAATCAACTGAAGGGATCAGAAAGCTTAGAGCAGAAGAAATCCACAAGTAGGACTGCAAAGGAAGCATACCAGCATGCTAGGGAGGAAGACAACTGGTAAGGGAAGCTTGGACTATCTGGATACTGCAATTAAACACCATGTTAGGGAGCAAACCACTGCAAAGAAACTTTACTGCTAGCTTTTGACTTGTGAGTATCAGAAGCACACTTTCAATTACTCCAGCCTAGGTGTTAGTTATTAGAAATCCTTTAAAACTAAAATCTAACCCATCAGATCCAGTTTTTGAAAGACGCTGTTCAACTATGAACAGAATCAAAAGAGAAAGCATACTCAGGCACACAAGAATTCCAATCTGTAAACTCTAGGCAGAAGATGCTAAGGAAAACTCCAGTGAAAAGCACCGAGAAGTGAGAGATTCAATCACAGTACAGAACAAAACGAGAGTTAGAAGCAGCTTTTAGAGAGCTTTGTCATTTCACAGATGTGCTTTCAGCTATTTTGTATGTGTGAAGTGGCAGACAGGTCATCTGCAGCCAGATTCAGTTGTTTCAGTGAAGCCTTTAACCCATGAAGTTCCTCTGTAAGTCAATAACCAGTTCCCAACCAGAGCAGCTGTTTCAGGATGAAACACTATTCTATCACTTACTGGTAATTACTTATGACCTTACTGCACTCCCTGTATTTTTTTTTTCACTTTGGGAATAAGTACACCTTTCTAGCAGATTACTGGAACTATGAGCATTTAGCTTCCTTTTAATAACAGGAAATCCTGTTCACATTTATACACATACAAATCCAAACACTAGTGAATTCTGGATCTCTGTTACTGGAAAGGCAAACAATCTTACTCAGTCCAAAACAACACCGAGATACGCCTGAGCCTTCCTTGTTAACCTCCCTCTCTGCAAATATTTCACATTCGTTCACTGCTAATGCTATCATTGCAACCGAAACGTGCTCCGTGAACATGCCAGGGAAGCAAAACAAAAACAAGGGAATTGATAAGGCATCAAGAGTTCCAATTCTATTCTATACATTTTAATCCAAAAAACAAAGTAAGGACATTTGGGCAAGACTGGCCATGTGGTTAAAACGCACGGGCGTCATTAGCAACCAGTACTGGAAGAGATTTTGGGTGACTTAGCTCCTTTTTTGGTACTCTGGTTTTCCTCATCAAAAAGCTGACATTTCTAAAGCTTAGCCATTAAAGGAAGCAAAAAGAACTTCCCTTTGCTGACACCAAATGAAAGACAGTTGGGACATATGGAATAAATTTGGTGAAAGAAACAACAGAAAGAATTTCAGGACAGTTTGTTCAAAGACTGTAAAACTTTCTTGTATGATTATAGCTGAGCATTTCAACTGACATTTAGGGGTTTATCTTCCTCTGCCTAGCAACCTGGTTGTGCTTTGCAGAAACCAGTGGAACACACTAGCTGCAGCAGAAAACCAAGTCCTCATGTTTGGTTTGCCATAACCTAGCAAACTGATGAAACTAAGGTCTTGAACTCTGAAGGGGCAGGAATTATCTTGTTTTCAGATTTGATACACTCTGAAAACAAATTCATCTGGGCTTTGAAAATGCAAGTTGCAAAGAGATGAAAATGGCAAAAGTCAGTCTCCAAACGATTCAAAAAGCAAGTTCATGCAGATATTTCACCTGAGGGCTCTGGAGCCAGTCGTTCCTTGACATGCCAGAGAGAATGAATAAACCAGCACCACATTCATTCAAGGCTCTTGATCTTAATTCTTACAACGTACCGGCAGCAAGAAGCACCTAATCGTGAGATGTCCGCACTCTACCCCCATCCCCTGTCCTCCCCTGGAAGTGCAGAATCCAGCACCGACTCCACCACAGCTCAGGCTGCAGCAAAGTCCACGGTCCAAGTGCAGAAGCTGCTTTAAGGCTGGCTGCAATGCAAACTTTCAGCCACTATTGCTTTCCAAGATGCCCCGGGGTGACGTCTCAGCACACCCTCTCATGTGGGAGGGTGACTGTCCTGGATTATGCCTTATAGTGACTGCAGGACAAAGTCACTATGTATAACCTTGTACAGCACAGTACACTAACTCATTCACCTATCCACACCCAAACTACTCTTCACAGCACGTAGTCCAAAGGCAGCTTGTACAGGCCTGTTACTCATTGGTTACTCTAGCCTGGACAAAGCTTCTTTTGCATCTTTTGCCTTGGGACTTCATCTCATATTTAGTACCAAAAATAAAACCAGAATCTGTTTCTCATAAAGCATGACCTCGTTTTCTATAAATGACTTTTTTTGTTGCTGTTATTCTAACATTACTGCTGTTCAAATTAAACTAATGAGGATCTGCAATGTTGCTATCTTGAACTCAACTAGCAGCCACACTTTGAGCTTGGCACACAGCCCTACAGACCTCAGCAGAGTGCTTGTGAGAAGACAGTTGACAGGGGCACACAGATGTTCATGTGCAGGGCACGGGAATCAGAGCAAACACCTTTCTGGTAACTCTACCTTGAAGTGAGGGCGTGATCACAAGCGTGGCTGCTCGTGATTCACCTTCTTACTAGGGCGCACGTCCATGGCCAAATTTCCCAGTTAGAGCCATGAGTTCACTCACTTCCAGACCACCTCTCTTCCAGAGAGCAGCTGCAAAGAGTTCTAAATCAGATTTGGGATCATGTATCAACATCACCCATGCTTCAGCTGCAAAATCCTTAATAATCATGAATGGGAGGAGAAGCTCAAGCTGGCCAGCAGAAAAATCTTTGTACTGTCAACTACACAGTGAACAGGGCACTACTCAGAACAGACATTCACAAACTTGCAATATTCCTCTCCTTGCTTAAAAAAGTCTATTCATACCTTTGATTTAATAAATGATGTATCTGATACCTAAGAGTGAATGCCAAGAAGCTGAAAATATCACTGGTGTGAACCAAATTCCTTCTGTCAAGTTAACTCCCAGAAATAAATTTGAGACAGGAACCTCTGTTTCAGGCTTACACAAGGCAAAATAAAACATCGGTTTCACTGTTTTAGACAATGAAAACAAGATGGGCCTGCAAAGTTCAAAAGTATCACATATATAATACATTTTGTCTTGGTACAATTTAAAAACTCCAAAATGGATTTTTGTTTATCTCCAACAGGCTTAGAAAAGATGGGCAAACATGATCTGCAGACACTGTAAGGCATTACATAGCTTTGTGATGAATAAAAATCTCATTTAAGGTGCATTTTCACACTTATATTTACTCTGATTTAATGCACCCTGCAGTGTGTTAGGGCACCGAAAAGTTAAGTGGATTTCTTTTTGTTTTAACTAAATCACTGAGTAACTCTAAGGCCTTACTGAATCACTTTAATTTGGAAATGAACATGTTTCTGTGAATTCCACTGAACCTGGCATTTATGAGCCAATTCCTCACCCTGGCATCCAGAGTTTACTCTCTTCTGGCTTATTTACTTGAGATGGCAGATGTCACTACGGCTGTCCTGCCATACCAGCTGGTCACGTTATACACATCTCTTTATCCAACCATATCCAGCTCATGCATCTGCTTAGAAGTAGCTGCAAAAAAGCAAAGTGAAAAAAATCATCTGGATGTACAAATTCTTCTCTCTGTGTGCTGGCTGTCCCTGTACACACACAACTATGAAAACCAGGAACAATCTGTGCAAAGATTTATTTTTATCCAGAGTGGTCTGCACCCCTTGTGCCTATCCCTTCCCCAAGGTGATGAAAGTCAGTGGCTCACAAGGTGAGGCTGTCACACTTAAATTTAGAGCTGCTTTGTAGCGTCCAAGTTCATTTTGCTCCCTCTGCTGAGAAGCACTCTGAGATGTGAAGTGTGTCGGGTAGGTCAGGTTCAGAATCTGGTCAGTTCTGGTTCTGCCTGGCACTCAGGACGCTGAGCTCTGGAATCCAAATGAAGAGGCTGTTAATCAAAGAATGCCAAAGTGACTTTCCCCATTTTGATGAAGACTGGTGAGCTGGACAGGCTTTTGCCTCTCCGCCAGCTGCATGTTGTCTGCACACAAGTCTACACAGCAGCAGAAGGAAAATGTTTGCTTGTGGAGATGAGCAAATTATCTTCCAGGAACTATGGTTTGCTCAGCCATCCATGATTATTGTGCCCTTTAGAGAGACAGGATTGCAAATCCCATCTGTGCAGTTCCCAGCATCTCCAGGGACTCTCTCTCAGGGCTATTCTTACCAGAGCAGAATAGTGAGAGGGTTGTTCTTCCAGCGAAGCTCGCAGATCCAAACTGCTGTGCGTGGGAGTGCTGGAAGGGATGGTATTTTCCCAGCCAGCCAGGCAATGCTGTGAAAAGAGATGGGAATGCTGCCTTGGAGTGCTTTACCCTTTTTTACTCTATTGTGACCTGTTAGTTCCAAATAATGACTTCCACACAGGTAGGTTTTAGCAGGTAACTCATTAATTTTTGAGGAGTCTGATATGGCTTCTGTAATGAAGCAAAACTGCACAGCTATCCCCTCCTTCCACCTTTCTAAACCAACCTCCTGCTTTGTGAACTCAAGTATCTGACCTCTCTGAACCTGTCTCAGCTGACTCATCCAGTACCCTAAACCTCAAAACCAGGCTTCTTCCCACCTCTTCCTTGGAAATTCCTAGGCCAGGGCTAGGTCTGATTAGTAATGCAGCCTGCAGCATTGTCTGGGATACAGGACCAGCCCTACAAAAACAATTTTAAATCCACCCTCGCCACTTCTGGTTTTGCCTGGCTCCTATATGCTGTGAATACCTCACAGCAGCTTATCTTTCATTGGAGGGCATCACTGGCACTCTTTGGTACACTTCATTGTGTTGAAAGGTCAGTGCCTGAAATAAGTCAACTGAATCACGCTCCAAAGTACCCAGCTCCATATGGCACTTTCCTCTTCTCAGTGTAAAGCATCTGGAGACGTATCACATACTTTCTGCCAGTTACACAAAGTTATGAACTCAGAAGCCCGCACCAATGGTCTCTCTTATTATCCCAGTAAAGCAGATCAGCAATCTTGGTGAAAACTCTGCCAGGAGAATGAGGCACAGATTCTCTTTCCTTCTTGCACAGTGAAGCAATGCCCAGCCTGGGCTGTGCCACAAGTACCAGGCAGGAGATGGCAACTTACCGAAGGTAATGCTAGATTGTCTGCTGGCTCAAAGCTCTTCCTACGGTGGGCTTTGTATTTGTAGGCAGGCTTAAGGGTAGCCCTGGGAATGCTGACCCTGCAACCACAGAAGGGAAATCATTGTCTACACCTTCAGCAAGGCAGAGGAAATTTGCACACCTTCCCTCAAGAGTCTAATCCCAAAGTGGACCAAGCCAAACAGTTCTGGATCAGGGCACGAGACACCATGTACATTCAGGTTCTGGACAGAAGTCAGATAAAACATGCATTTCTCACTGGCTTCAAAACTGTTTCTACTTATGGACAAGATGAGTAGGGGGTTTTGAAACAAGAGATATCTCTGCAACCTCCTGCAGGACTATTCTGACTCTGTTTTCTTGCTCATGTTATCAGCTTTTTCTTCCCTATCCTTCTTTGAGTTCTGCATATTCCAAAGCAATAATCATTATCCACCTGACATAGGCTGGCTCTTCCAGTGTCCCTGGGGGCCGCTGAGCACGTGGGATCTTACAGATGGGGCAGGCAGATTCCAAATCCACAGGGACAGTGAAGAGGCGCTGGTTTAATCGGTAACAGTAAACACCTGCCAGAAAGTAACAACCCACCATGGGATTTTGGCAGAAGCTCCAACACAGCCAACAAAGCTATGCCACAGTGCCACACATGCAAGCAATAGAAAAAGCTGCTTTTCCTGAAACATCTTTTACGTTTCCCGCCCCCAAAGAGGTTCCTAAAACGCAAACCCAAAACTTCAGCCTCCTCAACTTAAAAGGAGAACATTACCCAGTTACAAGAAATCCTGCAAAGTAAGATGATGCTGACTGAGAAAGGATCCCTGGAAGACCCAAATGTATCTTTGGAGCAGGAAGCTGAAGCTGAATCTGGTTTAGGAGCTGCAGCCAAAACCAACACATTCTCCTGACTCTTGCATGACATGGGACACTCTCAAAACAACAGGCAAAGACTGCTCAGTTTGTCCACAGAATTGGGTTAGAAAGAAAGTGATCTTACACTTATGGAAACTGGTTATCAAATCTAGCTCTTGGTCAGGAATTAGGTCATCCAGAGCCTTAGGCCTAAAGAAACATGCAAACAAATCAGTTAGCGACAGGATGCAGCATACATTTCTGACTGGGAGGCAAATAAAGGAGGTGGTGGAGTTGCTGTTACTGGAGACGTTCAAGAAAAGACTGGATGAGGCACTTAGTGCCATGGTCTATTTGACTGGATAGGACTGGGTGATTGATTGGACTGGATGAGCTTGAAGGTCTCTTCCAACCTGCTTGATTCTATGATAAGCCTGCAAAGCCACCCTTACAATTCCCCTCTCCAAACAGACTATACTTCTCATGTGGAGGTTGGTCTCTTCTCCCAGACAACCAGCAACAGAACAAGGGGACACAGTCTCAAGTTGTGCTGGGGGAAGTATAGGCTGGATATTAGGAGGAAGTTCTTCACAGAGAGAGTGATTGGCATTGGAATGGGCTGCCCGGGGAGGTGGTGGAGTCACCGTCCCTGGAGGTGTTCAAGAAAAGCCTGGATGAGGCACTAAGTGCCATGGTCTGGTTGACTGGATAGGGCTGGGGGATAGGTTGGACTGATGATCTTGAAGGTCTCTCCCAACCTGGTTGATTCTGTGATTCTACTCTAGAAGGATACAAGCTACTTCAGCCCTTTCCCATGTCCACTTACTCTGTGTGCTGCTCACGAATACACATGTCTTTGTTGGCCTGTCGGAACTCCTGCAGCTCAGCAAAGTATTGGTCAGATTTTTCTGTTACTGAAAAGTTTGTATCTAGGACCCCTGAGAACATCAAGGAAAGAGTAAAGTTCAAGGATTTACCACATTTGGGAGAGTAGCAAAGCAAGCCTCACACCAAACAATTAAAACAGCAAAGGTCTGAAGGACCAGAATAGATAATGAGAAGAGCCATCTTGTCAAGGTAGATTTAACATGTGGCTTGGGTCCCTTATTGCATTAATTAATTTAGGTCACCTCTGACACCACTCAGCTTTGCCACTTATTGCCTGGATTCCCACAGCACTGCCAAATTCCCTCTTCCATGGAAACACAGGTACCTCTAAATGGACAGGGAACAGCTTCTGTCAGAACTGCAGCTCCTCTACTAAGGCCTGCTGAGTGGGCTCTATGTCTGCAGTTCTGTCACACCTCAAGTGAAAGGGGCTGTAAACTGGGTTTTAACTCCTCACTGCCACACTTTGCTGAGAGGCTTGCACCAGGTTTAGGATTCACCTGCAATCCAGTCATAGCCCAGGAAAGGCCTTGCAGACCAGCTGCTCACAGGTATGGCATACTGCTCAGGGTCAGACTGAAAAGTCACACGGCCAGCTTCCTTCTGGGAAGAAAACAATTCATGAAGACTCACTACACATCTAGCAGGATGCTCAAAAGGTGCAGCTTAGGAGAGAACTAGCAGCTGTTCAAACAGGGCAGCTGTGGCTTAGTTTGAGGCTGGATTCTACCTATGCCTGTACAGTAATATGCCCTCATATGCCCTCCAGACATTGCCTTCCAAGTTCATCAAACAGAAAGAGGAAGCAGGGGACCAGTGCAGGCTAAGGCAGCGTTTTTCAGGGCTTTAAACACAATGCTGTCTTCCCTGCAACACATATCCCCAGCCATCAGGCCACCCATGCTGTGGAGGCTGAGCACGGCAACAGCCTCCTTCATGTACGGAAAGAAGCTGGCAGCAGCAGCACTCACCAGGCTCTCCCCCCTGGGCAGAGGAATCATGTATGCAAATGACAGGGCAGTGCTGCAGTTTTCTGTGCTAAGGAAAGCAGGGCCTGAACAAACTGCCAACAGCTCTGGCTGCTAAGGTTGGGAATAGATCTGACCTCATCTTGCACTGTGTGAACAGGGCAAATAGTGTTCTCCTGACCCTTTCTCCCCATCCCCACCTACTGACTTATGCAAATCAGCAAGGGATTGGCTTCTCCATTTACCTTCAACTCTTTGGACCGAGAAGTCACCAAGATTGATTTATGGATTATAGGCTCTCCAATGACCACATCTTGCTTGCTGGTCTCTTCACTTTGTGTTCCACTCAGTGATGAGGCCAGAGGACTTTCAAGCTGTTTTTTCTCATGGTCACCATCTAGCAGAGCAGACTCTCTGCTGTCCTTTCCATGTCCTGGGAGGAAGGATTCTTTCTCTGGACATCTTTGAGCACAGCCATCCCTGTCCACTCCAAAGCTTTCTCTGTCACACACAGAGATGGCAGACACTGGCATAACATCCTTCTCTTTCTCAGGAATGCTGGAATCCAAGCCTATTGCTTCCTGCATCTTCGCTTGTTGCTGCTGTAGCTCTCCGTCATCACTGCTGTGTTTCAGAGATGAACAGAGGTCTGCTCTGGCTGCCAAACCTCCAGGTTCCACAGACACCAACACTGCAGGGTCAGCTGAAGGCTTCACAGCAGCAACCTGATTCTCTTCCTGTAAAGACAGAGACTCTCCACATTGCATCACTCACATTACAAATACCTTTCATGAGGACATACTACTCAGCAAGAAAGTCAACTTTTCACTCTGGTCTGCTTATGCTTTAAATTCCTGTGGAGAACCTCCCCCCAAATCCTTGTTAATGAAACATCACAAAGTGTTTGGAGAAGATAATAAAAGGATTAATTTTCAGCTAAATGCAGCTTTTCCTAACTTGAGGAACTGCTAAATTTCAGCCTTTGTGCTTTGAAGAAATAAAAGGATTATGTTCCACAATGTTCATTACAATCTTGGATTATGAAACCAAAGTTTCTTAGGCAGGACCTGATCTCTGAACATCTTGCAAGGAGAACACATTGGAGACCACAGGATAAACAATAAACAAGTCTAGCTATTTTTCCAACAGAGTCCATATTCCCCATACTGCCAAATCCTCCAGGTCTGTGTGTCTCCTTTACCACTGCTGCAGCTTATCATACACAGACCATTTGCTCCCCAGCACTTCCTGCACAGACACAACACATACCCGTCTCGTGGGCGAGGGGACAGATCTTTCAGTAGCTGCTACGTTATGAAGAGATGCTGGAGAGCATGGCTTGCTGGGAAGTCTTTTCCTGATCTCTTCCTGCTTCATTCTCAGCCTCTGCAGAAGGTCCTGGTTGGCCTGACGCAGCCTCTTCAGGTGCTCCAACTCCATCCTATGAAATCACTTTCCTGTAACGCCAGAGGAAGGGTGAACCACATAACCAGAAACATTAAGTGAAGAAGCAGATCCAGAAGAAACCACTTTCAGGGGACTTTACATTAAAAAAAAATCACTTACAGCTCTTGGAATGTTGGGAGTGTTGATCACTGCTCCTGAGAAATCAGCCAGTCTTACAACCCTGCACACTCAGAACTAGCACCACTGTGCAATTCTCTCCCCTTGGTTGTGCTGCTGAATATTTGACACCCAGAAGCTGATAGCTGACTGAACAGAGACAAGACACTCTGACAGTGGAAACTGTGAACATGAAAAAAGTCACATCAAAAAGCCAAGTAAACAGCACTGGATTCAGAGGCCAATATTTAGGACTACCATAAAATTCTGCTGTAAGGTTCTTTTAGAGCATCAAAACTCACACTGTGACAATACTGGGAACTTTGTAAGTTCTAAATACGAATATTTTTACTACAATCAAATGAGTCAAAACTGTCCTCCATGTTTCCCAGGCAGGACCACTCCAAAAGACTGTTATGACTCAGGACTATGGCTTAGACAATTCCAATCCTACACATTAATCACCAATGGTTGAAGCCCTTTAATTAAAAAAAGGAGGAAAAAATGGTTAATAACTAGATAAATAAAGCTTGGTTTGACTGGAAGGCTGCCATTCTGTTTCACGTCACAGGGTCCTCTGGATTTCCAGAAAGTGGTTTATTAAACAAAGCAAACCAAATCCTAAACCCAAACTCCCACTGCTTTTGTCTAGAGTGATTAGTTTTGTTCTCAACTACGTGCTTTTCTAGGATCCTTCTCTTGGAAGGATCCCTAAATTTGTCTCCAAAGCTCACTGGATATGTTTTTGTGTCTGCTACCCTGGCAACTGGGCATGAGGAATCAAACACATGTGCAGTACAGCAGGCATAATGAGGGAGAAAGAGTAGTTCTAGCAACTGAAAAACTACAGTTCTTTTTGTTACAAGAAATGAGAGGTGCACTGCCAGACATAAAAATACCACTCTTGAGGCATCGCATTTAAGATCACAGGAGTTCTCACGGCATTCACAGCACGAACTAACAGCATTCTCCAACTGGAAAGCAAATACTCTGGAAATAACGTTAGTCAAGGGACTTTCTGGAAGAGTTTTACCAGATGAAATCCACTCTCAGCATAGAATCATAGAATGCCAGGTTGGAAAGGAACCCAAGGATTATCTGGTCCAACCTTTCTAGGTGATAATAGCTCAAATGTGAAGGCCCAGCACCCTGTCAAGCTGAGCCTTAAAACTGTCCAGTGTAAGTGAATCCACCCCTTGGGAAGTTTTTCCAAAGTCTAACTGTTCTCATTGTGAAAAAACTGTCTTATGGATTCCAATCCGAACCTCCCTAGGAGTTACTCGCATAATCGACAGGAAGGTGTTAATCCTTTATGCTCAACCTCAGAGGCTCAAGAAGTGCTTTAGCCTGAATCACTTGCAGAAAGCAGCTTAGCTTCTGGCAGTTAAAAATAATGGTTGTCTCGGAGCTAAGAACGCTCACGACCGCAGGAAAGTGGCCCAACACCCACGCGGAGCTTCCCAGCGCTGTTTCCGCGCAGACGCGGTGGCTGCATTCCCTCGCCAAGGAGGAAGGGCACGCAACGCTGAACGCTCCTCCTCGCCGTACAGGCCAGGCGAGCAGCCTCCGGAGAGCTGCGAACCTCGCCGCTCAACCGCCCTGCGCTCATCCCACGCCGACTCCGATTTTCGGGCCCACCTGCTCCGAGGCGCACGGCGATCCCGCGGCCGGGGGGGTCCCCCCTCTCTCCAACACCTCCGGGATTTCCCCGGGCGACCCCGTCCCGGGCGTTCCCGCGCTGGGCCCGCCCCGCGGCTCCCGGCATGCGCAGGGCCCGGGCCCGGCCCGCCCCTGGGCCGCGGGGGAGGTGTCCAGGGGGCCTAGGCCGGGCAGGGACTGGAGCATCCAGAATAGCGGCCGCAAAACTCCATCTTTAGGGTTCATTAAATCGCCAGAGGTCGTAGTCTGATGGGGCCTCGCTCCCTAGCTGCGCCAGTAGCCCCAGGAGCATTTACCAGGGGGATCTGCCGTTTCGAGCATGCATATCCTATCGCCTGAGCATGCTCACGCACCCCATGTCAGCCCACTTCAACGCAGGACCTGCTGCTGGCCACTAGTTCTTACAATATTCTCAAGAAACTGATTTTAAATGTAACTTCAGAAAGAATCCCTCAAACTTCTGATCACATAATGCAGCACCATCAGTCCCCATGTGAATTTCCAGTGAGCAGACAAAGCAAAGGTCACAGCTGCCAACCCTTAAATTCCCAGCACAGCTCACCTGCCTGTGTTGTACTTACAAGACTTCGCATCATGACGTCCAGAACTCTTTCCAATTAATTTTTATTTTGGTTTCCATTGTTTACAGCATTGATACAGGAATAATTCATGCAAATTTATCACCTTAAATACAGCAGAGAGAAAACTCACTGGTAAGAGTACTTTGAAGAGCTCCGTCAACATAAGAAAGAAACAAGTAGCAGCAATAAGATAAAGTGCATTTAGCTGACCTTCTTTACTAAGAGTTTGGGGCTGAGTGGTTTTGGAATCACCTGTTCTAAGGCCTGATTGATCATGTAATGAAAATCGGAAGAGAACAGCATCTTTGCTTGGTAGTGTTCATTCCTATTCCTCCACCACTCTGCATTAAAGAGGTGCAGCTGTATTTTGTTTAAGAGGAATCCAGCTCATGGGCCTTTCTGTTAGAAGTTTGATTCTTGATCATTCAGGCTTCTAGGGACAAGGGTTACACACATATTTAAAAATTCTTCCCTTCTATGTTAGCAGTTTTGCTTCTTAAAAAATTCAAGGGGTTCTTTCTCTCTCTCTTGGTTGAGTTTCAGCACTGCAGTGAGAATGCCTACACCACTGAAATCTGAACCAGTCAGAAACGCACATTGGCAAGACACCAGATTCTGAGAATACATCAATCTCTTTTCCCTTTACAGATCAGATACTGGCTTAAAGATCAGCTCACTTATCACATTTCCTCTAAAGGCCTGCTGAAGAGATGCTAACATCACGTCTTCAAAAGCAAGGTCAGCATTTCAGGTAGCTTAGAGCTGCTGAGCAGCAACACATCATCTCCCTCTACCTGGAGATGACAATTTCCTGGTGCATCAGGAGTGTGCTCAGTGTTTTACCTCAAAGGCACAGCACACAGCTTATTATAAATGTGTATGCAGTAGCCTGAGAGATCTGACCTGATTCACGTGATATCTGCAACACAGCAAGAGTGGATGACTCCACTGACTCCAGCAGACTTCACCACAAGCCCAGAGAACACATTTCCAGAAGCAAGGACACAAACTTCTGTCTTACTCATCCTCAGATTCCATCTAAGCATATTTATGTCGTGATGGTTGCCTGAGGAAACTGACCAAGGTCAGTGAAATCCTCTGATGAAAGTGGCTTTTCAGTCTGGGTTGGATTCAAAGCTGTCTGCTGGAATGAAAGGTGTTTGCTTCTTGCATTCCAAGGACTTTAAAAAGTCTCACTATCAGCTCCTACACAATCAGGATACTTCAAGCCTTACTACAAATCTCAGAACAGCCAGAAGTACTTACTGATATTTCACTATTTTTAATCCAACAGGTAGCTTCTTTCTGGAACTTTCACGGCACACACAACAGCGGACTTGTCACAGGCACATATACTCACACCTGAGCATAAAGGAGAAATCCTAAGGCCAGCCAATACCATCAACTGAAAAGTCTCACTGTCATTAAGAAAATTCACCCCATTGCTCTAAGATAACCCATATTCTCTGAAGTTGTGATGCTGAACATATTTGGGTTGTCACTGACCTCAAAACTACAGAATCTGATTCTGGATTCATCAGACATTTTTGTGAGGAACAGAAAGGTCATACCCAACACACGGCAAAATAATGACTGACCAAGAGGAAATGAAATTTCGCAACACAGGAACCTAATCCTGGTGTTGCTGAAGTCAATGGGAATTTCTCCTCTACTGAATCCTACAAAGAGACTCAAGTTCTTAAAAATTCCAAATCTTATACTCCAAATTCAAAACTGCTTCAGGGCAAAACAAAATTAATATTTTAATTTCTTTTCAAATAAAGAATGTCTTTAAAAAGTAAGCTGCCGTAACTCATTCTTGCCCTGGTATGAAATATAAGGGGCAGGCCTACCCCCAGCCCCAGAGGAGCTGCACTTGCCAGCTCATTCTCATCCCTTTAACAGAAGAAGAATATCAAATCCTATCACTGCATGGACTCTAACAGCCTATGGGAACTCTGTGTGAAGCAAAATCTCTTACAGCTTGTAATCCACACGCTGTCCTTGTGGCCAAATAGTGGTAATGGAATTCCTAGAGCTTGCTTCCAGAAACATAGCTGTGCATTTTCAACAAAACCTCACATTCATCAACTCCTCTCCTAAGGCAGTTCATCGGATTCTGCCAACTGGCTTTTCCTTCCTATTTGTCTTCCTCAACAAGCTGTCAAGTTACCAGGACTACCTCCTTCACAGGAGCTAGTTACATCTTCACAAACTATGTGTCTTTAGTATGAAGTGGGCCAGACTGCACCATCAAAGAGCTCTTAAGAGGAAGATCCTAACTCCAAAGACAATAAGGTTAACCAAAGCAAAGTCTCAGTCCCTCTGAAAGAGACTGGTTTTGTTCATAGGTTTAAACATACTGACAGAAATAGGTGATTCTCTTTTGTGTTCTAGAGTAAGGGAATCTTAACCTAGGAGATAGGCCTGCAGGGGCTACAAATGCATTGTGAAACCATCAGTACGTCTGGGCACACACAGCTGCTTCTAACACATACAGCAACCTGGGGCTTGGAAGTCAGAAATTTTATCTGCATGAAGTAAAATGAGCAGCTCCATTGAGATGTGTTAGAACAACTTTTAACCTGGCAAACATTCATTTGCTTGATTTAAATTTGTTACTGTACTTAGTTTAGCTGTAAGAAGCCCCTTGTCAATGTACGAAGCACACACTCCTTCTCAAGTAGCCTGGTCTCACAAGAATGAAAAAGAAGAGTTATAAACAGCTAGTGTTTAGAGGTGGGACATGAAACAGGGAAGCAGAATCCTATTGTTCACACAGCAACAGGCTTTTGCTCGCTCCCTTTAGGGAATTCCATCACCCACCATATTCTCTGCAGTAATTAAGAGAGCACTGAAGGGAATCACTGTTGCTTCTCTTTTCTTCCCACATTATCTGCTTTGCTGCAGGTACTGATGTGTGAACATGTTGAGCTCACTGTCAAGCCAACCCGCTTTATTCCTGCAAGGACAGAAAGTCTCTGTTAGGTGAACAGTTCTTCTCAAACCCACCTGAAAGAAGCATGGCTAAAACAAGTGAATGGCAGGGCCAGAGGCTCATTCCAAAGTGCTGCTATCATCCCTCATCCTTCCTCAGCTCAGTAACACCTGCCTGCTAACAGTCCCTAGGCTTTGAAGTTCAAAACGAGATCTTGTTCACAGTTTAACACTGGTTTTACTGTGCAGATAAGGAATGATTGAAAATTTTCACCTGACAGCCTTTGCAGTGTGAAGAAAAACATTACATAAAAGCAAGAGTAAGTCTGTGCATAATTTTCTAATAGCCTGGGTAAGTTTGAGGAGTAGAAAACTGTATGTTGTGATAGATGTAAAGGAACTGCAACTCCAACCAAACCAGAAACATGAAAAAAAAAGGTGCTATGTGAGACAGAAGGTTTAAAAGACTGTCAACAGTACATGGGAAAGTACACAGTGAAAGGGTAGGGAAGCTTGTTAGGGAAAGATGCTGATGTGTGCACATCAAACACTATGGCGGAAGGACTGCACTCAAGTACACCCCAATCTGAACATCCTGGGACAACCGCATAAAAAACCAACTGCGTGCAAATATCTATGTCTGTAGGATAACAAAATCTCACCTGAGCAGTTTTGCTTTGCTCTGCAGTGAATCCAGAACTTCAATTTTTTTATTCATAGCAGAAATCTCCTGCTCAAGATTCTCCCGTGTGACATCCACTTGTTGACACAGGTGAGCAAATGTTCCAGCAAGCTCTCTGAAACAAGAATGGTTGGATATGATGGAAAATAAGATTGAGCAGTAAATTCAAGGAATACAACCTTTTGATATATAGTGATGATATTGACTCAGATGTTCACTTTTCCACTTCTGGACAAGAATGCTTTAGAGCATCACAACAACTTGATTTGAGACAGAAGAACATTAAGAACAGTGTTTAACAGCACCCAAATACTACATCAATGATTCAAAAAATGGTAATATTTTAAAATACATACATTGTTACATGTTTTGAAATCCAAAACTCAATACGCAGATTTATCTTGCTTTAACAGGGAATATCATTAAAAAAACCCCAAAGAACAAGAAACCCAAAGAATTACATAGCATCATAGAACTGCTGAGTCTGGAAGAGACCTCTGAGATCATCCAATCCAGCTAGAGCTCACAATCCCCTCACTACTGCTAAGCTAACACAACTAAACCAATTTAGACAAGGCTTTAGCTGAATACAGGCAACTCACTGCTGGACTTGGTGGCTGCAATTAGAACCTGTGTAGCTGACGATGAGTTGCAGCTTCTCACTAGCATACTCCACAAACTGCCGTTTGAAAGCTCGCTCTTTTGCTTTTGTGGTCCAGGTGAGCCGCTCATACACATAAAGGAGCCCGTAAAGGCCAAAAGAGAGAGCTATGAGCCTCCAACCCACAGCCTTCCAGACCTAAAGGAAGCACAAGGGAAAACAAGTCAGACAATCATCATCTAGGAATAACGTGAACTCCTAGCAGTGGTGCATGAGGCAGTGTGCTTTAGATTCCAGGCAAAGAGTCAGACAGATAACCCTGATTTACAAGTGGCTTCACTGGTCGGACACCTCACTACCAATGTCCTGCCTACAAACGAAAATACCCAACCTAAACTACTGGGGCTCTGTATGAGTTGACCTCCCCAGCAAACATGTATGTTACATCCGCAGGGCCAAAGGGACTTTGTCTGGTTCAGAGAGTCTCTGTTTCTGAAGTAAAAGATGTTCTTAAGCAACAATCTCCCCTCCGAACACTGTGACACCAGAATAGCAGGCAGGTGTGGAACTAGCACTCTACAAATGACTCTTTCTGCAACAGGAACTAGAGTCACCATGCAACTTGACTTTGATCTCGCATGCCTCCAGAGTTTAGGGAGAATTTAGGTTCAAAATATTCATTTTTTTCAAGACAGAAAAGTAGAAATGCAGATTTTCTCTGAAAAAAATAAGGCGCTGTCTAAAAATTCAGTGCTCTCCTCTCCTTCCAGGAGGGAAGATATACATGATCAGAGGTTCTTGTTAGTTATTTCTGACTTCTCTGTGCATCAGCAAAGACAAATGCCCCATTTTATTTATTCTCACAGAAGAATCAGAGCCTATTTAATGATCTTGCAAGATACTTCAAAGGGTTATAGTCACAATGACTCTGGCTCCAAGGCTGCTAAGCAAAATCAGCCCAGTATCTTTACTCAAATGTAAGATGAAATGAGGAGGTATTTCACAGTCCGTGACTAGCAAATCTCTAGAGGATTCAGCAGTGCAAGCGCTTTCCAACTATACTCTCTAACGCTGCTCAGATTGTAGACGCACCACACCACCAACCACGATGATCCCCATGGAAGTTCGGGAAGTTAATGAGGCCAGCCCAGTCACCATTGACACCATGAGTTCTTCCTGGGTCATAGAGCCCTGAGGCAAAGGAGGCAGACTGGGATTTGCTGGAGTTAGTGGGCGTTGAACCTAATGAGAAAAGCAGTGACAAAACAGAAACAAAGTAAGGAATAAGGGAAGTCACTGCCCTTCCCACCAAAGACTTCAGCAGCCACTGAAATGGTGAATATCACCTCAACCTCCACCATTCAGCCAGGCATCTTACCTGGTCATTATAGCCCATCAAGGCCCGACGACCATTCTTTGGTCCCAAAAATCTGTTCACTAGCATTGTCCATCCAAGAGAGAAATGAAATTCTATGTCCTCTTGGAAGTCAGCACAAAGCTTGTCACAGTTCAGATCATAGCTGAGCATGAAGCACTGCCGGGGAATTAACATGTCTATCTGGCCCCTCAAGGAGACTGGGAGAAGGGGTTTTAAACCATCTGCAAGACAGAAAAGAGAAGCACTCAAAAGTGCCTGTGGACTTCACAATAATTAACTGGACTTGCATTACATAATCAGGCTGGTTATGGGTTGTTCCATCCTCCATAGTTATTTTTCTTTGTACCCTAAGCTTCCTAAAGCCAAGCGTGTTGCAAAGCGAGAGATACATTGTGAATTACTATTCAATTCTTAGTTCTTCAGGTCAGCCCAGAAGGAAATCTTTCCATGGACCCTCCTAAATCCTCACAGGTAGCTGTTGAACTTTACAACAGCAGCTTGGAAAACAGAATCTGAAGGCCAATTCTAAAGGTGTTCAGGCACCACACCCCTAACAAAGTTTGCATTGAGACAGGCATCTAGTTACAAGTCATTCACATTTCACTAAGACCTTGGCTCTCTCAAGTATCCAAAGTCATTCCTCTCTGTAATGGGGACTATGCCGACGGTACATATTCATTAGCAAATCACTTTGTGAGCTCAGACAGAGTGGAAAAAGCACTAGTCTCTACCCAACAGCATTACTAATCAAAATGGAAACTAAGATGGCTGCACATCAGCCATCAGATTAAAGAGAAACCCAGAACATCTGCCTAGTTACTTTGCACAGTTAAAGGAGAGAGAAAGACAAATGCTGCCTGCTGAACTGACCTATCATTTCTTGCTGCATTGTCTGCAGGGATGTTGTGATTGCATTGGAGCAACGATCTGACATATTACGGCCCAGGCCTTCCTCAATGTGTTTATGCAGCTCCTGACACACAAAGAAAAGGTTACTCAGCTTTAAATAAATATAGCCAAGATGCAGGCTGCCAGTTAAAAACACCCCTCCCAGGACTGGAGAACACCATTTGTCCACTGTTCTACCATTGATTCGCTTTTTCCCCCCATTCTTCAGTGCATAAATAAATAAAAATATCTCACCTGGACTCTGTGGCCTAGGGAAACTTCTGTTTGAGCTATACAATGTAACACATGGTAACAATTTATCACTGACTTCATTAAAAAGTATCATCCATTTCTTCCTTCTCTTTAAGACATTCACTTTTTACAGAAGCTATCCAAACACATGAGATGTTCTAAAGAAGGATTTTTCACAATATAAAAGCTTAACCCACACCTCAGTTGGAAGAATTTTAAGCATCTTAAACAGGTGACAACTCCTGACCCAGAGCAAAACAAGCCTTCTAAAATCACTCAGGAATCCTGTAAATAGCAAACATCACTTACACTCTTGTAAACTTTAAGAACTACTTGAGAAGGATGAAAGTCTGCTTGGTATTCATCCACCAACACAGAAAGCCGCCTGATTTCTTCTGCCATTGCATTTGACACCTAGAGAAAGAGCAGATAACGAGGTTTCTGTATGTTGTCTTTGGTAGAGACAGAAGCCCCCCACTGAAACCTTTATTTCTCAGTCAGCATTTCTCCAGGCACTATGACCGTGCAGTTTGCCCAACTGCAAACCGCTATAGTGATGACAGGCAAACAAAGATGGCAGAGAAGTGTGTGGATCTCTGCTCTGTGTTACAATGCATACAGGAAAAGAATGAGACAACACAAGACTTGTGAAAAACGAATAGGCCTTTTCTGTTTATTCTGTATATTTTATGTACACCTGTATACTCCTTACCTGCCTCTCCACTTCTTCCGTGATCTGTTTTATTTTCCGCTTGTAATCGTAAGTAAGCAGCTCCAGCTGTTTGTCAATGAATCCCAAGCGTTCCTGCCGTTCCTCTCGCATTTCCAGACAGTAAACTCTAGTGGGGAAAAAAAACGTGCCTATCATAACCCCAGCCAAATGCTGCATTCTGCTTTGCATTTTAAATGCTCTCATTCCCTTAAGTTTCTCCCAGGACAGAAGCTTCAGTTATGCAAGAACCAAGCATTGGCTCTGCTCACCGCTGCTCCTGGGCAGCAACGTGCACAGAATCCATGATGAGACGAACGTCTTCAGCAATCTGCTTCGCTCTCACCGTATGCTGCTCAAATTTTGTTTTCACTGCTGACTGTGAGATGCATTCCTGTACACAAAAGGCAGCCCAGGGTTAGAAGCAGGTGGAAGCAAACTAACACAGCTTCTCCTTCCTGTAGAATTTACTTCCAAAACCCAGCCCCACTCCCTGTTTATAAACTCTAGTCCCCGGCCTTTCAGGACTAAAATCTAAACAGAAGTTTACACTCAATGCTCACCTCAAATCTTCTCTCGAAGTTCTGAAACTCAAACATTCTTACTTGAAATCCATCTGCCAATGCTCCACCTGGGAGAACGAAGTAGAAAACAATCTCTTAAGTTTTATGAAAGCAACTAGACATTGGACATCAGGAAACTTTCCTGCTTCATCTTTAAGTCAATGCAGAAAGTGTTGCTAAGTCAACTCTTTGTTCGGACTGCTCACTCCAACTTTATCCACCTTTTGGAAGAAAACGGTCTCTATTTTCTTCAGTCTGAGAAAACGGGAAGTTTTTGTCGGCTTCCTCACCTCCTTCTGGCATCCCTTGAGCTCTCTGAATCCTGGCATTCAGCACTTCTTTTGCAGACACAAAGAAAATTCTATCTCCTGCCTGGGCTCGATCCACCACACCCAGCTCATCCACCAGGAAACTGGTACAGCGCTCCATGTGCTGCCGGCGCACCTGAGGGATAATCAGGATAAAGCCCACATGCAGTTAAATCTGCTTCATGCGCGGTCTCTTAAAGGTAACAGCAAGCAACCAGGCGCCCTCTGCTGGTCTGTCACCAAATCGAAAAAGAAAAAGGGTAAGAAAAAACTTGTCTGTTTCATGGAATCTTCCGGAGGTTATCGAAGTGATCCAACTTCAAGAGCCTCCGTGAAACCCTTGGTTACCAGCTCAGAAATGTCAATAGTCATGTCTTGCTCACCAGTTTATACTCTCTCTGCACTGTACAAAACCCCCAAACTGTACAGCAATTGTGCACAGCACTTCATGATGCTACCCAGAAGGGCCAGAGTCAGCATGGACTCTCTAATACCTATTTAAAGAGAAGGAACTTAAATGCATCACAAACCTCTTCCATGTATTCTGGTTCAGAGGCAGATGCATCCCAGCGGTTATTTAAAATAAATATATTGGGTCGAGACAGACGTTCGTTCACCTTGTGGAAGAACTGTTTCTCCTAAGCAAAACAAAACAAAACCTCTAAGGATTAAGACTTCTTTTTTTTTTTTAACTTTTCCCCAGATTGACACTTGAAGTGGACTGGAACGTACTGTTTGCATCAATGTTGATTCAGAATTTGCCACCAGAACAAATACATCAGCATCTAGACAGAATTTGTCGATCCAGCTGTCCAGTTCTGTAGTGACATCAATGCCAGGGCTAGCAATAAAAACAGAAAAGACATTACCAGGCTGTGGATACAGCAAAAACAGAATAAAAAGAGTTAGTAAGAACTGTGCTTCAGCTTTTCAGAGCATTAATTTCCCAGTCCGAGCTACAGTGCCCTGAGGTGACAGAGAGTACAGGCTACAAGGAAGTACCAATCAAAAGCAATACTGACTGCCAGCTACAGCAAAGGACTTTAGTTGGTGTCATAAATTAGAACTAGGTCAATTTCCTTGATGTTTCTTAAATTGATATTTGGAAACATTTCTGTAATTAATCTGCAATAAGCAGCAAAGGAAGGAAAGGTATTTCTCACCTGTCCATCAGCACCAGGTCGTCCTTTAAGAGAGGACATTTGGAATTGGGCCACATTACACTGACCAGGCTGCCAGCATTCAGAAGTTCATCTTGATGAAGGGCATGAGCCAGCTGGTTTACTGTCTAGTAAACAGATGAGTAATTTGCAACATCTCCTCTATGCTAAGTCACATTAACACAATTATGTTCCCTTCAGGGCTGCTCATAGACAGTTTAAGATAAAATCCAACTCCAAATCATGCTGGGAGGTTTTACACACAAAACTTTCATGAGCCTCCCAGTAAGAGTTTGAGAAATTTTCATGTCAAGAAAAGCTACAGAGGAATTATCAGGAAGACTGTGCCTTCTGTCAGTCAAGCAGCTCAGAACTTCACGAGTCACTGCTATGGCTCCATGCTGTCTCTAACAAAAAAAAAAAAGTACCTTCTTTTTCATAAAATGAACAAGGTCCATCCTGTAACTTGATCCATTTCTCCCTTCTTACATCTAATGTAAACCTGTTCTTCATCTTTACTTGTTAACTATTAAAATTCTTAACTATGGAATTTATTTGTAGTGCTTTAGATTTTCTTGTTCTTTCTCTATTCTAGCACTCCTAAAGCACTATTCTCCTTCATCTTACTCTTATGAAAATTGTACCTTGACACTCCTCTTCTCCTCTGAGCCTTCAGTAAGCAGGAAAGCATCATGTCCATCTGTCCCTTCCACACGCAGGAAGCAATTAGTGGTGTGTCCAATGCCTGAAGGAAGGACTTTGTCCCATAGCATGGCATTTATCACAGTGCTCTTCCCATTGCTCGTCCTGAAGTCAGATTAAAGAATGGTATAGCTAGACTGCTGAGATTCAGGTAGACTCATTTTGCCTTTACAGAAAGCAATTCCGCCAAACACAAGCAGCAGCAGAAGCATAAATGATTTAGTTGCCATAGGCGGCAAAGACTGCTCTATTTTCTCACTTGAAGAATTCTTCCAAGCCAAAGAATTAGGTGCTACATTTCTTTCCAGCTTACAAGATGACTAATACCAGGGACATGCTGCACATTACAAGCAAGAGCTGCAGCACCAGCATGTCTATAAATATTTTCCCTGCCTACAATCCTAAAGACGCCAGTGGCCTCACTGAGCAGGGAGTGTAGGCAATAAGCACGTGACCCACCTTCCAAAAAAAGCCACTTTCATGTGTCGTCTTGCCAGCACTTCACTAATACCACTGACTTTTGACAGGTAGCCTTTGACTTCCAGAACCTGCTCTTCTGTGGTGACCGGATCAAGCTCGATATTCTTGTGTGTTTCTACAATTAAAACACAGGATGTCTCTGAACTCCAGAAAGCACTGTCTCAGTACTGGGTGAAACGCTTCCCCATGATGTAGCACACATAACTACAGGTTTATCTGCGTTCCAAAGATCGTGGGTGATCCTTACACACACAGTTACATCTCGGGCAATTTTGCATCCACTTCTATCAGCTGGTCTCTTATCTAGTAACCATTCTCATCCTTTGCACTACCTCAGAGAACACAGCCAACACTTCAAACACTCCGGCACCCTTGAAAAATCATCTACGTCTTAAGCCGTTAAAGCCAATTAATTACTGGCATGAGCTACAGGTCACCAGCAGTAACATGCCTAAGCAGGAATAAAGAATTATAGGTAAGAAACCTAAAGGAAATTGTATACTTTATTAAAAACCTCCCAAACAACACAAACCCCGAGCACAGCTCACTAACTAGACATTTAAATGAATGAAGGGGGTTCGCTCTGTGTTTGGCAGGGCTGTATGTGGGCAAAGCACCATTATGCACTTGCAGTTGAAGAACTGAGCTTACCTTCCAGGAAAGAGGAGCTCTCATTGATGTATGCAGCCAGCTGCTCAAAGATGCCATTGATTTTCTTCTTTGCAGTGACAAAATGTTTAAGTGGAGAAGCATTTACCTCAGCCATGTGTCTTTTATCCTTCTTCACTGCAATTATTGAGTTGGATCGAGTGAACAACAGGGACATTGCGCTACAGGGAAGAAACCAAATAAATCAGGGTGGCTCACCAGTGCCAGTAGCTATCCAACTAAGCATCTTACCAAGAGCTAAACACACAATTTAAACCGACTGTCTTTATTTCACAGAGAAACGGCACTGCTTCCCACGGCTAGAAATTACTCATCAGAAATCGAAAAACTATCTTCCCTTCTCTCTTCCAACAAGCAGACCCCCAACGATCACTCCTCTCGATCCTCTGCTTACGTTGTGGATGAGTTACGCCTTCACAAGTCAGACATGGCCAGCTCGAATCCCTCTTGGAACAGGAACGACTGCAGTTTCCCTGCCTTCTCCCTCGCCTCCGTCCCGCAGCTCTCTCACTGACGCCGAGTCCACCCCGTTCCCGTTCCTGTGGCACAGGGACCAGGGGATGAAGGACAGAGACCGCGAAGCTCGCTGATCGGCCAAGCTCTGCTCCTCGGCCACCGCAGTGCCCGAGGGACGCGCAGGGCAGGGCCCGGGGCTGCCGTCCTCACCTTCCCTCACACCTCAGGCGGCGGGAGGCGGCCGGCGCGCGCCAGCAAAGGGCGGGAAGCGCCCCTCTCGCGCGCCCCTTTCCCCGCCGCCGTCCCGAGAGCAGAGCCCGGCCCGGCCCGCAGCGGCTTCCTCTCCCCTTACCGCCCGGCCCGGCCCGCAGCGGCTTCCTCTCCCCTTACCGCCCGGCCCGGCCCGCAGCGGCTTCCTCTCCCCTTGCCGCCCGGCCCGGCCCGCAGCGGCTTCCTCTCCCCTTACCGCCCGGCCCGGCCCGCAGCGGCTTCCTCTCCCCTTGCCGCCCGGCCCGGCCCGCAGCGGCTTCCTCTCCCCTTACCGCCCGGCCCGGCCCGCAGCGGCTTCCTCTCCCCTTACCGCCCGGCCCGGCCCGCAGCGGCTTCCTCTCCCCTTGCCGCCCCACCCCTCACCTTCAGCACCGCTGCCGTACGGCCGCCATGTTATCCCCTCGGCATCGTCACTGAGGCTGCGCCGGGCGGCCAGAGTCATCACCGTGCGCCAGGCGCGCCCGCCCCGGCGCACCACGGGAGCCGTAGTGCCGAGGCCCCGCCGCAGTAAGCAAACACAGCCTCACGGTGGGGTAAGGCTTTAATGCGAGTGAGCGTACAGCTCCTGCCCCCCTCGTGTGAGAGGCTCCTCCTTAACGCCAAGCACCGCACTAGGCACGGGGCAAATGCAACAACCTAAGTGACAAACACCAAAGCAGCTGAATAAATACACCTTTTTGACATCGGAGATGGGCCTATCTAGTCCCTTCCCTAGGTAACAGATGCTTCTGGGTTTCAGTTAACAAGATTGAGTATTGGTTTACTTTTCAAACTGATTGTCCCTGCCTGGATTTTCTTCCCTTGGGCACCTATGAGTATGTAGCCTTGAAATAGACCTAAAAAGTGCAAGGAAAGCAGTGGAGGAAAGGTCTGTGTGACCTTCCCCCGGGGTGTTCAAAGTGTACAGAGCACCTTGCCAACACTGGCACATCTAAAGCTCTCCTGCCCACATCCCTGCCACCCATCCTGGATAAAGAGCTCTGCACTTGTCAGACAGCAGAAACTGGAGACAGAACTAAGAGAAGGAGTTTTTACAACCACGATGTGAATGTACTGCTTGTAAAATGTACTGGTCTGGCACAGCCGGAGCAGAAGGGCATCTGGTAAGCAAGCAGGTACCTCCCAGGCACTCACAGAAAGGCTTTCTTCCCTTTGCCTCTCCAACCCGGGTCTGGTCTAGGCAACACAGACTTTTACAGCTACCAGTTCAATCACAATCCACTTTCCAACCACTCCTTTCTATCAGTCCCAACCCCATTGGAAAGTGTCTGGAGTGGAGTGTTTTGCTTTGGCATCTCACATAATAGAAACACTGAATAATTATTTATCCTAAGTACCCAAGAAAGCTCTTTGATGGCCTCTTCAAATTAAATGCAAAGAAGATTATCTTTTAAATGTCTGAGACTGGAATGAGGCCACCGAAGACCATTAGGACCTCTGCTTAGAGGTTTTGACAATCTCAGGTGCGATAGAACAGAGACAATTCAGCAGCAAAGCCCTGACTCATCAAGCTGTTCTCAGCCTTCCCTTTCTCAGTTTTACACATACCAAGAGGGTCTGATCCAGCCTGGGCATGCATGCTCCTCTCTGCTGCGCTAACAGACCTCAGTCTAACCCCAGAAGTGAAATGCCACCAACCCACCTTCCTTTAGCTAACTGGAAGCACCTACATTGCCACTGCTGCTGCTTGGAACTTTGTGATATGCTTCCAAGGACTGCAAGGAGGTAAGAAATCAGAAGATCTTCAGGCTCTATAATCAAGTTTCATCTGGTAAGATATTTAAGTGTTGTGACTCCTGGAGCCAGCTCCCTGATCGCTCTGTATTTGGAATAGTTTCCAGGAATTATTGTCTAATGTTCAGTCCCGTATATGCTGTGGATGCAAGTGGGATGAAATCTCCAGCTACTTGGAGAGAGAGCTCGTGACTTGCCTCCAAAAAGTTGGATTTCCAGTCTAGGAAAGTGTTTTTGTAAGGCAAACCAATCAGTGATGGTTCAAGTAAATCACATTTCCAAGAACCTTTGGATGAGGAGCAGAATCAAAAATGAAGGCACAAAATCTCCTTCCGAATTCTACAGAATGTCCCTAGATGTTATCTGCAGTATCAGAGAGGGAGATCTTCCAGTGGTGGAATCTTAAAATATTGATAAAAATCAATATCCAAATAGCTTTGATTAATGCCTTAGAAACTCTCAGCAGCATTCCCTGTTTCCACTCCAAGTCAGCAGTGAGAAGGGCCAGGGAAAGGTCCTTGCTGTGATGCACGGCTCTAAGGGTCAAGAAAGGACACTGCAATGTAACGGGTTCCCTTGGTGGTTGGAAGACCTTCGTGATAGTGGGTCAGGCGGCCTGGGTGCATCAGGGTCCACCCCTTCCGAGGAGCTCGAATGGAGCAATTGTAGCGCAGGAACCGGCAGCCTCCTCCCTGACGGAAACAAAACAAGAGACACATCAGCTCGGTAAGAGCACCTCAGGGAAAGGGTCTCTGCCTCTCCCAGCAGCCCTTCTGAAAACATATGAAAGTGCCTGGGGAATTCTCCTGTGTTTTGATGCTTTGAAAAAATCCTTCTACCCTAGCCCAGCCATTAACTGCAGTCCTTGGGGTGAAGAAACCAGACACAGGTAAGGGAAGGGACTTGAGCTGCCTGGACTGCTCAAGAGGCTGTACTGCACTGCCGACACGCTGGCAAACACTCACCTCGTAGTCTATTCCAACTCGGTTCAAAGCGATGTTTATGGTAAAGGTGGAAGCATCGTGATGGGGCATTAAGGAGGGCTGCTCGTCAGGTTTGTAGCGAACTACAAAGGCTAGCTCAAACTGAGTCTGCAGGAGAGAAAACAAAGTGCACATCTGCCAGAGGGCTACAGCAGCCCATGGTTACCAAGCTGCAGAGCAGGCTGCAGTATTTAAACTGCATCCCACAGCTATAAGAGAATCACAGAATCAGTCAGGGTTGGAAGGGACCACAAGTATCATCTAATTCCAATCCCCCTGCCATGGGCAGGGACACCCTACCCTATATCAGGCTGGCCAGAGCCCCATCCAGCCTGGCCTTAAACACCTCCAGGGATGAGGCCTCAACCACCTCCCTGGGCAACCCATTCCAGAGTCTCACCTCTCATGGTGATAAACTTCCTCCTCATGTCCCGCCTGAACCTATCCATCTCCAGCTTCGCTCCATTCCCCCCAGTCCTGTCACTCCCTGCTAGCCTCAAAAGTCCCTCCCCAGCTTTTTTGTAGGCCCCCTTCAAATACTGAAAGGCCACAAGAAGGTCACCTGGGAGCCTCCTTTCTCCAGACTGAACAGCCCCAACTCTTTCAGTCTGCCCTTATAGGAGGAAGGCACCCATAAGGCAGGACAATGTCACTGGGAGTGGTGTATTCCCCAATGCATGTATTTAGGTCATGCTCCAGTGCCAGTTTCTCCACAGTGAGGGAGGGTATGCATACTGCTAGAGCACTCTAGCAATCTCTTCACAAAGCTTCAACTGGTGGAGGTGCTGAGCTGACCACCAGTGTTGATGCTAAGGTGTGCATACCTTGGTATAGTATCCTGGGTACAGTTTCTCTGTGATGGGCGCAATGTAGTCCAGAAGAAACTTATACCACTCCCTTTCAAAGCCAATTTGGTTCATGTGTATGTCAATAGTTGGGACATTCTCATATCCTCCTTGTATTCTGCTGTCCTGAAACAGAAGCATGAAAATACTCATAAGGATGGGAACCCTGCACTTCAGGAATAAAAAGTGCTTGGCTTTGGTAGCTACAAATAAACACGGTGGTTATTTATCAGAATTTCCAGGATGGAAAACTCACTTCAAACAATAACTTAAACCTAAACACCATTACCATCAGGAGGGCTTAACACTGTAGCTTCAGAGGACACCAAAGAGGATTCAGAAAGACTAATTCACATTTAAGAACAGCAGCAAAACTCAGAGAGTTAATTGAAATCAAAATTAAAGTATTGCCTCCAGTTCCCTGGTTTAACTGTGGGACCTACAGGAGGCATAGCTGCCACCCAGTGTGCATGGACAATGGTGTGACCCAGAAGTCAAAAAGCTCCTGCTTTTTCTTACCGTGTTGTCACCTGTGGACCACTGGCCATAATGTTCCATTTCTTCCACCAGCTGATCACAGGCAGTGTCAGTGAATATGGGGAACCAGTAAACATCTGGGCAGGGCTGCAGAAAGCAGACAGGTGAGAAAAGCAGAAACCAAGGCAGGTGCTTGAGGCAAAAGGATTCTGACCAAAGTGACTGTAGACTGGGTCAGTTTAAGTGGCAAGTAACTAAAATATTGAAGACAGAAATGAACTAAAATATTGAAGACAGAAATGTGTATTTTGATTCATGTGCTCCACTTCCACTCAAGAGAGCTGGAGATGCACTTCTAGAAGAATGTAGCTCTAAAAATATTTTCAAGGTCCTGTTTCCTCTGGATCTGAAAGACTGCAAGGTCATGCTGAACTGCCCCAGAATGACAAAAGTGATGACACAAGCACTGTGCTGATGCTACTGTCCCATTCTGATGGACAAGAGAGATGTTTTCTTACCATTTCTACCAATTTCCCTTTCAGAGCTGCTGTGTAGTTTTCGTGGATGTACTTTTCTCTCCAGTCCTGCAGTTAACAGATAAGTGAAAAAGTCATTTCAGTGGGTCTTTCACTGCCTCTTCAAGCAGGCCCAGGTACTTCTGCAGCAGTATTGCACAGGCTCTGAAGGGCCAGATGTTATGAAGCACATAAATACCCTCTCTTTACATTCTGTGCCCCTGCTCCTCATCCCACCAGAGATTACATTATTACATTATCAAAAAGCCTGGACCTTCCCTGTTGGTTAAAATAGTCATTGAATCTTCTTCCCATGCCATAACACTAAGCCTGCTGAGCACACAAGTTATCTCACCTCAGGATTGCTGAATATTTGCCAGAGGTCGTTGTGGAGATGAGTTGTCTGGTAGTTCTCCAGGGACAGTATGTGTCCAAACTGATGCCTATTTGTAAGGTACATAAAGACTCCCTGTAGGACAGAGGGAAAAACGATCAAGCTTTGTTTCCAGAACTCAAATTTCTCTGAGCCACTATGAAATACAAGCACTGAAGAGTTCCCCAGTGATGATGGTTCTGTCCACACTGTTCATTTACTCATTTTTTTTCTCCTATGGACCTTCAGTTCAGCCTCCACTCTGAGTATGAGGAACTTTGAGAAGTTACAGCCAGAGTCATAACTCTGTGCCTCTGGTCAACCAGGTTGGAAGCAGAGCAAAGCAGCTGCTGTGAAATCAGGCTGTTCCTTCTCACCCTGTCAACTCCATTTAGAACAGCCCTGAGTAACCCCAAAAGAACAGCCCAAGAAGAAAAGTGTAATCCACAGTTAGTGGTCCCTGGCTCTATGTGGCTTCACAGCAAGCAGAAATGTCACACTGTTCCAGGCCTGCACAGCACTGGGTAACGCCAGTTCATCCTGTCCCATGCCCTGGCAGAGCTGAATGCCTTGGAACTGCTTAGTTTTGTCACCTCTGCCATGCAGCATTGCCCTGCCAGCCTCTCTCCTTGACTGACCTGATTGCGAACGTTGTGGCAGAAAGCCATGTCAGCATCCAGCTTGCCACTGTGGAACAGGTCTGCCTGGTCAAGCTCCACTCGCAGAGCCTTAGCTTTAACCATGTAAACGCTGCTGACATAGGGAACGTTCCAAAGCCCTCTGAAACACAGGGGTAGGAGAGTAAGACTCCAAATACCACCAAGACAGAAAACACTGGACTTGACAGGAAGGCAGATAGCACTGAGGTATCAGCCAGGCTTGACTCAGTGGGCCAACTCAGAACAGTAAACCATACTAATAGGGACTGTCATTCCAGACAAAAATCACTTATACTGCCCAGAGCTTTTAAGCTGCACAAAAGCTAGAACACTGTGAAAGCAATTCATTGCTACTGTCTTTCTGCTAGGGAATAATTAATGCTTGAATCTCTTCCCAGAGAGATCAACATTTATTTTTTTCCAGTGATTTAAAAAAACCTGAACCAGCCAAAAGTACATAAGCTGATCTCCAGCATTTATGGCACATATAACAGCCTGGGAAAAAGAGAGCCTCTGAAGAATATGAATGAGCCAATATTTTGTGAATCTTCCCTTCAAGAAAAGCTATCTGATAAAGATTAAACAGCACTCTGCAGGATTTTAGGGCTCACACTAACCATAATCCATAGGTGGGAGAACATGTCACGAGTAAGATGAAGTCATGTCAGGAGTCAGGACTCTCAAATCCCTACTCTGATCATAAAATAATCTGTCCAAAGTATGTTATAATCTCTGCTCAGAGGAGAACATAGAGGAGCTTCCAAATGGGAAGCTTCTTTTCCATTTCTATAGGCAAAGATAGGGATTAGAGCAGCAGGAAGCCCTCTTTGCACACTCACACCCTGCGCCTCTGAACAATATCCACGTAGTCTTCCGAGCGGGCGTAGTATCCATCAGGGCTCAGTGCTCCCCAGAAATTTGACCACAGCTTCTCGTGACGGCTCACCAGGGGGGCAATCACCAGCCTGTGAGCACGACAGAAAAAGGCATTGCAGGACAGGATGTTACCACAGGAAGAAAAAGAAAAGATTTACAAAACACAGGACCACAGGAGTTAGATTCTTCCTCACACAGTTGCTGCTGCTGTTAAGTCTGTTGGGATAAAACTCCATATAAGAAAGGACACATACAGTCACAATCTCTCATCCAACTGCACCCCACATCAGGTCTCTTAGAATCCAGTTTGTTCTAGTGACTACATAAACACAAAACTAGGGATGATTTGCATAGAGGGCCTAAAATCCAGGAATTACAACTACAGTAAAAAAACATCAAATAAGAAGGGTTTGTCTAGCATTTAGTCTCTGACACTGCCCCCCTAGTGCCTTACACGTCTCAGTGACAAAAGAGCTCACTGTATTCTTCATGTGAAGGATGGCCAGTAAGGGTGGCTCAGGCCAAAGAACTCACTTGTTCTGTTCAATGAGGATCCTCAGAGTCTCTGTGTTCTTCAGAACTATCTCAGCATCCAGGCTAAAGTAATACTCACAGTCAGGATCCTTTCTGCACAAATCCCTATGGCCAGAGAAGAACAGTCACACCAAAATCCTCCAAAAGCAAAGAAAGACAAGAGACAGAACACCAGTAACTCCTACACCTTGTAGGCCAAAGATCATTTTCTGAGTAACAGCCCCAAGAACTAGCAGAGTACACATACGCAAGACTCAGGATCCAACAGCAGCCTCTGGGACACAGCCAAAATCACAGTTAGCAAATGGTTTCCTCAGCTCAGACTGAAGAAGTTCCTGTTTATGGTTGGCCCACCTCCAGTCCTGATCTCACACAGTGACCTGACCACAGACAGGAAGATACTCTGCCACTAGCTCTTAGTTTTACTACTACTCTCCTGCTCTTCAGAGATATAGGTGCATATTCACTGTGCTCTGCGACTGGGCACATACACTGCCTGATGAGAAGGCAGCCCTGTACCTCCTGCCCTGACAAAGCAAAGGACAGGGAGAGCTTTAGTTCCGAGCTTGGAGAAAGGGAGCTTCTAGCCAAGCTCATTTTTTTTGCAATATCTCATGGGTGATGATAAGAAGGTGGAAAGAAAAAGGTGACTGAAAGGAGAAAAGCATCCACTTGACAGTGACAACCCTCAGCAAAACCAGACTGCCTCAGCTTGGACACAGGCTGGCTCCCAGCTGCCAGGTACGGCCTCTTCACTTACATCCCCAAGTTGCGCGCCTCAGCATTCTCCACCTCATCATATGGTCCAATCACTTTGACAGAGAGATATTCTTTGCTATGCTCCTCAACAAAAGAGTCCACATCCTTCCAGTGATGCTCCTCCTGTGCCAAAGAGAAAAGCAGTTAAAATGGGCTCACCCCAGGCTGCTGAGCCTCCCGTTCTTGAAAATGTCAAACCAGAGGAGCAACAGTGGTTCTCAGTTCCACATCTTTATAGCTGGGTGGAGCTATCTGATAGGTGTCACTGCAGCTAAGTACTGGGATTAGAGAGCCTGGAAGTCTAGCCAAAGGTTGGAAAGGTGCCTACAGTACAGAAGGTAGATTTTTTCCCCCATATGCTAAGACCACTGCAGGCCACCTTTACTTACGTGGTTGTGAATGAAGAGCTGGATTCGTTGCTTTGGGTAATGAAGGTTACGAAGCCGCAAGAAAAACTGGGAGAGGAATGGGGTGGGCTGCTCGATGAAAATGCCAATCACGATCAAGGGCAATGCCTCATCCTACGTTCAGTGAGAAGAGAAGTGGTGGCTCACATCAGACACAAAAGTTCTCATTGTAATTGTGCAACTTGAGAACTCTGAAGAGACATCAGCCTTACCTTAAACCCTGTGAGGCTTCGCAGACCTTCATCACACACAGTGCAGCCAGTCTCGAACGTCCATATCTGAGGGATGTAGTTCCCCAGGTAGTTCAGCTGCAGCTGCAAAAGGCAATTTGCCACGTTACACATGACAGGACAGCAGAGATTGTTTGTGTCCACTCCCAGCATAAGATCACATCCCTTTGTTTACTTTCTTGGACTAAAGAATTTGAGAGGCAGGGTCCAGTTACACACTGATCTCTGAACTAGACTCATTGTGCTGCTGGGGGCCTAGGCCACTTATTCTTTCTCAAGTATAAATGCACATGAGGGAAGTCAACATATGGGAAGGCAGCAACCTGACACACCCGAGCTGAAAAGGTCACTTTGCTGCAGATACAGATCTCAGGACACCCACTTACCTTCGTGGGTCCATTTCCATGAATCACCACAGGCAGAGTGTCATATAACAAGTTTCTTGCTCTCACTCGTGAGTTTTCAAACTTCAGAACCACCTCATCTGGAAATGAGAACATGCCATTGTGTTATCAGAGGAAGGCTTTTACTGATAACTAGCAGCACAATGCTTCATTTCTGCTGAACGACTGCTGAAAGCATAGATGTGGATAACCATGCACCAGTAGTTTTAAGGGCTACAGACCATGTCTGGAAAGGAGAAAAAATGTACAGAATGATCCTGTGAGGTGAAAGGAGGATGGCTGCAAGCTGGAAAAAGAATGCAACTTGCAGGGCTGACAAATGTGCTGTCTGCCAATTCCCAGTAGAAGGCACATTAAACAGCTTCCAAACTGGCACTGACAGATTGTGCAGCGAGGAACTGCTGTTTGATGGCCAGGGAGGGCTCAGGCCCTTCTCACCTAAACTTTTTAGGCACCTGCTGTCTTTCTTTTTCATCCTTGATCAAAGTCCACCTTCCTGGCAGAGATCACCCAAGGTGGTGACCACACCTCAGCACGACCACACAAAATCCTTTGGCAGACAGCGTAGCTTCAGTCTGTCATTGCCACAATGAGCACAGGAGCCAAAACCTCCCCTGCAGTTACAATTTTTAACCTATCTTGGATAATGATGGAGTGGTGCAAGATTATGAGGCAAAAACATCAGGCAGAAATGTCAGGAAGAGTAAGTGAATCACTTCTGCCAGGTCTAGCATAGTCAGGTCAGAAGCCTGGTATGGACAGTGAGCACTCTCAGGCAGTATCTGCTGTGTCTCACCTCCTGTGGCATTCCAGACAGTTCTGAAGTGCAAAGACAGGCAAGCCCTACACGGGGCTGTGTGTTAATACTTGCACTGGAAGTCCCTCCCAGTTCCAGCCCTCAAGGCTAATACAATCTGACATGCTTGGAGATCAAAGTGGAAAGGAGGCGTAAGATGGAAAACCTGATCTGTATGCCCTCAAGTAAAGAGGGAACTGCAGTGGAATTGCAAATATATCCCAAAATTCTAGCAGAGGCTTTTCACTGAAGCTTACTCTGCAGGGACAGGTATTTCTGAAATTGAATCCCTTCAGCCACCATTTTATGTCTGGTGTCACCATACAGTTGCATTCCAAGGAGAACAAGAATTTTCATCTCACCTAATGCTCCATTGAGGTTTTGGAAGATCCGGCTTCTTTGGTCTAGACTGATGTTGATACTTGCCTTTAAAAAACAAGATAAAGAACCTCAATTAGAACACAAGTGAGCATGTGAGAGAGCCTAAGCTGAGCAAAGACGGATCATTTTCATACTCTCCAAGCTTTAAAGCCTAGAACACTCCCAGCTAGTCCTTGCTTACACTCAAATCTGGAACAATTTGCCATTCTCTAAACCATTTTAAACATATTGTACTTGGGAAAAGCACACAAATAAACATTTCAAAGCTGCCATGGGTGTGCCAATAATAACATGCAGTCTATTCATGAAGCACAGTTGTAGCAGAGTCACATAAAACCCACGTGTAACATGCAGGAATTCCAAGATAGGACAAAAATCTGCTGCGATGACAGTTTGGCTGCCATCTATCCACAGGGCAAGTGTTGCCCTAAGTACCGGTGTCCAAGTAGAACACAGTAAGGGTGCCAGGCTACTTGTGCAATCTCTGTTTTCATTCCCTCTGATTGGATTTTGTCAGACTAAAATCCAGCCCTGACTCAACAGAGTTCAGTGTCCCTCCAGGCATCCGTTAGGATTGATTGCTGGAAAAGACGGCAGGGTGCTAACATCTGCTGTCTGAATGCCAAGTCAGTGGAATTACTCAGCCTGTGTGTGGCACAGGGCCAAAACTGCAGATGAGAACATTAAAGGAACTGCTGATGTTACAGGAGGACAGGCCATCCTCAGATTTGAGGAAGTAGAAGAGGTGCAGCTGTTACGAATGTTTTACCAGCTCTGCTGGTAAGAAACAGCAACTCCTTCCCTAACCAGTCTGAACGCAGTTTCCTTTTTTCACTGCTTCCTCCTGACTTGACTGTTGTTCCCATGCATTTGTGGTGTCCCTCGGGGCCAAGACTGCACTGAGTAGTGCAGAACTGGGCAGGGACAACAAAAGCAGAACCATCCCTTGGGCTGCATAATTCAGCCAGAGCACCACACTGTGCTGGAATGGCAGTGCTTCAAGGTCCAGTCCAGGCTTCTGTATGATGCTATGTGGTGTGCTACAGCAGCTGATGCAGACTTTGCTGTGCAGAATCTGGAGGTGTTTGCAGAAGGCAGAGGCAGCCTCTTTGCTCCAGCAGACTGTGATGTGTATGGTCTCCGTCCTGTGGCTAAAAGAGCTGTCCCTTTCATCACCTCAAGTCTGCTCAGGCTTCACCTACCCCTTTAGCCAAAACAAACCTTAAGGCCAGGCTGGAGATCTCCAAGGCAGCACTGCACGGGACAGATGCACACCGGAAATCTGGCTCCCACAGCCCCTGGGAGCAGGCCAATTAGCTCTGCCCCACTATAGCCTTAAACATCTGCACACAGACACCAGTACGAGTTTCCAGTCAGAGTTGTTTTAAGATGCATAGCTTCCCATTCACATTTTAAGCTTGAAGATAGAACCAGCTAACAGCAGAACAAGGGGACAGTGGCTAGAACGTAACTTTTCAGACAGCTACTGGCCTTTCACGTGTAAGGATGACAGAGCAGTAATTAACAGTCAATATATATGTGTTTAACTTAGTTCACTCTCACCAGGAATACTGCACAGAGGATTGGCAGCAGTGCTTCTCAGATAATGCCTCCAGATCCCGAAGTACAGCTACACTTACTCTTTTCTCTGGATCCAAGAAGACGTTTGTATAGAAGAGCTGGTCGCTGTCATCATCTCGTCCTTTCCACTCCTCCACAAGCTTCTTCAGGTGTGGAGCATAACCTATGAAGCCTGCGGCAACAAATGGGAAAAGGTGTTTCAACAGTACTCCTGTACACACACACACACTCCCAATTCTTTCCTGCAGTCTCACTTAATCCAGTGAGACACTTTGCAGGGTGCAAGACTGCTGTAGAGATGCACCAGCTCTTAGCAAAGGTGTGTTTAGACTGCACTTTCCAACATGGAATGACAGCAGCATTGTGCTAGTTTGAGGCTAGCTGAAATATTTTAGTGAGAGGAACTAGACTGTAGGCTGTGAAAAGGAAACAATGGTGATGGCTACTTCACTCATAGGCTTGCTGAGATGTATAAAAACAAGAACACAAAACATAGATAATGCAGTGGCTGTCTGTTGCAGCTGGTGCCTGTTCTTTTCTCCCTAACCTGCTTTCTGCGTAATTAATCCTGCTTTCTACCACTCCCTGGTCGATCCTCCAAACTCACCTTGCACATAAGGCAAAGTCCAGGATAAGGTAGAGGGGTGGAAAGAGGGTGGAAGGGTGGTTGGGAGCCCCTCCTGGGGACTCTGGTTTCTGGGAGGGCTGTTGTGTTTCTGTATTACCTTTATCTTGTATATAGAATCATAGAATCAACCAGGTTGGAAAAGACCTCCAAGCTCAGCCAGTCCAACCTAGCACCCAGCTCTGTCCAATCAACTAGACCATGGCACTAAGTGCCTCAGCCAGGCTTTGCTTTTAAGCACCTCCAGGGACAGCAACTCCACCACCTCCCTGGGCAGCCCATTCCAATGCCAATCACTCCCTCTGGCAACAACTTCCTCCTAACATCCAGCCTGGACCTCCCCTAGCACAACTTGAGACTGTGTCCCCTTCTTCTGTTGCTGGTTGTCTGGGAGAAGAGACCAACCCCACCTGGCTACAGCCTCCCTTCAGGTAGTTGTAGACAGCAATGAGGTCCCCCCTGAGCCTCCTCTTCTCCAGGCTAAACACCCTCAGCTTCCTCAGCCTCTCCTCACAGGGCTGTGCTCCAGGCCCCTCCCCAGCCTTGCTGCCCTGCACCTTCCAGCACCTCAGCATCTCTCTTGAATTGAGGAGCCCAGACCTGGACACAGCACTCAAGGTGTGGCCTGAGCAGTGCTGAACACAGGGGCAGAAGAACCTCCCTTGTCCCACTGGCCACACTGCTCTTGAGCCAGGCCAGGATGCCATTGGCTCCCCTGGCCACACTGCTGCCTCATCTTCAGCTACTATCTACAGCACCCCCAGGTGCCTTTCTGCCTGGCTGCTCTCCAGGCTGTATATAGCTGTATATATAGAACCACAGAATCATAGAACCAACCAGGTTGGAAGAGACCTCGAAGATCATCCAGTCCCACCTATCCCCCAGCCCTAGCTAATCAACTAGGCCATGGCACTAAGTGCCTCATCAAGTCTTTTCTTGAAGACCTCCAAGGACAGTGCCTCCACCACCTCTCTGGGCAGCCCATTCCAATGGCAATCACTCTCTCTGTGAAGAACTTCCTCCTAACATCCAGCCTAGACCTACCCCGGCACAACTTGAGACAGTATAGAATCAGACAATCATAGAATCAGTCAGGGTTGGAAGAGACCACAAAGATCATCCAGTTCCAATCCCCCTGCCGTGGGCAGAGACACCCTACCCTATATCAGGCTGGCCAGAGCCCCATCCAGCCTGGCCTTAAACACCTCCAGGGATGGGGGCTCAACCACCTCCCTGGGTAACCCATGCCAAGCTCTCACCACTCTCATGCTGAACAACTTCCTCCTCATGTCCAGACTGAATCTCCCCACCTCCAGCTTTGCTCCATTCCCCCCAGTCCTGTCACTCCCTGAGAGCCTCAAAAGTCCCTCTCCAGCTTTTCTGTAGGCCCCTGCAGATACTGGAAGCCCACAAGAAGGTCACCTGGGAGCCTCCTCTGCTCCAGCCTGCACAGCCCCAACTCTTTCAGTCTGTGCTCACAGCAGAGCTGCTCCAGCCTTCTGAGCATCCTCCTGGCCCTGCTCTGGACACACTCCAGCATCTCCACATCCCTCTTGTCCCAGGAGCTCCAGAACTGGATGCAGTAATTCAGATGGGGTCTCAGCAGAGCACAGCAGAGGGGGAGAATCCCCTCCCTGGCCCTGCTGGCCACACTTCTCCTGCTGCAGCCCAGGCTCTGCTTGGCTTTCTGGGCTGCAAGCGCACACTGCTGGCTGATGCTGAGCTTCTTGTCCAGCAGCACCCCCAAGTCCCTCTCCTCAGAGCTGCTCTCCAGCCACTCACTGCCCAGCCTGCAAGCTGTAAATATAGAGCTGCATTCCTTAATTTCCAGCTTGGCTGAGTCTGGTCTGGGTGATTTCATAATAGTGGGGGTGTGGGTAACACCCAAACTGTCACAAGCATCAAACCTGTAATATTCAGTGCCAGAAAAGCCCAGACACCCACACAAGGCTCACTGCAAATGGAGGAGGGATAGACATCAGGTTTCTATCTGCTACTGGCTGTTCACAGCTCCATCTCCTCCTGCAGGTAAAGGGCAGCAGCACTGTGAGCCTTTCCACTACAGCAGTTATGTGCAGGGCTTCAGTTTGCACCATTTTCTATAAAGCAGGAACAAGGGTCCTACCTCCAGAACCCAGGAAGCGCTTTCCATCTCGCACCTGAGGGTACTTGGCTTCCAGCTTTCTGTCGGGATAGATGTAGTTCTCTGCTGAGAAGACCACCTTGCTTTTGGCTTGTTTGAACTTCTTCAGCAGTTCTGTAGGGCCCGAAGCAAAGAGGACATCATAGCTAGAGAAAAAGACAAGAAAGGGACAGAAAGGAACTGGAAAAAGGTGTCAGCATGAAAAGCTTCCAGGAACAGCTATCTTGTGAAGAACCAATTCCTTTCAGCTCTTCTTCATGGACTACACAGGCCATGCTTTTTACATCCTTCAGCATCCTGCCACTTCCTGATGAGCTGCCTGAAAATCTTCAGGACAAATCTATCCTGGAAGTGTCCGGTCACTGGATGCTGCACTCCAGCTCCTGTCGGTCCAGTACAGGGTCAAACTAGCTCCCAAGCAACACTCCCGGAATGAGAACTGCATTTTCTGCAGGAAGATTTGCAAACTTCAGGATCATTTTGGCGAGTGGCAAATTGCTCATTCCAGAGATTAATTGTCCCTGACTTCCCACACACACATACAGACATCAGAGCCATGGGAGTCAGAGCCAGATACAGGGATCCCAGCCTGTTGCTGAACACATGAAAAGGCACTGAGCCTCCAAACTGCCCTTTTCTCTCCCCACATTTCTCTGGCAGACTAATTCTCGGTTCTCAGGTTTGTGTTGCAGCCTGCCTCACCGTACCAAACAAATAATTCTGGTAAGAAAGGCCTGCCTGGATCCACAGATATTGCTGCTCATTCTCTGCAGAGGCAGACAAATTCCACCTTGGCAGACACAGGTACAATGCTATCAACTTTATGCAAGAGTCAGAATCACTCTTCTGATCAGACCTTCCCAACTGCCACAGATTCAGCTCTGAGCAATTCTCAGGCAACAGCAGAGAATTCAAGGTGGAAAAACCAGAGGAGGTCTGCATACACCTTCCCAAAGCAATCTACTGCACAGTTTGCTTATTCTCAGTAAGAATCTGTCCAAAGAGCCACCTGATTCAGTTCACGGCAAACACTTCTCAGTTCATTACCTTTCTACAAAAAGGATGATTACGTCTTTCTTATCTGCATACTGCTTCAAAGCTGACTTCAAGAGACGGACCTTCTGCCCACCTCCTGCTGGCTTCTGGTCATCTCCTCCCTGCCATTCCTCATCCAGCCCCAGCACCTAAAGAACAAGCACAGGGTCACTTTTCCAGCAAGACTCGGGGACAGACCAGACCCCACAACCTTAGCCTCAGTAACTCTGAGTGCAAATCACACACATCAAGACAGACGGACTAGGTGCAGGTGGCAGCCCTTGACCCATTCTCTGAGATGGGCAGTTACAGGTAGCGATGGAACAAAGCACTCTCAGCAGCAGGGACAGCAGCACTACTGTACTGTGTGCAAAAGTGACACTTCATCAGGAGCTATGGACTTCATCTCAAGCCAGCACTCAGGATGGGATCAGAGACTGCTACAGAAATGCCCCAGTCACTGCTTCTCAGACAGCAAAGTACACATGTCCTCTCAAGCTTTTCTTTAACCACTTTGTGGCCAAGACTTATCCATTCCACACTTCAAAATTCCCTTTGGCCAGCCACCATCAAGGCTGCTAGCCATCACCTGGACTTTGTAGTTGAAGAACTGGGCTGATCTTCTGAAGCGCTGGAACCCCTCAGTCTGCTTGGTGGCAACAGTAAGGACCAGCAGGTTTCCTGCAGAGGGGAGAAAGCACAAGAGACACATTCAGCCTGCACTGTTTTCAGAGCTAGATGCTTTGTACTAATAAAGAGTCTTTACTACTAGATACTGAGCCAAGGTATGGATCAACAGTCTTAGAAGTACTTGACAGATTTGACAACAGGAAGTCAAAATCCAACCATTAGGAAATAAAGTGACTTCCCCAAGCTGATCATGCATCCATTAATAGCAGCCAGTGGCCCCAGCTCCTGTGCAGCCACAGCTGCTCATGGACACAGGTTACATCTGCTCTCCAGGACATGACAGATGTGCAGGTTCATTTCAAATCAGGCAAGGGTGGTAGTCTAGCCATGGAGCTACCACATACTGCTGAGGAGAAAACAGCTTGCTTACACCCCAGCCCGTGAGCACTTTAGGTGTTCTCACGGGCCATGAAATTTCAATCTCCCTCAGGAAGAAAAACAACTTCAAATTCTACTTAGCTGCTGCCTGGATTTTCTGGGGGCCAACTCAGCTAAGATTTGTAGAAGGAAAAAGAAAGTTTGGATGTAGCCAATGTTTCACTGGAGGAACTAAGGGAGGAACTATCACAGGGGACAGAAAACAGCAAAGACCTCCTCAAATTCTAGTGTTTGCTTGATGAATCCCAAAGTAATTGCAGCACCAGAGGCCAAGACTGCCCCTTTGCAGCACAGCTTAGAACTTGGGCCTGGGTACAACATGAGAGATTATGTAAGGATACAACTTCATTGCCTGAGTTATGAGGTAGAAAAAGAAATTACAATGTAGTGGGGTTTTTTGCCTTGCTATTGAAAGCTACATTTCTCTCACACAGAGAATGAAGGACATGAATCTCAAAAATAAAACCCCAGAACTACTACAAAATGCCCATTTGGAAGTCATCCATTTAGTGCTATTGGCATCCTGTTCCCCACAGTGCTGCTTTTCTGTCACTCAGCACTTCTTGGGTGTAGGAAAGAGTAAAATGAGGCTGAATGTCATTATTCACCCTCCATGACTGCTCCAATTTTCTGCCACATTCCTGAAGTGTTCTCCAGATCTTTTCATACATACACAACATGAATTTAATTCTGCCATAACTCCTCATTTGTATTCTACTCCCAAACTTTACTTTTCATTTCCAGTCCCTTAAAAATGACAAAGGCAAATCCTGAAGGTCTCTTTCATGAGTTTCTCTACACTACCACTGGAATAAGAATTCTTTCTTCATTGTAATCATTAAATGTTGTACTTCATCTTAATGCTTCTGCTTGTATAGGCTCTGGCAACAGGGCTTAAATGCAAACCCTGGCCATCTGATTTTACCATCAGAAAATACCAGGACAAACTGAAAGCATGTTTTCTTGGCTGGAGCAGGCCTCTTTTGGAACAATTTTTTTTTCAATGGATGTACCAGATGCATCTTCCCAGTGTACCCAAAGTGATACTCTGCCTGATCTTAGAGATTTAGGAGCTGCAGCTAGAGGTGGACAGGACAAAGGCAGCAAAAGTGCAAGACTCCAAGTTAAGAAGAGAGTGGATGTTCCCAAGGAAACTCCCCAAATCCTTTACCTGCATCAGAATAAAAAGAGAGGAGAGAATGTGAACAGTCAGTGGACGGTCAGGCAGACAGACCCAGGACTGATAAATAAAACAATACGAATCCTGCATCTGTGCAGATTTTAAGACACATGAAGTGCATTCCTAACCCAGTTCCTGCTGCACACTCCAGTGCCTTGTGTCCTATCCAGTCAGAGGGTGCACACAAATCAGTAAAATATGTATCTCCTCAGGGAATTTGTTAAAGCCCTTGAAGTTTTCCAACCATGCAATGGCATGCAGTAACCCATGGCTGCTCTGAACTCTGAGCAGGTGAAGACCATACTGCCAGTGAAGAGGGGGGCAAATGTGGGAACATGATGACAAACAACAAATTCTAGTACCTGAAAGGAGAGAAGAAAGCATCTGATAACAATAAAAGAAGGAAAGAAAAGAGTCTGACTGCTATGCAGTTGTTTCAGCTCAAATTGTCAGGCATCTCCCATTAAAGAAAAGCTTCATTCATTTCATGCTGCCACCCCAAGAAAGCAACAAACTGTTTATGATGTGACCACCAGAAGTTTGCTGGGGAAGCTGTGAGAGCTAAAGGCTCACAGGGTTGAATGGAGAGAGGTCCCCTATTTCTAAGGCAGAAAAGGTTTCACTGTGCAGGGTGGGAACTCACTGGAGCATGGAAAAGCCAGCACGGAGAAAATTATCCTGCCTAGCAGAATTCCACGGTACAGGAGTGGTCTGTGGGGGTAGGACTCAGAGACGTGAAAGTCAGTTTTTGTTCTGTGAAATCCCTGCAGTAGCAAGAGCTTTCCATCCCAAGAGACATTCCTTCAGCCTAGTAGTAGAAGCTTGTGTTGAGCTATGCTGCCTCCACTCCTTCTCCTTTAACCCTTTTTCCTCTTTCTCAAAGGTTCTGCTGCACACTGGTGCAGCTCAGAGGTATTTCCAGAGACAGAGCAGTAACCTTTCTAATTCCAGTATTACAGGCAGGCATTTTGAAACCTCCAGAAGCAGATTCAAGCTTCCCTCTTTTCCATGTCCTGTTACTTTTCATATGTAGCCTGTTCTGTGAAGCTGAGCCTCCTGTGCCCAGAGACCCCTTGGGCCATGCTAACAACTAGAAATCATACAAATATATTTAATTATGGTATGGCAACAAAATATCAACACCATGGTTAACAAAGCAAGCACTGGACTAGGAACCAGGGCAGCTGATCTGTACTGGTGTGCAACAAGGAGCCAGCCTTGCTATACCTCTGGGTTTGACCATCTGCTGAATGATGATAGAGAACATCTACCACTTTTGTGAGGGTTTTCAGCACTGTAGATGCAAATGCTCCTGTAGCGGTAAAGCACTGGACCAAGGGCTCTGAAATCAACCCCACAGTGAAATGATTGGGTAGATTTCTGTGTTTATACAGAGAGTAAAAATCAATGATGAGTTCACCAACAAAAAACCTGACTCCAGAGGAAATGCACTGCTGCAGCTGCATTTTAGGACAAGGGATGAATTTATGCCTAGGCTGTGCTTTGGGAACTCTTCATGTGCTGCTTCCAAGAAAATGCCATTCATACTAGGATCAAATGGGGAAAACCAGTGCACAACTTATGAGTGGATAATATAACCTCTGGATGAAATTCACATTTACCTCTTAAAAAAATACTTAATCAACTACAAATAACTCTGCTTAGAACTTCTGCAGAGATGTACATGAACACACAAGAGAGAAGACAGGTATTGTTATTTTCCTGTTACTCTGGGGAAGCTGAGGCATAGAAAAAAACATTTTTTCTTCAAGCCATGCTAGAAGTGACAGGTTCAGAAAGCAGTAAATTCCAAATACCTCCTCCTACCCAACAAACCTCATTCTCTTTTCCAAGCACCCAGTCTGGTATCTCTAGTGTGCTCTAAAACCATGGAATGTTTGGAGTAAGGAAGGCAGGACAGCAGAGAGAAACCAGTTCCTTACTTGTATTTGCCTAACAGTTACCTTAAATGCTGCAGTGATTTTGCTTTAGTTATGTTACTGAAGAGCTCCCAACACTCCCATGAATACACATGAACTAAGATATACAGCCAAGGTAACTACAGCAAAAGCACACACTGTGAAGTGAAATATGCTAGGGAACAAGAGGAAATCAGCTGTTAATTGCCACTTCTCTAACGAAGACAGAGATAATTATCCAAGCTTCTTGGCAAAGTGACAGCGCATGAACCTCTTTGTCAGCCTGGCTGACACTGTAGCTGTCCTACCCCTCTACTCAGCTACCAACTGCTCTTCAGGACACTGCTCACACGGGGACAGGCTGAGGCTTTTTTGGAGCACCTCGGATCTCAGGCCAGCCTGGGATCAAACATTCTCTGTTACATAAGTTCAAAAGCAGAATGCGCTGACCCAGGTGGGATATATCCCAAGGGATTACAAGCATTTTACTGGGATGAAATGGAATCCAAGGCTTTGCCTCGCACAGCTCAGTGCTGTGTCTGACTAGCAACCGAGGCGCTCAAGAAGCATGTGCAGAGGACACCCACGCCAGGCTGTGCCCTGCCTCCAAAGTCGGCAGCGGGCTCCAGCTGCCGCCTAGGGGCTCAGACTCTGCAGTGGGCACCGACCTGCAATGCCTTTGAGCTGGACTGGGGCGCTAAGGACACAGTAGCCTCAACAGCCGCCGTGCCCGTCCGTCAGTCTGGCCATCAACCCCCCCACTTACCTTCTTGCTCTGAGGCACAGCAGCACTCCGCCCCGAGCAGCGCCAGCACCGCCCAGGGCAGCAGCACCGCCTGAAGCACCATGGGGGCGACTCCGCCGTTGAATCCCGAGCCAGGAGCCGAAACCGACCGGGAGCGCTGCCTGAGGGCCGGACCCGGCGGAGGGCAGCTCTAGAAAGCTCCGGGACTGCTGGAGCTTGTGCCACGCACCAGACCCGCCCGGCGGGGACGGGCAGCAGAAGCGGGGAGGCGACGGCTCCTCCTCCCGGGCCTGCCCCGGCCCCCGCAAGAGGCGGGGAGGCAGCTGGGGCCGACGTGGGAGAGACAGTGAGTTGTGGGGCTGAGGCTTGTGCAAGGCACAGGAACATCTCTGCCTGTTGCAGGAACGTAGAGCCGGTAGGGTTTGATCCCGGAGCTGCAGCAACTTTATCTGGGGTGCGGAGTCCAGCGAGCCTTGCTGTGGGGCACTGGACAGTGGCTTCGCAGAGGAGGAAACCTACAGTAAGTGAGCCTGGGTAGGAGGAGAGGATTGACTTTCTGGTCAGCCTCATTTAGTGCTGGGCTGCATCTAGTCGACATAGTCATCAAGTGTGGAAAAAAGGCAAAACAAATGGATTATGCACAGCTCTGGAATCTGGGGTCCCTCATTAAATGCACAGCTTCTTTCCAGCTGTCATCTCAATCTTGTGTATTTCCTTGGCAAACACACAATCTGCTGCAGTCTTGTCTCCTGTGCTAATTGCTTTTCCCTGGCTATATATATGTCTTTAAGGGGTTTATATTTATCTCTCTGTCCTTGTGCTGGATCCTCTTGCTCTAGCCCTGGTGGCTCACCCCACATCTTTCTCTAGTTTATTCTGCCTAACCTCCAGAACAGACACAAATAAACCAGTCTTATAAAATGACACTTTTAAAAAGAACAGTTGGGTTTAGGGTCATTTTATACTGCAGTGAATGTGAGACTGACACAGGGAGTCCCTCCAGAGCCTGCTCAACACCAGGTGAGGAGCTACCACCACGCCTCACGTGAGGCCCTGAGCAACACATTATTTCTGCTGCAGCAAACACCTAGAAGCCACTGTGCCTTTTGCTTGGGCACTGTGTGTAATGAACCCAACTCTGCTTCCATTGATCAGGTCTGCTGTTTCTGTCAGTAAAATATCCCTTTAAATTAACAGAAATCACAGACTATGGGGTTCAGATTTTCAAACCAAACCCAAGAAGGTATGATCCTCAGGAAACAACTAAGCATGTTAAGAGCCACACTGTAGCTAACTAATATCCTTCATGCTCTGTAATAGCCTCCTCCCAAAATACTACCATTTGTATGCTCACTGAGAATATTCTTGAGTGTTTTCAGAGCACTTTTGTTTCTCTCCCCAGAGCAGGATTTCCCTCATAATTACCAGGCAAATGGTACAGCCCTCCTGCTCAAACGATGCACTCCAGGCAGCAGTCCAAGGAAAGACTAGTTCTGCCCAAGATGGTGATTTCAGGAAACTTCCTTTTGCAAAGCTGCCAGTTTCCCTAAATAAAATAAAAGAGACTTCAGTACTCTGTGGGCCTAGACAAAGCCCCTGATAAATCTTTAGCAGCCTCAACAACTTAAGGCAGGAGCAAAACCAAAGGTTCCCAGCCCCTCACCTTCAAACCTCAGGCTGAGAGCTGTGACTGTAGTGTCTGGAGTTTTAAAAGGGGCAAGTTTCTCATCTTAATGAAGTTAAATCTCTCCCTTCTGAAACGCAAGGGGGTTTGCACAGTAGAAATCAGGAGTGTGCCACTGTTCACAGCGCTGCACTCAGGCTGTCCCTGTTTGACAGCTGTTTGCATTCTGCAGCTACGCCAACCCAGCAGGCATGGCTTTGTTTCTATATTTGCACTGCTTTGTGTGCTCTGGCTGGAGTCGGCTGCTGTCTTTGTAAAACAGAGCCAGCTGCCAATGCAGATGTTGCAGTGAGTACGTGCAACACGTGCTCCAAGTAGCTACTTCCTAACACCCGAAAGCATCGCAGTTTTAAAGCAGCCTCAAGGCGCTCCAGACCTTCTGGGAAAACACAACCCCTCTGAAACAGGCAACCAATAGGAGCTCATGCAGCGTCTTTACAGACTGCAGTGTAGCTCCCTGCCTCCAAATCCAATCGTTCATATGCAGGAAGAAGTTAAGAAGGATCTGCTCCCCTTCCCTTAGCTGGTTCACTGGCCCTACTGGGTCAGGAATCTCACACTCCATTTGAACCCACAGCTTTCTGGATGGCATGCTACTGCCTGTACATGCCATGCACTCCAGCTGTGCTGCAGCACAAACCTTTCTGTGCCTTGACGTCCACATCTGAGTCACACAGAATCATAGAATGGTTTAGGCTGGGACCTCAAAGCTCAGCCAGTTCCAACCCCCCACCATAGGCAGGGACACCTCCCCCTAGACCAGGTTGCTCAATGCCTCATCCAAGCTGCTCCTGAGCATGGCCCTGAGCAACATGTGCCAGTGTCTCACCACCCTCACTGCAAACAACTTCCTAACATCTACTTTCAATCTGCCCTCTGCCACTTCAAACCCATTCCTCCTCCTCCTCTCATTACTAGACCTTGTCAATAGTCCCTCCCCAGCCTTCTTGTAGCTCCCTTCAGACACTGCAAGGCCACTCCAAGGTCTCCTCCAAGCCTTCTCTTCTCCAGGCTGCAGAGCCCCAACTCTCTCAGCCTGTGCTCACAGCAGAGCTGCTGCAGCCCTCTCAGTATCTTGGTGGCCTCCTCTGGTCTGGCTCCAACACTTCCATGTCCTGCTTGTGCTGGGGTCTCCAGAACTGCACCCAGTGCTCCAGGTGGGGTCTGAGGAGAGCAGCACACCCTGAACTCTGTCCTCTATTTACTCCACAGCAGAACAAAACCAGGCAGACTCTAACTTGCTTTCCCACACCAGGCTCTGCCAACAGCAGCGAGCTGCCACTGGCAGTGAGAACTCTCCCACGGTTGTTTCTACGGGTGCAGCACCTCCCGAGCGGGAGAGACGAAAGCTCAGCCATGAGCTGCAACGAGGCTCGATGTGCAGACCGACACCGGAGCCTACGGTGCCAGCGGCTCCCGGCCCTCACTCTGCTGGCAGCGGGGAACAGCCAGCAGCAGCAGGCTCCGGGCCCGTTCCACGAACCAGCCACTGCCCCCGCCGCCTTCGAGCAGGCCACGGGGCTCCCGCCGGGCTTTCCACGAGCCGACCACGGGCCCCGCTTCTTTCTACGCCAGAGCTGAGAGCCCCGGGCCAGGTGTGCGGCCCAGGAGCGTCACGCCCGGGGCGGGTGTGCGGCTGGGGGGGGTGTGCGGCCGGGGGGGGTGCGGCCGGGGGTGGTGGTGCGGCCGGGGAGCGTCACGCCCGGGGCGGGTGTGCGGCCGGGGGGGTGCGGCCGGGGGGGTGCGGCCGGGGAGCGTCACGCCCGGGGCGGGTGTGCGGCCGGGGGGGGGTGTGCGGCCGGGGGGGTGCGGCCGGGGGGGGTGCGGCCGGGGAGCGTCACGCCCGGGGCGGGCCGGGCCCGGTGCCGCCGCAGCCCCTCAGAGGGCGCTGCGATGGGACTGTCGCAAAGCGTCGCGAAGCACCGCAAAGGGCGGCGGGGCTGCCGCGCGGCGCGGCGCTTCCGGCGGGCGGCGATGGCGGCGTGAGCGCCGCTGCGGGAGCGGGGCCGGGAGCGGCTGCGGTGGGTGCGGGGCCGCGGGACGGGACCCCCGCGCTGCCCCGCCGCCGCCCATGTGGCTGCAGCAGCGGCTGAAGGGGCTGCCGGGGCTGCTCTCCAGCAGCTGGGCGCGGCGGCTGCTGCTGCTGCTGGCGCTCCTGCTCGTCGCCTACTGGTACCTGGGGGCTGTGCGGCTGCGGGGCGCGGGGCGGGGGACCGAACCCCGCGGCCCCGCCGCACTCTGCTTGCAGGCTGCCACGGGCGCCTGGCGGGCGCAGACCGAGCGCGGCGATGCGCTGCCACTGCCGGAGGAGGCGGCTGGGGCTGCCGGGCCGGGGCCGGGCCTGGCGCTGGCGGGCAACGGCTTCCTGCTGCTGGATGTGGCCGCCGGCCGCCTCTGGGTGTCGGCGGCGGGACCTGGCGGCGGCTCGGCGCTCGCCACCGAGTACCCGGCGTTGGTGCGGCTAAGGGCGCTGGGCGGGCGCGGCGAGGCGCGGGCGGCGCTGGCGGCGCTGCGGGACGGTGCCGTGCGGCGGGTGCGCTGCGTCCAGACCGGTTCCGGGGCGAGCGCCGGGGACTGCGTGACGGTGCGGGAGGAGGTGGTGGCCCACCGGAGCCGGCCGCATCTCTACCTGCAGCGCATCCGCATTGCCAACCCCACGGAACGAGTGGCCGCCTTCGAAGCTTCGGCCCCAGCTTCCGCGCCCGCGCTGGGTGGGCGCTTCGCCACCAGCCTGGAGAAGGTGCAGGAGCGGCAGTTCCTGCTCTCCTCCGGCCGCCTGCTGCTGGCCGGGAGCGCCAAGGTGGTGCTTGTGGTGGTGGCTGCCAAGAAGCTGGTGAGCCGCGTGCAGGTGGCGCCCAAATCCCACTTTGACGAGACCCTGCTGTCCGTGGTGTACACCTCGGAGCCCATCGAGGTCTCCAAGCTGGAGGAGACTTTCAGCAAGCTGAGGGAATCTGCCAAGAAAGAGATGCTGGACGTGATGCAGATGGGAGTGGAAGATCTTTTCCAAGAGCACCAACAAACTTGGTCTGACCTGTTCATTTCAGGTAAGGAAGGTGATGCTCACTCTTCAGAGCGTTGCTTTAGAAGTAAGGTGGCAGCTCAGTGACCTGGTCCCTGTGGAGTCTCCAGCGGCTCTGCTTTTGCTGTGAGTTCTCCTGGGGACCAGCAGGCACATCCTGGGGTAACAGAACAGTGCTCCTGGGTGGGAGCCCAGAGTACTTTACAAAAGCAGAGGGCTCTGTACTGTGCAGAGGGGATGGCAGAAGAACCTCTCTGATCCTCACTTTGGCTGCTCAGGCTTCCTGTCTTCAGGGACGTTACTGATTCGCCCAGCATGGCAGCTCTGCACCAGAAATAGAGCTGACCCCTGGTGAGAAGTTAAAGGACAGATTGCTCCACAGAAATAAAGGGCTGTCCTAGCAAGATGCTTTGTCTTTAGATTTTAATGACCCTGGATAAAAGATTAGCTGCCCAAGTAATGTAGAACTTGCTGTTCTATAGCCAGATGTAAGATAGGTCATTTTTGTGGAGTCATAGTGACAGCTCCTAAAGGCATCTGTGTATCAGACTAGCTTTGGCTCCAGTGGGAGCCTGGCTTTCTAAGCCCAAGCAGCAGAGAGAGCACCTATGGAAATGGAAGGAGACTTTTGAGTGTTTGATAGGCAGAGGAGCCTTTAGATGTCCTCAAGAATGCCTGTGACGTGTACATTTGATCGTGTAGTGGATGTGGTGCTCGTGTGTGATCCTCTGACTGCTGCTTGTTTGCTGTTACAGGAGTTGAAATGAGAAGGATCACAGATTTGCATACACCATCCAGTGAGACTGTTAACATGACCCTCTACTACATGCTGTCAACCATGCCAGCTCCTCTGCTAGATCCGCTCATTAGTGGTGAGGACAGAGAGAAGATGGAAGCCAGCCTGAACTACGCTGACCACTGCTTCAGCGGCCACGCGACCATGCACGCCGAGAACCTGTGGCCAGCAAAGCTGACCAGCGTCGCCCAGGTCCTGCAGCTCTCAGACCTGTGGAAGCTAACTCTGCAGAAGCGGGGATGCAAGGGGCTGCTGGCCGCCGGAGTCCATGGGCTGATGCAGGGAATGGTGCTCAGTTTTGGGGGCCTGCAGTTCACGGAAAACCACCTTCAGTTTCAGGCCGACCCTGACGTACTCCATAACAGCTACTCCTTGCGTGGGATCCATTACCACAAGGACCTGATCAACCTAGCTGTTCTGCTGGACGCTGGAGGAAAGCCCTTCCTGCACGTGTCTGTGAAGTCCCAAGACAAGCCGGTCAGACTCTACGCGTGCGAGGCAGGCTGCATGAACGAGCCCCTGGAGCTGACCTCCGAGGCTCGGGGCCACACCTTCCCCGTCATGGTGACTCAGCCCATCACGCCGCTGCTTTATATCTCCACAGATTTGATCCACCTGCAGGACCTGAGACACACACTCCACCTAAAAGCTATTCTAGCTCACGAGGAGCACATGGCCAAGCAGTACCCGGGCCTGCCCTTCCTGTTCTGGTTCAGCGTGGCCTCCTTAATCACACTGTTTCACTTGTTTCTGTTCAAACTCATCTACAATGAATATTGTGGGCCAGGAGCCAAGCCACTCTTCAGGAGTAAGGTATAAGGCTGCTGCTTCTGGCTGCTGTCCACTGAGTGTTGTCAGCCTGATTTTCTGTCAACTGTGCCTAGGGAGATTCTGTCTTGGACTGTGAGGGTCTGCAGTCTCTTGCAACTAGTGATAGATGTGACCTGTTCTGCAAGAAGTAGGGCTAGGGCAGGGATTAGGAACAAAAGATAAACCATTCTCTGTCCTTAGATAGTTTAAGGCTGCAGCTGAAGGCAGGCACAGCTTTTCTGTCCTTTTCCCACATGCTGGTGTAGGACATTGGTTGTTTTTAAGCCAAAAGTTGCAGCTGTGTCTGTCATGAGATGATGTTATGCACTATCAGAGTGCTTTGGACAGCTGCTGTACTTGTCTCTGCTACTGTGTGGGAGATGCACACTCTTGTCTGCCTGGTTTGAAGGTGTGACATGTCACACAATGCTAGCTAGTGTACTTAGGTAAGGGTGCTGACTTGCTGAGATTACTGGCCATGGATTTACAGATCCTGTGCACTTCTGCCATCACACCACATTTACCACCATCATTTTGGGAAGGTGCTGCTCCCACTCAGACAAAATACAGAGCTGTGTTAAAAGTACTGAATGCTTCTCACTGTCAGGTGGAGGTTCTGACTTCAAGCTCTACTGCATCTCACCTGGGTGTAAAGAATTGGAAATTCTTTTTTTGAGTTGCCTTGGAAAAATTATTTGCTAGTAAATGCTTAGCACAGAATAGACCTAGGCAGTCATTTCTGCTCCTATAACTGGTACATTCTAGTTGCTTGTTGGAGTGGAAGTGAAAGCCAAGAGTGGATATGCTGTGTGAGCTAGCTGTGCTATTCAGAGGCATCCCTCCTTAGGGCTGAATGAGTTAAATGTAGCTTGTGTTTAAAAAATAAGAAATTAAAATGGATGTAGTTAAATAGAGGTGGCAGAGGAGAAGTTCTACCTTTAGACTGCCCTGTTTTTCCAAATTACAAAAGCTAATTCAATGTTGGCTGACCAAGGCTGGCCAGAAGGTACTGGGCTAAACCTGACAGTCAGTATGTGAGGGGCGTTTGAAGTCAGTTAGCAATTCCCCTCCGCTCACTGGCATTATAATGCTGAGCAGTGGGGATCAGCCTGGTCCCAAGCAGGTCATCCATTGAAGGAATGAGAGCAAAAGGTGCTTGTGGCTTTGCAAACTCAGCTAGGAAGAGGTAGGATAGATATGTATATCCAAGACAACTGCAGTCATAAGCCTATGGCTGTGATCAACACCTCCGTGCAAAAGGAGGAAGCAGTCAGGCAGGTTGCTGTGTATACAGCCGTGCCCTGGTCTGTGCTTGAGCAAATGCTGTCCTGTTCTCACTGGTATCTGGTCGCCTTTGTCCTCTACGAGACATGCCTTCTGCCTTTTACCAAGTGACTTGTTAACCATTGCTGCAGCTGACTGTCCCTGATGCCACTCTCTGAAAGCTACACAGCTACACTCCAGGGCTGACCTAACACCTCCTTCCTTCTTGACACTGCAGAGAGCCTTGCAGGGTACAGCAAACAAGTCTGCTGCCCGGTTTTAAGTTGACCTACCTAAAAGGAAGATAATGTGAGACTTGATTCCAGAAACAGGGATGAAGTGGAAGCCATTTGAAGCTCAGAACCTATAGCAGTAAGCAAGATGTAAAACGTTGGAGTAGCACCCTGGCCCATTAACGGGATGGGACCATCCCGGCATCCAAGCGAACTTGGTCCTGCTTTCAGCCTCCATTTGCACAAGACATCTGACCAATTTCAGCTGAGAACAAGGACCTTTTGAGAGCAACAATCCTTTTGTGCCTTGTTGAGAGGAATCTGAGACTTGGAAGGTGTAGTTATTCAGGAGTTTACTGCAGAAGCTTGTGTAATGATGTTTCTTTCTCCTTGTAAGCAGTTCCCTAAGAGTAATCCACTTGGTGAGAATACTTGAAGATATCCTGAGTCCCTTGATACTCTGATGTGATTTTTACAGGAAAAGAAAGAATGATGATTCCATTCAGAGAGTTAAGTAGGAAACTTTAGTGAAGCTTCCTTTCTAGTGTACATTTTTTAATTTATTGCTTGGGGGGAGGGAAAGGTTGCTAATAATTTTGCCTCCACTTCAGTAACAAGCCAGCCAGTTGAAGTGTAGATGTTTAAGTGCTGGTAACAGGGGTTGCAGCCCTTAGGATTGTAGAGTGCAAAACCAATTTAATTCAATTGTTTCCTGGTTTTACACTTGGAAATGCTGATCTGCAGGTTTCCTCTTCTAAGCATTTTGAGACTTTGTGAGTTGATTTGTTTTGGTTCTGGGGGGAGACATCCACTTTCTAGTGATTTAAAGGTTGTTTGGTTTTCAAATACCAAAGCTGTTATTTCTAATTAAATATCTTTCAGTCTAATCTGATCAAGTGTGGTGTGAGGGGTTTTTTTGTTTCAGTCTGTTCACTTCTCCCTAGTTAAGGCATTGCTTGGTTTTTATTACATCTGTGGCCAGTATTGACTACAGAAGTTCTTGGAGTAAAAGGAAATACAGCATGGAAAATAATCCATAAATAAGCTGGAAACAAGCACTTTGAAGGGCACAGTAACAGACAGAATCACAGAGGGTGGTGCCAGTCTCCCACTTCCCTAGCTCTGTATAACCTTGTTCTATCTTGAGGCATGCAGGCCAAGCTTTAGATTTAAGAAAGCAGGAACAAGCTTGGGGAACAATCAAGTAGCAGATTTAATGGACACTCAGCAAGGAAGGAATGTGGCACCTTTTCTCCCTGAGCCCTGCTGGCTCAGGGACAGCCCTGGAGAAACACTCCACAGAGTGTTTCAGAAGCTCCCTGCTCGTCCATGCAGGTCTCTTGCTTCCCTTGCCCATTATTATCCAGCCTGCCCAAAGAGAGCTCCTAGAGAGGACAGAGCCACAGGCAGCTGGGGATTTGCTGCTTGTTAATAGTGACATTAAACAGTAGATTGATTGCAGCTTTTTGGAAAGCTCTGGTTTGGTCTGTAGGGCCAGTGCAGCTCTGGTTACAAACCTGGGACAATGATACTTGTTTTCCATACCAGTAACTTTGCTCCCTAAGCATGACCTGGTCTGCAGGACAGAGATGTTTGGTGTGTAAATAACCAGTGACAACTCTTCAGGTGAAGCCTTGGCTGATGGAAATGTGACAGAGGATGGAAAATTCCCATAGTAGGGAAAAAAAAAAAAAGCAGCAGGAGCCCCAGGGGGAGTCACTGATCTCACATCTCCAGTAATGAATTAGGACATTATCTGTTGTGACACCAGCTCTGTGCTGATCTCAGTGGCTGCTCTTGTTCAGTTCATTGTTACTGCAGAAGCATACACCATTATCACCAAGCTCACACCGCATTGTACCACAGATCAGGAAGCAGATATAGGGTGTAAAAATGCTCATTTGGGATGCTACAAGAACCCTCTTCTCTTCTAGGGGTGTGCTACTGATCAATTACAGGTAAAAGGGAAAGGATTTGTCTGCCTCACCACACTGTGCCAAGGTCTCTCCATCATCATGGGACAGCCGCTTCTTTGTAGTGCTTGAAACCTCTTCCACTTCACACTGATTACAGTTTGAAGAAGTATTAAATGCTGAAACACAAGTAGCTTGATCTGGGGTGGAAGAGAGAGGTTTCCAGTCAGTTCCACCTGGTAGCTCAATTCATTTGCAAAACAAACCAGGATAAAATAGAACTTCAAGCAATCATAGAAATATGCAACAATCAAGGTTGGAAGGGCTCCCCCAGAGATTGCCTAAACCAGGCCAGCTGATATGTCTGAATCTATCAGAGCCTTACTGCTGGCATAACACCAAGCTTCAGAATGATTCAACATTTGCCTTCGGAAAACACCTTTGGGCCGAAGTTGCCTTGAGGCAATGAGAAAGCAAACAGCTGCTGCAGGCCATATGCAACTCAGATGGAACTTTCTTTAATCAAGGTCTTTATATAGCTGGGATCCAAGGTTCCATCTAACCCAGGTTCTCTTAGGCATATGAAAAATTACCCCATAACTTGCCAAGTTTCCCATTGGTATCAGACTAGCAGTGCATTCTCAGTCATGTGCCCCAGAGATAAAGGATAACATAGAATGGCTTGTGGAGCAGAGCCTGCAGCATACATTACCTGGCACCATGCTCGGAGTCCTCTGCTGTGCTGGCTCTGACAGCTGCAGGTAGGTACCCAATGTTAGCTTTGCCTAACACTTAGCTTTAAAGGAAAGAATTGGCTACCCAATTGGCCTTAAAGGAAAAAAAAATTAACAGCAACTTTCCCAGGGAAATTGTATTCTGCAGCAAAGCAGGAGGAGACAGAGCACCAGGTGTCCTTGTGGCAGGGGTGTCATTAGCATTGCTGCTGGGAGTCCTTCGGGAAGTGTTAAGGGTCAGAGCCGATCCCTCCCCCAGTGACTTACTGTAAATCTGCCCCAGAGAGAGTAAATTCACTACGACGCAGGAGTTGGAAAGTCAGAAAAAGAAGCTGTATTTTAACAGTCAATACAACAGTACAGACAAAAACTAACGGAGAATACAGCAACCTTAGAGGAGGTGAGGGTGGCGGGGGGCGGCAGCAAAGCAGCAGCAGCGGCAGAGGAAGACAGCAGCGAGCGCAGCGAAGCAGCAGGGGGCAGACCCAAGCTGTGCTTCCAGATACAGTTTTCAATGCTCCAACAAAATTACATTAACTAATCCATTGTTGCCATTTTATGGCCCACCCCTGGCACGTTCAGCGCTTCATTCAGGGCTCCACTGCTTTTCCACTTAACGATCTGGGTCCAAGTTCGTCTGTTTCAGGCTCTTTTTGCCTGAGCTGCCAGAAGAATGACACCAGTTTTCTCTAACACAGGTTAGGTTTGGCCAACGACTGCGTCTTCACTGGCATCACATCGAATCACAGCCTTGCACTGCTCTGTGCCAACAGAGTCCCCACAAAACAGACCTCCCTGGCAGGCATTTTACAAACCCTTCTAACATTAAAGCACACCTTTGGTATTGTCTTCCAGCCTCCGGCTGCAGGGTTCCTGCCATCCCACCCTCTGCGTCCAGAGTTGTTGGAGGGGAAAATGCCAGACCCTACAGCTGGCCCTGGCAGGTTGGTCCCTCAGTGCTTTCCCGGGAATGGTTGGGGTTGTGCTGCCTTCACACAGTAGAGCTGAACGAAGCCAGGCTGCATGTTTGGTTCGATGCATCTTGCCTCTTCTATCTGAGGATCTGAATATCACACTCTGACCAGCTGTTTCAAGATGTGGCACCTCTTGCTGGTCCTGCAGACTTTCATGTTCTTTCAGCAGTCTTGATCACCATCCCATATTTAAGCAAGACAGCTATGAAATTCAGTAGAACATACAAAGCCTGCTGGAGCACAGCTGTACATGGACATGCTCTGTTTGGGCCTGGCTTAGTGAGAGCTTTGGAAGAAAACATCAAGAAAAATGTTTGAGGATGGGAAGGAGGGAAGGAAGGAGGGAAGGAAGGAAGGAGGGAAGGAGGGAAGGAGGGAAGGAGGGAAGGAGGGAAGGAGGGAAGGAGGGAAGGAGGGAAGGAGGGAAGGAGGGAAGGAGGGAAGGAGGGAAGGAGGGAAGGAGGGAAGGAGGGAAGGAGGGAAGGAGGGAAGGAGGGAAGGAGGGAAGGAGGGAAGGAAGGAAGGAAGGAAGGAAGGAAGGAAGGAAGGAAGGAAGCCTTTTCTGTCACCAGGAGTTGAAAACATGTTGCTTAAAAGCCTCCTGCCATCTTCCAGCAGTAAGTCGTGTTGTGGGTGCAGGGTGGGAGTGCAACTGTGCCCAATGAGTAAGCAGCCCTCTGAGCCTGACCTACCTCGTTGATCCTAGGCCTCCCTTCAATACAGCTCCAATGGCAACTGGCATCACACCTGCGGAGCAACCCTCATTGCAACCAACTGGGTGATGACAGCTGCACACTGCATCAGGTGACTGACAGAGGTAAAGGCTGCACCCAAGAGCAGTGCATGATCAGACAGAGATGAACCAAACCAAAATTAATGCAAACTCTCTCTTTTCCAGTCGAGAACTATGAGTTCCACATCATAACTTTTGATTACAACTGCTAGAAGAATGACAGCTTTTCATCTTCCTTAAATGAGTGGGGAAAGCTTATGCAATCACCTGGGTTGTATAATCTGTTTTCTGTAAATAACCACAAACATCATCATGTTTTCAAGGTGCTGTTAAAATTCAGCTGTGTCGTCTGGTTTTATACAAGACCCACAGATCAACCTATCCACTCCCTGGAGGAATAATCATCACAGCTTTGATTATGCCAATCATTTTCAGGAAGCTTCTCCTACTACGGGGCAGTGTAACAAAGAAATGATCAAGCAGAGCTTTGCCCTCTCATCACCAAAAGTGTTTCCACTAAGACATTTTGGTTTGGTGGGATGTGAACTTCAGTGTGTACGCACAGCTCTGGGGCATTGTAACAGTAAGCTGTTGAAATGATCATCAGGTGAAAAAAAAAAAGGATTGGCTGCCTGTTATCATTATAAATCCTACATATTGCATCTAGCACACAGCTCTTCACCAGCAAAGATGTCCACTGTTGCCAGGAAAGCAGTCCACCTTCTTTTACTTCATTGAAGAATACAAGCTGAAAAGACAGGAGGCATCTTGAGCTTGTCAATAAAGCCTTAAGCAGGAGATGACAGGATGGCTTGCGGTGAAATGACTTCTCAGCCTAGCACAGAAAGCAGAGCAGTCAGATGTTGGCTCTGCTCCAGACAAATAATGCATGTGGTGTGAGACCACAGGCTTAAGAATATTCTTCCTATCTCAGGTGTCAGAGATGCTGAGTGGGTGTGTCTTGAGTGGAAGCCAGAAGCTGTGTAACTGAGTGTTCTTCCTTTTCCTGCCCAGTTCTTCCAGGCAATACCGAGTACTGCTTGGAAAATACAACCTAGCAGCTGAGGAGAAAGGATCAGTTGCACTTTCTCCAGAAAAAAATTGCTGTCCACGAGCACTGGGATCCTCAGGATGTTGCAAATGGGTAAGCTGGTGGCAAGGGCTTCTTCAGTTGTTAGATGCAGGGTAAAAATCCAACTGCCTGAATCCCACCCACACTGACTTCGGGCACCTAAATGCAGACATGTTTAAAGACCCTGTGACTGCTTACGGCAGTACTTCTGAATGCTCAGAGATGAGAGCTGGGCCTCCAATTTGTACCTTTCTCCCCTCAAGAGAAGATTGAAAACTTTCAAGATGAATCACTTATTACTTGTGTTTTCAGATGCCATTGTGCGTGGCTATGGGAAGCTGTTCCATGCCATGATCTCTTCCATTCAGTTTTATGGAATGACCCAATTTATACACCAGTCTCTGAAGCCCTCCTATGAACAGTGTGAGCACACAGCATGAATACCTTTGTTGCTGAAGGGCCTCTATGTCCTGCTGCAAGCTATGAACATCAACAAAGAAATGCCCTCAGTGTCCATGTCCATGCTTGGTTTGGGTGAAAAAGAGCCTGTAAAAGGCAATTTCCAGAGAGCTGCCTGCAGGAAAGTAGAGCGTTCTTCAGGGAATACTATTCCAGTCCATGGATTTCTGCACTGTTTTGAGGGTGGAAGAACCTTTACTGCTTATGTACTGGCCTCCTTGTTCCCCTGCATCACTTTGGAATAGGTCGAGTGCTGTGTAGCTGCTAAGTATCCATGTGTTGAGGAACTTCCCCCCACTGTGCAAAGTCAGAGGGCTTAGCAGCAAGATGAAGCTCTGCTTGCAGCAGAGCTAAATTCACAAGCACATACACACAGTATATTTACAGCCATATTCACATTGGTGATAACACAGAAGTCCAAATTCCCCGCCAAAGACACCGGCCCGAAGGGACTCACAGCCTCCCTCTCTCCTTCCCAGGCAGAACACAAAACAGCCAAAGGTCACTTTGTTGTCTGCTAGTGGAAGACATTAGAGTGCAGCAGAGGAGCGGTGAAGGGAGCGAGTGCTGCGAGGCAAGAGAGGACAAATCCTTTACACTTTGGCTTCCTGTCCCTCTTAGCAAACCAGTGAACCATACAGACTATCATGCTTTTCTAATTATCTAATGTCTCTAATTGGAGTGTTCCAATTAGCCTCGAACCAGCACACCATGCTCTTGTGCCCTCATCTATTTGCAAACCCCCCTCCCCTTTCTCTTCCCCACTCTCAAACGTGTCCATGTGACCACAGGTCTGACATGGCTTTGACTGAGGTCCCTGCCGTCACCTTAAGCAACCACATTCAGCTGAACTGCCTGCCCCCTGCACAGAGCATTCTGGCATCCAGTGCTGCCTGCTACGTGACGGGCTGGGGAAGGCTGCAGAGTGAGTACTGCCACACCTGCGACGCCGTGCAACAAGGCCACAGGATTGACCAGGCTGGAAAAGACCTCCAGGACCATTGGGTCCAACCTAGCATCTAACCCTGCTAATTAACTAAACCATGGCACCAAGTGCCTCATGCAGCCTCCTCTTAATCACCTCCAGGGATGGTGGCTCCAGCACCCCCTGGGGCAGTCCATTCCAATGCCAATCTCTCTTTCCGTGAAGAATGTCTTCCTAAAGTCCAGCCTAAACCTGCCCTGGCACAGCTTAAGGCTGTGTCCTCTTGTTCTTTCCCTGGGTGCCTGGGAGCAGAGACCAACCCCACCTGACTACAGCTTCCTTTCAGGTAGTTGTAGAGAGCAATGATGTCTGCCCTCAGCCTCCTCTTCTCCAGGCTGAACCACCCCAGCTCCCTCAGCTGCTCCTCACAGGGCTGTGCTCCAGTCCCCTCACCAGCCTTTGTGCCCTTTCAGCACTGCCTTCTCCTTTGAGGTTGGTTGGAGAAAGGCTCTTGATAGTGCTCAAGGTCCCCTCTCAGTGTAGTGGTTTATCAGGCCCCACTTCACACACAGAGGCTTTTGTTTGTCACGAGGCTAATAATGCACTAGAGGGCCTTGTACAAAACATTTAGGAGCTATTGCAACACCTCCTCATGTGCCACACAGAATAATTTAAAAGACACACAAAAGAACAGACATGAAGTGAAGAAAACCTCAGAGACTTCAGCAGAAGTGTCAGCTCAGCTCGAGAGGCTGGGAAATAAACTGCGAACTCCTGATTAAAGAGCAGCTCCTTAATTCCTCAATGAGATATCTAAATGGAGTGTGAATTATTAGCAAGTGAAGGCTTTATATGAATAAACAGGAATGGAGCCAAAGGACAGATCACACAGCTGCTCCTGCCACCACACACTCCCTGTCTCGTTTCTCACCTGGAGGGCAGTCGCCAGATCCTGGGGGGAACTCGATGCAGTTTTGTTCCTCCTGTGGTGCCAGCTGGTACCACGACTCCTTTGTTTCTATTGCTTCCCAGCCAACGGAGCTCTTCCAGACGAACTGCAGCAAGGCCTTTTGCTGGTGGTGGATTATTCAACTTGCTCTGAGCCTAGCTGGTGGGGAAGCATAGTGAAGCCCAGCATGGTTTGCGCCGGTGGGGATGGAGTCACCTCCAGCTGTACCGTGAGTCCAGAGAGCACTGCTCTTAGGGCTCGGTTTCACAAACAAACAGGCCAGATGGGAAGGAAGGTTGAAAAACCAAGGAGGGACTATTTGCACTAAGACTGCCATTAACTCTGTTCCCCCTTCCTCCCAGGGGGACTCTGGTGGCCCACTGAACTGCCAAGGTGCTGACGGCAGGTGGGAAGTCCATGGCATCGTCAGCTTTGGCTCCTCTCGTGGCTGCAACTATTACCACAAGCCTTCTGTCTTCACTCGGGTCCCTGCTTAGAACAGCTGGATCGAGCAGGTAAGGTTCCAGCTGTTGCTGCCACAGCTTACGGACACCTGGCGACTCCTCAGCTTCTTACTCAGATTTCTGCCACCTTCTCAGGGAGCTTTACACTTTTGAAGCAGATGCTACTTGCTACATGCAGGTTACCTCTGCAGACAAGCCCTTACCAGTGCAAAAGCAGGTATCAGCAGCAAAAATAAACTATCCTTACACAAATTATTTTCACTTTTAAATATCTCAATCTTCAGGAATGTATTTTGCCTTTATAGTAGAAATTATATCTATAGTCATAAAGATCTTACTGGTGTGACTCCAGAAGTGATTACCCAAATTCATACTCAGCAATAACACTGATTGTTGCAATTACATCCCAGAAGTGCACACTGCTCATGGCTGGAACACCAATTATCTTTTCATTTAATATAAGCATTACTCTAAAAAGTGCCCAAGGAGCAAAAATCTTGTTTCAGTTGTTTCAGGTTTGCATCCTGAATGCAACATATGCTGCTCACAGATTCCTGGGGCTCACGAGCTGATTTTTCACTTGTTTTATGTTGTAGGTTATGGCAAGCAACTAATCCCAGGAGAGCTGGATGATAGATACCAAGAAGGAAACCAGTTTGAATAAAGTCAAGATCATGACAAAGAGCTGGGGAATTATGCTTTAACAGCATGTGTATCATACCTGACCACACTGCAATAAACACTGTGTTTCGCAAGATGAAAGACGCCTCCTCTGGGTGCCTGTCACTTCTTCCCGGGCACTGTCAGGATCAGAGTCTGCCTTTAGTCACAGCGCTGGAGACCTCTCAAAGCCTTGCACCTGCCTTGGGCTGGAGCTTCACCTGGGGAGACATGTGAACCAGATGTGAAGGGCTGGGCAGCAGGAAGAGTCTGAGAGACACGGGAACAACTACAGGGGTAGGGAGCAAGGAAGTGAGGCAGGGCTGAAGGCAGCAGGCAGGCAGCTATTGGGGCCCCGAGTCTGCGAGTGGAACTCGACGGAGCAAGCGGTGGCAATGCCCAGCAGAAAGGCAGTGCAAGTGCAGGAGGGTCCATGCAGGTGAGTGTGGGACAGCTGCAAGATGCTTTGAACAGGTTCTTAACACCCCTATGGTCTTGGGAGCTAGCAAGAGGAAGGGCAAAAATGCAGCAGTGAGCACTAGCAGCATCTCTGCTGACTTACCTCCTCCGTGTCCTTGTTGCTTGTTCTAAAGTCGTTCAGGTGCCAGGTGAAGACCTCCGAACTGCCACTGCTGGCTGATACCCAGACACAAACCAGGGATTTTTGGAAAGCAGAAGCAGCATCACCACCCTTTAGCCTGGTGCTACATTATCCCCCCATTTAAATGTCTTTTCTTGTAATAAAAGGTAGGCAGTATAAAACCAAGGAGGATGTCAATGGTATTTTTCTTCTCCCTCCTGGCACATATTGAGGTGGATTAAAGAGTTAAATGAGCGATTAAAAAAGGCAGACAAGTGACTCAAGGGAAACAGCAGGCAGAGCCAAGAAAAGATTGGAAGTTTGTTGTGAGAACAGAAATGCATCCGGGTTCAGAGAAAAAAAAATTCCTAGGCTTGCTGTTCCTCTCAGGCAGACATTTTGCAGTTGTTGGGTTTAAAATATTTATTTTCTGTAATTAAACAGAAATTGTAATAAATTAAGATTATAAAAGTCTGTTCTTCATCTTTGGGAACTGTGCTTTTATCACTTCTACTTTACAACCATTGCCCATCATTCTGCTACAAAGAGCCCAACAGGAATTTGGTTTGCCTTAGATCAGCCTCTGCTGAGAGCTAGCAGGCTGCAGGGGGGGTTGTTGATGATGCTAAAAATGTCAGTCCTCCTATCTGGAAGAGCAGGGGATCTGAGGGGAGCTGTTCAAAATCACCTCTGCTATGCAGAGGAAAAGGAAAAAGGGAAGAAACAAGGACTGAGCTGACTGAACCGATGAGTGAGGCAGTGCCCCAGCTTGTCCTTTAGCGGTGGAAAGAAGGGGTGCCCACTTATGCAGGCTTTGCCAGCTCCAGCATAACCATTCCAGTGGTTTTCATGAGTATCATCAACGTAAAATTGCAAATGATTAGTAGTTCTGAAAATGAAAGTCGTTAGAGGTTACTTTGCTGTTTGGAGCATGGTTGTCAATTCCACGCGGCATGAAAGAGGACATGAAGCTCAGGCAGTAAAAATTGGAATTGCCTATGCTTCTGTCAAAGACATTTGACTCATTCTCTTGTTTGGATACTCAGACAATGTTGTGGAAATCTCTGAGCTCCTTCAGACACCTCCACACAAATTAGTTGTTGTCTGGAAATTCCTATTGAGGGCAAATCTCAAAAGTCTGATAAAAAAAATAAAACCCTATGCTCCCAGTTTGTGCTCCCTGGAACAAGTAACTCACTTCTGGTGGGCTTCCTTAGCAGTTGAAGTCCCACAAAGAACAAAACCACTTTATCAGTCTCAGTACTCACAGCAACAGCACGACTTCGCACGCCTGTTTTTGCGGCCATGGAGACAGCCTCCTCGATGCAGCTTTTCTTTCACAACCAAAGGTGGAACAAGCCACAATAAAGTCTCTCTTTCAATAGCATGAACATGTATGTCCCTCTGCTTTGGCTCAGAATGCATTCCAGTTGATAAAGATCACTACTAGCTCCAGTTGTGTTTTCATGAACTGCTAGAAACACTCCAGGGTTCAGACAACTCCAACTCTTCTCTTTCATTAATTTCTTTGTCTGTTTGTTTTTTAAGTTGTTCTCCCTCCTCCAGTGCTGGTGGTAGAAAAACAGTTCAAAGGATCCTGGCAGCATGCATGGTCTCCTTCTGCAGCCTCCTAGGAGCCATTTCTTTTGATCTGAGCAACAGCTTGGAGAGATGGAGAAACACAGGGAGAGCCCTCCAGGAACTTGCCTCCTGTGAAAACCTTTGGGCTGTTCACCTCATCTCTCTCCTGCAGGAAGAAAGGCAGAGCTGGCTGCTCCCAGCAGCAGACAAGAGGAACAGATCACTTCATGCTCAGCTGTTGGGGAACTTAAGCTCCCTCTGCAAGACAAGTGAAGCAGAACTGCACTGCGAGAACTGCCAATGCAAGGAGGAGAAAGTCTCCAGTTGTAGATCTTACATCATTGACCTGAGACAAAAGTTAAATAGAACAGGGGACAGTGAGGCCAGGCAGCTGCTCTCTGCGGCGATCTCTGAACTGCTGGAGCGTTTCAGGAGTCTCCACAAAGACCTCAGAGCTATGACATACAATCCTGACTGGGCAGATATAGTAGCTTTTAAACTCATCCTTCAAACAAGAGAAGCCCTGCTTAGAGCTCACTTAATGCCAGAGTCCACAAGCCTTCAAACAATACTGCCACGATTCTTTGCCGTTCTGAACTACGCTATCTTCTCAGCAGAGAGCGTGCAGAAGTGCTGGATGAATACTGTCAATCTATCACTTCATTTCACCCACTACCAAGGTATCTCTTATTTCACCCCATCCCAGGGCTCAGATGAATCTGTGTCCATTGAAGCCTTGGTAAAGAGACTGCATTATACACAGAGCTGCCTACTGCAGAAGGGAGAGGAAAAGCTCATCAAGAAATCTAAAGAAATCCTGTCCACGCTGAGCCTGAGGATCAGTCTGTTAGCGATAACCTGCCTCATTTACCCCATAGTCCTGGTGTCTTTCAAGCAAATGACAGACTGGATACACAGTTACACCAGGCATCTGAAGGAAAAGACAGAGGACTTGAGAAGGGAGAGGCAGATAGCTGAAGACCTCTTGCACCAGATGTTACCAAAGTCTGTGGCCCGGCAGCTAAGGAAGCGCCACAAAGTTGAGGCAGAAAACTATGATCAGGTTGGTAAATGGGAAGGATGATGCCAATGAGGACAGAAAAGTGTCAGCCAAAAAGGCACCTACCTTGCCAGCATGCTGAGGAGCCTGCTTTGCACCCAGTGTGGAGGGAAATCCAAAGATTCACGATGGGCTGTGGAAAGAGCTGTGCAATGTGCTGTGAAGCACACTGGGCAAGGCAGAAGAGCTGAGATTGCCAGAGGTGTAGCTTTAGATGGCAAAGATCCTATATTGGCAAACTGTCTTCTTTGGGTTTAAGAGACTACTCATGAGAGCCAGCCAGCAACATTAGATCGTGAGTACCTAGAGCAAGAAGTGAGTTTCTCCCTTGTAAAATAGGAAGAATCCTAAAAAAAAAAAACAAACCAAAAAAACCCAAACAACCAAACCACCAAACCAACCAACAAAACCAAACCCAAAACAACAAAGCAGGACAGGTCCTGTCTGTGCTCCCCAGTATGATTCCATAACCGAAAGGAGAGCATGGGACTTAAATAGGACGAGAGGGACTGACCTCCCTCAGGTGTAACAAAGCACACTGGCATGAGGGCAAGGGCAGAGTTTGGCCAGGCACCCATTTGTTTGCACAGCATGCATACTGCTGAATTTAGCAGCTGTGCCCACAGCACTTGCAATTCCAGTCACTCTTTTTTTCTCCCTGGGACACTCTGTCACCTTCAGCTGTGAAACACAATCATATATATTTGCATTTCATTTGTAGGTGTCATTATCCAAACAGCAACCTGTAATTGTACAATTAATGATCATTCACAGTAGTCAGTACACCAGAAGCAGCTGAAGCATGGCAGGGAGTGGAAAGGTGGCTCCTCTGGATTAGTTGGTATTACCAAGGACAAATAGAAGAACAATTCTAATTCAAAGACTGACACAGTTCAGGCAGCAGAGAGAAGAAACCCTTAATACTCTGCTAACAGCTCTAACATACATCTCCCTTCCTGGCTTCAGCTGTCACAGTCTCTGCTGTTCTTTCTTTTATTAATTTGATTGTTTCTAAAAGTGGATTTCTCAGTAAATTACTTGATCACAGCAAAGAGAAACATCATTTGATGAGAAACGAAATCCCGGCTCAAGAAGAGCAGAGACGGAAGTTGTGGTTTTAGTTGCAGTCCACCCAGGTACCTGGTTTTGATCCCTACCACAGTTTAAACAGCTTTAAAATGAAAATCAGGCCCCAGGAGTCTGTTGGTCACTGCTTGCAGGACTCAAAGCCTTTTACTTTCAGTCTCCCATCTAGCACAAGGTACTCAGAGGAGTGCAGGACCTCAGAGAGAAACAGTTTAGTCTGCCAAAGTAGCAGAGCACAACTGCGAGCCAGCACTTGTTCATTTAGGATTGCATCTGTTCCGTTCTGCAGATGGTCCTGTGCCTTAGGCTCCTCAACCCCCAAAGTCTCCAAAGGCTTCAGCACCACTCCCCAGAGACCTCAGGCTTACACTCTCCCTCTCCCTGTAACAGGTGACTATCTTCTTCTCAGACATCGTGGGCTTCACAAGCATTGCTGCCTCCTGCACTCCCCTGCAAGTTGTTGAGATGCTCAACAACCTGTATGTCTGCTTTGACAGCAGGATCGAGTCTTATGATGTCTACAAGGTGAGTACAAACCTGCAGGCAACGAATCTGCAAGTTGCTGAGGTATTTCTTTGTTCCTTAGTGAATATTAAATACAGCAGGCCAGCTGGCCAGAAGCTGCAGAGTCTCAGACCTGTGCTCAGAGCACAGCTTGGCAAGGGGGGGGACAGCCAAGGCAGATTTCATTCTGAGCTCTTGTTCCCAGAAAAGCTTGGTGCCTGCCACCTAGTCACACACGCCCCCTCCCACCAGGTGGAAACCATTGGTGATGCCTACATGGTAGCAAGTGGCCTGCCAGAGAGGAATGGCACTAAACATGCTGATGAGATTGCCAAAATGTCTCTGGATCTGGTGGCAGCAGTTCGCCAGGTGGTGATCCCTCACATGCCAACGGGCAGGCTGCAGCTGCGGGCTGGGATACATACAGGTAGGTGGGCTGAGGCACGAGAGAAAGAGCCTGGGACACAGCGTAGCTGTGCGAGGAGAAAAGAACCCTGCATTTCTGGACGAGCTGTTAGCTCTCTACAGGTCCTGGATCCAATAGTAACAGTGGCCTGAAACGACTTTTGCTTGCATCCACACGGAAAGGGTAGTGAAACAATTCAGCACTGGCAAAGTGCATCTCACCCTGCTGTCAGCCCCAGCGAGCTGCAGCCTGCACCTAATCAAATCATGACTTGGCCCCTCAGGTAAATTCTGTGCAGCCATGCCCTGGGCGTTCCCCGGCCCCACTGCTCTCTGCAGATCCAGAGCGACCAACGCAGGTGTCTGCATCCGGCACCTCTCTGCACTTTTCCCACTGTTTCTTACAGAGTGCCTCTGCCTTGTATTTTGTCAGGACCCTGTGTGGCTGGAGTTGTGGGGTACAAAATGCCTCGCTACTGCCTCTTTGGGGACACTGTGAACACAGCCTCCCGCATGGAGTCCACCAGCTTGCGTAAGTGGCTCAGGCACCACCCCTCTGTTCCTTACGTGCCAGTCAGGCTCACTCTTGCAGTCTGCGGCTCTTAGGAACTACAGTGAAGGGAAACTTTCTGGCATCCACCTCACACCGGATGCGGCCAAGTGTGAAATAAGATTCCATCAGGAGAAGAAACAGTCCTTTGTGAAATCCTATGCTAGAGAACTCATAACCATAGACCTAAAGACCTGCAATCCCCACTACCCCTGCACAGATGCTAGACAGCAAGAGAAGCTCTTGTGTGCTCCTCTGGGCAAGTGGAGTCACATTCTTGTGGCATTTCTGGAAAGCAATTGGAAATACAAGGAGAAAGAGGGTGATGAAAGCCAAACAGCACAAGGGCAGCAATTCACTCCTAATGCTCTGTTCTGATTCCTAGCACAGAAGATCCATATCAGTTCTGCTACGTACCAAGCACTTCTCACAGACGATGCCTATGAAATCAAACCCAGAGGGGAAATCGAAGTCAAGGTAACAGCAAAGGCATTTAACGGGATAGGAAGGTGGTTTGACAGGTTTGGCCACTGCTCTTCTGAGAGCTGCAAGTCAATTTTAACCATGACCCCGTGGATCTTTGCTAATTCAGTGGGAAGCAGCTATACATTACTCCTCATCAATAAAAAGAAGTGTTCCTGTGTGGTTTGAATTGCAGCTGCTACATCTGCACCTGCATGGAACCAAATGAACATGGGTAAAAGCATTAGGATGCAGCTGGAAAGATGCACAGGGGTAAGGCTGATTGTACACCCTGAGCAACGCTGCCACTGACCAGCAAGACCTCTTTCTGAACCGAAAGAATCATCAGCACCCAAACTGCACAGACATTACAATTCTTTCCCCTAACAGCAGCCACTTCTGCAAGAAGGAGCAAGAACACACGCAGCACAGGTAGTAGCTCTGCACAGAAATGGCTGTTTTCTGCTCTCTCCTTTTCTCACCCCAGGGCAAAGGGAAAATGAAAACCTACTGGCTTCTTGGTAACAAGAACTACAGCGTCAAAAATGACAGCCTGGTGTGTCACTGGAATCCAACAGTCTCCAAGAAAAAGAAGACGGAAAGCAGCCAGGGCTCTGTGCAACAAGTAAGGAGGCGACCGTTCAGCAGGGGGAGGCTTCCTAGGCAGCGAGCCATTCGCTGAGGACCAAGATGTGGAACATCTGTCCTGCATGTAGAGGGCTCTGCTGTGTGCAAGGGCAAGCTTTAACATGTTCCTTTCTGTCAACAGCCTGGTGTAGGTACTCTGGGAGCAGCACTGGCTGAGCAGAGCCCTGCAATGTCCTGGGATGAGCTGAGCACTGACAGTTACACTCAAGGGTCTTCCAGACCAGCCTGGACCTCTGAGAGTGCCACCCATGGTATGAGCCCGAAGCAGAGGAATGGCTTTCATCAAAGCTCCTGCCAGAGCCTCCAGGAGAATTTCACTGCATTGGGCTCACCTGTTCTGGGGGAAGGTGACAAAGGTGCCAGTTTAAAACACAGGCCACAGCTTGGAGACCATGGTCTTAAAGCAGTGCAGAGAAATGAGTGTCTCCCAGGTTTTGTAGCTGAGATGTGACAGAGTAAGAGGTGATTGTACTGTCCCAGGCATACATCTTTCTTCTAAGGAACACCCTCTTTTTGTGCCCAGTCATCATTCACTTTTGTACTAGTAACTTTACTTGGGAACATAGAACATTAAGAGAGATTTAGAAGGGTGTCTCTGAACAAGGAGAAGCTACAAAAATGTGACTGGAGTTCCATCAGGTGAGTAAAAGATGTGCAGCAATGTGACTCTTTTCACCCCAGTAAAGCTATTCCAGATTTACATCTGTAGGTGGACAGAAAACTTAGCCTTAGGTGTCTAGACATAGTGAGGATGCTTTCAGAACATGATCCAGATTATTTCAAGCTAACGGTAGATAGCAAGAGAGGGAATGGTGAGATCCTGAAGGAGAAGCAGAGAGGTTAACAACTTTCTGATTATTGCTTCAGAGATACAAATGAAGTGGAAACATTAAATTATTTCTGTTAAGTCTCTGCAGCACTCTGTCTTTCCAGCTCTTCTCCATGACAGAGGAACCTCCTCTCCATATGTGTATTGTCTCCCTTACCAATCACCCCAAGGGGATTGACAGTGAGCCAAAGATGCAGCCTAGCTGTGTGGAAGACATCGGGACAAGCTATTTCTCCATCAAACTGTAATGTGCTGTTCTCGATGGAAGAAGAGATGCCTGTGCATTGGCAGCCAAAGCACAGCAACCTCCCCTTCAGAAATCAAAGCAGACAACCACTGACAATTAGAATTCTACACAGAGTTCAACCCCTTTGTAAGTAGGCTGCACATATTTGTTGTCATTAGCCCTACCTGCTGGCTGCCTTCTTCAAGTGATTCCAGAGTGGGGGAACCATTCTGATGGGAACAGAGGCAAAGCAAGGGGGAGAGCACTTGGCCTGTCTCCTCTCCTAGTTGACAGTCCATGTAGAACATTACTGCTGCATAAGAGAAGGATCTCGGCAGGCTGAAGTTCTCTTTAGGGGAGGCAGTGCCTACGGTTGCAAAGAACAGTGAAAGAAAGGTCTGTATTTAAGAGGAAGTCAAGCTTGGAAGGCTGCAGCTGGTCTTGGGGTTAAGGTTTTTCTCTAAAATAAAAGTAGCTTTATGACCTTCTCAGGAAGCTGTTGGGTACCTCTGATCCTTCACCTGGCTAATAGGAACAACTGAAAAACGTCTTGTAAGTTGTCTCCTTACAGAATGAAAGCCAAGAGCTGCTCCTTTCAGACAGCTCGCAGCAAGCCACTGCAGGAGCGTTGGTGTGGTTCAGCCCGAGGTGAGGAGGCAACTTGCTGTCAAAGGCTGGGGACTTCTGAAGGTCAGCCAAAGAACTATTTGGTCTTGCAGATAAGCAAACCAAAACGGGAGGCTGAAATTGTCCCAATAAATGTAACAGGCACGTTTCTACACAGAAAAGAATGAGCCACAGGACCAACTCTGTCACCAGTGCCTCATGAATCAAGTGTTCTAAAAACAGATTCATCAGCTTGGGCAAGAATTATTTCAAGTGAATTCAGTGGTCCAACTGACACAGAATTTTGCTTCACTGCTTATAAGCAACTGAAAGGACACTGCCCATCTACAGCACAGCTTCTCTTCCCACCTCCCCAGATCTCAGTTTGCCTGCATGGGCACAAATACAATCTCATTTCTGTTAAAAGCATGTGGTTAAGATTTCCCATGAAGGTAGCTGGAGAGCTGCTCCAACATTTTCACACCAAAGAAAACAAATTATTTCAGCAAGCTGCACCTCAGAAAGCCAGGAGGAGTACAAGCCAAAACACTCCAAAATAATGCCAATCTCTTTTTGAAGTCAGCCTCTTGAATCCAGGGGGGTGGAGGTGGGTTGGTTTCTTTGAAGGCTTACTGATAGTGCACCAGAGATGCTGGAAGCTGCACAGGTAGACTCACACAGCATTAAACACACACACAGGTACTCAAAACCACAGCCATAAGTCCAGGCCGATGCCCTGTGCTGATGCTGAAGCCTGGAATCCTTTCGTCTGGTTCCTAGCAGGATTCGGCAAGTGGGATCAAATGTAGAAACAAGCTCAGAGAGTGGGGAGAGAGGTAAGTGCTGCTCAAGAGCTGTGACTTGCACGAGTGAAGCAAAATGCCTCAGGTGCACATCCCCCCACGAGCAGACATGAAAGGAGCCCACCACGGGGGCCAGGGCCAGCTGGGTGCTGCAGGGAGTTCAGAGCCACCGGAGCCCCATGCTGGCTCTAATTGTTATGAAAATCTTGGGCCAAGATCAGAGGCAAATTATTTGCATGCAAAATTGAGCCTGTTCTGATCTTCATCTCTTCAGAGGCTTCAGTGTGGGTTTCTAATTTAGAAAATAGTAGCAAGTGTCCCTGTGTGCTTGATGGTAGACAGCAATTAGTGCTTATTAACGAGACACGCTTTGGTCCTACGCTGAACAGTCCCTCTCCAGAGAGGGGGGAAGAAGTGACCAGCTGCCTGCTGTGCATATGGCTGCTGCTTTGATCTGGGGACTTGGCTTCCAGAGATTTTTGGGTCATCTGTGCCCAACATAAACAAGCCTTGGAACTGACGAAGGCTGAGGCTGTACCACCTTGGCTAGCCTAACTCTGAGACTGGTTTTTGGCAAGATGAAATATTTTCTGGACAGAAAATCTCAGTCAGGATCAGACTAACAAAGCCTCAGATGTACTCTCTCATGGGGCATTGGATTTCAGAGCTATTGCTTTGCATGGACAAATCCTGCAGGGATCAAAGCTAATTCTATATTTGAGCTTGATATACAAAGTCAGTTTCTCCATAGCCTTCCCAGAGAACCACTCAAAGGTTGCACCTCATTTCCATGGGGATCATATGGATTATTTCAGCCATTCTGCACCACAGGATGTCAGGGGTTGGAAGGGACCCAAAGAGATCAAGTCCAATCCAACCCCCCCCTGCCAGAGCTCTGGGCACACACAAACACATCCAGACAGGCCTTGAAAGGCTCCAGAGAAGGAGACGCCACAGCCTTTCTGGGCAGCCTGTGCCAGTGTTCTGAGACCCTGCCAGGCAAGAAGTTCCCCCTTGTGTTGAGTTGGAACCTCCTGTGCTGCAGCTTCCATCCATTGCTCCTTGTCCTATCCCAGGGAGCAGTGAGCAGAGCCTGTCCCCCCCTCCTGAACTCCAGCCCTCAGAGGTCTATAAACATTGATTAAATCTCCTGTCAGTCTTCTCCAGACTAAGCAGCCCCAGGTCCCTCAGCCTCTCCTCATCAGGCAGTGCTCCAGTCCTCATCATCCTCGTAGCTCTCTGCTGGACCCTCTCCAGCAGATCCCTGTCCCTCTTTAACTGGGGAGCCCAAACGCGGACGCAGTGCTGAAGATGGGGTCTCACTAGGGCAGAGTATAGTCTCCATGCTGAGTTACATGGGATGCAGAGTATGGGAAATAAGCTGCCCTGCCCTCCGAGGCGATCCGAGAACAACGTCTCCGCTGGCCGTTCCGGCCCGGCCGGCAGAGCAGCACTTCCGCGGACCACCAGCAGATGTCACTGCAGGCCTGCCTGAGGCGGTGCGCTCCTCAGGGCATCCTCCGGCGCTGCCCGGAGCTGCGCCCTGGCCCCGCGCACGCTTTGTGACGAGCAGCGAGGGGAGAAGCGAACGCCACTGAGCTGCTACAGCAGTCTCCTCTTGAGAAGGAGAGGACAGAGAAGCTACAAGAGCAAAAGAAGTCTGCTGAGACACGGCATTAAATGGAAACATGCCCTTGAACCCGAAAAGGAGGTAAAAAGAGAGGTACATTAGGACGATATATTCACCAGCTTCTAGCTGGTCCCAGTTCCCAAACCCACTCTCCCAACGACTGTTTCCTACTCTCACGTATTCCAGGACACTTGGGATGATCTCTATGGCTCAGATGCAGAAATGGGAGCAAAAAGTTCAAGGCTGAGCATTTGACTCTGTTAACAACTTGTTCAATGACCTCCAGCAAATTACCTTAACCTATGGGGTCTGCACTGCTTTTCAGAGTGTAAGGAAACCTGTGCTAAAAGACACATCAAGATGAGAGGGGAATGAGTAGCAAGCAAAAGTAGCTCACTGAAATTCATCACTTTGACAAAGCTCTTGCTGGTGACATTTCAAAGACCCTGGATGACATGGCTACAGAAAACAAGCAAAAGCTATTGCAGGCTGTGCAGTGGTTGGGGTAACTCAGGTGCTCACCCACGGACAAGTCCTGTCTCCCAAGTCCCTTCTGCCCTTCCATTAATGTGCTGGCATCCTCCCAGCCCCTGCCAAGATGCTCATGACATGAAACCTCAGTGCCATTTCTGCTCTCACCCATTAAAGCCCAGCTGGAGCTAGCTGCCAGTTGTTTGGCCGTTAGAGTTTTCAACCACTCTGCACTCACCTCATGTGAGCCAGTGGTGATTTTAGTCCTCAGCTGAACGATGGCAAGCTGGGAAGCTCCCTGGCTAATAGTCTCACAAGCAGCAGAGGCTAAGCCGTACACCAAATGACTCTGGCAAACCCCAGGAGCTATTGTTTTGTCTTATGCACCTGCTTTCTGTACTGCTCAGAAGACACCCCACGGACAAGTCAGCCCAGGATCCAGCTGGATGCCCAAGGGCTTTCTGCCTTTTCCTATTTATCCTGCAGGACACGGTGCATTGGAGACTGCAGGGAGTCCATTAGCTGATCAACTGACCTGCAGATACAAGGAGCTGCTTAATTAGCAGGTCTAAGGGAACATAATGTGTGCGTGTGTCACTCCCAAGAGAGCAACATAAAGACAACAGCTGCCTGGAAACATTTTTCCCTTTCCTATTTAGAGAGCTCTGTAAAGACCTGGCTTTTTATTCTCTGCTAATTAAAACCAGCAGCTCAGGCTTGCATCGATCCTCCAGTACAAGAGCTCACATATTCCAGCTCATGGAAACGGCAAAAGGCGGGAACATAAAAGCCCGGTAATCTGGTGGGTTTGCTCTCCTCGTCCTTATCTCACACTAATTCCTAATTGTTTTCTAAGTGTTTTTTCCCTTGTTCTCAAAGGAGGCCACTGCTGCACGTGCACAGCACAGGCAGATCCAAACCGACTTTGCCATGGCATCAGAACCACAGCTCAGTGACTGCTGGGCCAGTGCTCTAGATGAGCACTCTAGACTCCCAAAGGAAAGAATGGTGATCAGAGCAATCGTCCTAGGCAACCCGCAGAGGACACTGAGCAAGTCCCTTTACCCTATCTCTAAAGGCTGCATCCAGTCCAGGAAACAAGTCCTTGAAATACTCAACTCTTCCAGATCAGACCAGACCCAGACAACTTTGTGATGTACAGTCACCCTAGTTTCTGCCTCTCTGGAACATTCCTTTCCTCTTCCAGCTCAGTATGGAGCTAACAGTGACAGTCGTTCCCCTGTGGCTCTGCTCAGTATTTCTTACTGCCCAAATTTAGGCTGACAGAGGCCTTAGCTGTGGACCCTCAGGGCTAGGGATTTTGTTTTTAAACTCTCAAGAACATGCAGCAGGCAGGAGAGAGCCAGAGTCTATTTCAGGAAGGCGTTTGTGGCAGTCAGGCTAAAATTAGACCATCTGTTCCTAAAAAGACGGTGTTGGACGACAGGGGTTTGGCAAGAGGCTCTTCACTTGGGAATGTGACACAGGAAGCGCCTCCATGGCTGCTGGCAGTGATGTCACCTGGCTGCCCAGTGCTGCTGTGCTGTGGGGTCCTGGGAAGCTCTGAGAGGGAGCACTGGAACTTGTTCAAGCCACTCTGTATCTGCAGGTGGCTGAGTGCAGGGCAGGGTGCGAGGCAGAGGTGTCGACAGGCTCCAGCGCTTAGCACTCCCTGATAAGGGAATCTGTGGCCACGGCAGAGAACTGTTATTCTTGCACTGCCTGTGATGGGCTCTTCAGAGAAGTACCAGCCTCCTCTTCCTGTCATGTCACCCTCTCGCTGCTCCACAAATTCCCACCTTCAGAACGTTCTGCCTTCCACACATGGCTCACCGACACTGGCGCCTAGCAGCCCGAGCTGGCAGGATCATTAGGGAACAAATCGGTGGGCACCGAGCCTAGCAGCTCAGCCTGCAGGGACAGGACATTTTGTTGTCTCAATGAAGGTACTTAGTTTGAAGCCGAGTTGAGAGAAACCAAATTAAGCTCTCAGACCTGTACAAATAGGAATTTGTTCTGAGGTGGAAAGTACAGTAGTATAATGATTAGGGGTGTGCAAAAAATAGCTCTAGAAAGCCACACAGTGCTCCAGTTAAAAGGTAAAGAAGATTCAAATGCAGTCTCTCTCTCCTAGCAGAAGCTTTCTGGTCATCAGGCAATTAGTATCTGTAAAAGCTCTCATTCATTTTTGCCTCTAAGACTGCAAAGCTGCACAGACAACCACCCAGTTTCATAACACCCGTGTGAGGCAGGGCAGAGCCATACACACTCGGTGCAGGGGGAAGCGCAGGGACAAACAGTTGCTTAGACTGCAACACCACGAAAGCGATGCACATTTCCATTTCTCAGATCAGTGCTTTAACCACTGCCCCATCCTGTCTCCCATACAATTACACAACGAAAGACCTAAAAGCAGCCAAGTAAATCACTTTGCTCTTGACGCTTGACACACATAAGAAAGGAGAGAGAACCACGGAGAGAAATGTGCTCTAGCAATTGAAATTTACAAGACCAGCAGCAAGACAGCTTGAGATCTGCCTGCGAGCCAGGTCTGTTGGGACTTCAACCAGAGCCTCCTGCGCTGTGGGCAAAATGAAACCCACATCACCCAGCCTGAAGGTTTGCCTTGGCTCCAACTTCAGTGGTAAGCTCCACTGCTTTGGAACCTTGGCCCAAAACAAGCCCTCAGCTTTGTAACTCACTGAGCAAGACCTCAGAGATAATTGACCTTACAAACCTTTCCCTTGCCCTTTCTTTCTCCTTCCCCCTTTTTTTTTTAAAGCTGTCTAATCACCTGCTGGCTTACATCAATCAAAAATAACAGATCCAGTTTATGACACAATATTGATATTTATTTAAAAAAAAACCATTGAATTTTCTAGAAGATGTAGTTTGCTGTTTCCTTTCTTCCCTGCCACTCCTCCAAAACAGCCATAACCATTAGTATCTCTCTGTGTCTTTCCTCAGTGGTACTTTTGGTGCGTCTGGAGGAAAAGATTGTTCTAGCTGTGGTTAGAGCCTGGGCCTTAGAATTCATTTGAGGCCTCTCAGAGTCAAAGGCAGATCAGATTTGGAGCAGTCTGGCTGCCCAGGCCCATATCCCCTAATTGCTTACGGGCAGCTCTGATGTGTTAGCATGTCACCCGTGCACCCTGCTTCACCTCTACCTCTCAGAAGCCATCTCTCTGCACTAAAATATCACCATGTGCTAAAGCGTGAAAGATCTCCTGGTCCTGTTACACTTGTCAGGTGCATCCGACCTATCTAGGCTGAAGGATGTTGCTGTACCATGTCCTTTCTCTCCATTCATTCTTCCCATGGCAAATATTTTAGGCCTTCTTGCTCATTTCCTGATCTGCTCTGGCCTGAGATATGATGTCATGGCTCACAACGCTCCTCACACTTCAACACTAGGCAAAAAAAGTTCTGTTATCCTCAGGGAGGTGACATGGTAAAACAAACCCTCTTGGTCAGACAATGCAAGAGCTATGTGAGGAATCTCCAGTGGGCAAGGGACACTGAGAGCATTTTCTGCCACAGAAGTTTTGTGGCATTTGTCAGCTGCCATAGTAGTGTGTTGGGTTTAAACACAGCTAAGGTTTGCAGCACAGAGATGGGGGGGTGTGTTCAAATGAAGACACCTTGCGGGGGGGAGATGTTCTCCCACATTTCAGAAGGCCCTGAAGCACTATTTCCTGCAGAAGGCACAAGAACTGTGTCCAACCCAGATGGCATTGCTGTGTTCCTAACCTACCTGTCTGTTACTATGGGTTAATGCATCACTTGTCCATACAGCTCCCAAAGCAGAGCAGACAGAGACCACTTTTGCAGAAGTTCAGGAAATTCAGCTAGACATGGATGAAACTCATCTCAGAGATCCTGCTCACTGAAGTGGGCCCTGACAAATAGCTAAAGCCAGACAGCTCTCTTTTGTCCAGACAGCAATAGCTAGACACTGCATCCCAAGGGCCAAGTCCAAAGCTCAGGGGGACAACCCTTGGGGACAAACTTATTTCAATCCACAGTATTTCCCTCTAGACACCTCAATGTCACCACAAGGGCACACGGAGCAGTGCAGCCCCGGGGACTCTGCAGACAAAGGCAGAGGGATGATCCCCCTGTGCTGAGGCAAGTGACTAGTGGGAAAGGCAGGACCACGGGGTGCCTGATGTGCCAGAGGAGGTGCGAATGTGGTGTTGACAGAGGAGCTTATCTCAAGCATGAACACAGGCTCCAGCCCTGTAGCCTAAGCACCTTTAGGAGCGTTCGTTTTCGAAAGGCTGCTCACCCCTCTGGCTGCGCTGACCAGCAACAGCTAAGATACCCTGCCCCTCTGGCCCACAGCCATGCCATCCTCCTCCACAAAAGGATGCAGCTATTTCCAGAAACTTGGCCAACACAATGAGTCTTTTCTGGGAAAACAAAGAAGGGCTGTCAAATCAAGAACAGTGGGTGATAAGAGTCACCATAGCTACACCGACTTACTAAGAAAGAGCAGCCTAGCTAAGCTCTGGAGGAGGCTGCATTCCTCCCACTGCAGCTCACCCACCCGAGGCAGGAAGGAGATCACAGAATCAATCAGGTTGGAAAAGACCTTTGAGATCATCGATTCCAACCTATTACCCAAACCACTGCACCAAGTGCCACATTCAGTCTCTTTTTAAACACCTCCAGGGATGGACACTCCATCACCTCCCTGGGCAGCCCATTCCAATGCCAATCACTCTCTCTGTGAAGAACATCCAGCCTAGACCTCCCCTAGCATAACTTGAGGCTGTGTCCCCTCATTCTGTCCACACATAGCCTAATGTGCATCTGCTGCAGACTTCCAGGATGGTCTCCCTGGCACAATCAGCTGCTTGCAGGGTTGTGACATGAAGGATTTGCCTTTCAATCCCAGCAAGCAAGTAGCAAGTATGGGCACATGCAAGTATTCAGCTGCGTCTGCACTGGTGAGAAGCATCGATGGAGAGGACTGCAAGCGTTAGCAAGAGAACACCACCACACGTACAGATTCTCTGCCAAACAACAGTTTACCTCCACGTTCCCAAAAAGTAGAGACCTGTCTACATAACCTTCCAGTCACGGAAAGTCCATGGGTCTGAGATATGTCAGAAGTAACAGAAAATTGTGATCCTGCTCTGGGAACGCAAACCTGAAGTTACGCAGTGCTGGTGGCCCATCTCCAGAGTGTTTCGTGGAGGACAGGCTTTATGTAATGGCTACACTTTTAGTCAAGTTACTCTTAGGTTCCTCACCGGTCCTTTAGGGAGGGAGAGGGGAAGTAAACAACCACAGCACTTCCAGGACAGGTGCCATTTCATTCCTGTAGCTGTTTGGCCATTTCTAGAAATGGCTTCTCCTTCTGCACTCTCTATTCTGACAAGTGCCTGCAGCAATAAATAGCACAATGGGATGGTGTGACCTCTTGCCCCTTTGCTTGGCTTCTTGGCTTCCCGATCAAGGGGCACTGCTGACACTGCTCCAAGCCATTCCAGGATGCTGCAAATTAAAAACCTGGCAAAGGCTACTCCACACCAAATGCCTGAGATGTCCTCTCCACTCCCTTCTCTTCTCACAGCAGCCTGCATTCGGCACTATTACAGCACATCTAGCGGTGGGTCTAAACGTAGCCAGCCAGCAGAACATCTGGCACTGCTGTACACGCACGCATTTCGGCATCACGCACACACACCTCCCGTGGGCCTCCCCAGGCAGAGCCGCTCACACATACTCGGCTTCTAGAGGCAGAAGCCTGCAGAAGAGCCACTCAGCCCCGCCTCGTACTCTGTGTACTACTGCGCGGTCGTTTGATCAAAGCTTCTCACAGCACCTAACCCTTCGCGTTTTAACCAGAACCTGCTCTAACCTAACTCAGGCACATTCGCTATCCACCAGGAGAGGTCACCGCACACCGCAGTAACCACAAAGGCAACCCAAGTCCAGAGGCCAGGTGGGACCGCACGGCTACGGCCAGATCAGACCTCCGCCCCAACACCAAAGCTCTCTGTACAACGCAGAGAATGAAAGACTTCGATTCGGAATGGGGCCAGATAAGCCTAAGAATTTGAGGCCCATCTGAAGCGGGGGGGGGGGGGGGTGTGTCAAAACTGGCTCCTAGAGGACTAAAAATACTTACAAGATTTAAACCCATGCACAGCTAGTCCACGTTTGCATTTGCAGTGTTGACACCTACAATTTCTCTGTGTAGATATTCTCACCTTTCCCAAAACAGGCAGGCAGCAAGTTGCTGTTCAGCTTGCTGGAGATAAAGCTTACTGAAGAAGTCAGTTTCAGATGTGGATTTATGGAATATGAGTGATTTAAGTCCCTGCCTCTCACCAGGCACTGCCCAGAAGCCTTGTGTCATCACTCCAAACACCTCAGCTTGCTTCCTATTTGTTTCAGCCACTTGACTAGCACTGAGCACAGTCTCCAGCTATTTCATCCCCTCTCTCACTGCTGCTTCCCTGATGGGCTTCATTAGTGTCAGCAGAACCTGATAAATGTTGCCATCAAACCCCAGTGCTGCCAACGCCAGCATGCTGTCCCTCCTTGTCCTCAGGTGGCCTAGGGCCCTTCTTGTCCCAGAAGGCTACAGAGAAAAACATTCCCTCTTCACCCCCAAAGGCAGCGTTGAGGTTGTAACAGATCAGGCAAAGGCAAAATGCATCCTTGGGAGCCCAGAGAAGAGTGGTGATAGCCTTCAATCTACTCACTTACTGGCCTTTACAGGTGGATGGGATGAGGAAACTCGTGCAGTGGACCACTGTGGGATGATCAGCCCTCAAGAGAAGCGCCTCCTGAGCCACCTGATAGTGAAGGGTTGGTTTATTCCCCAGAGATGGATACCAGGAGATCAGAGCTGTGTGCAGTACATGGTCCCAGTCACCCAGGTAGGGATCAAATCCTCCTCTGGATAGTGCTGGTGCAGATCCAGTGGACACATGCCAGCTTTACACCAGGTGAGTGAGCTCAGCAGTGCCTGTGCCAAGTTCCTCTCCTGCCAGAGAAGTGCTGCTGCAGCCCCTCCTGTGCGGGGCCTTGCTGTCAGCACATGACCTAAGGTGAAGGCAATAAAGTGCCAGAAGACTGAGCAGAGCAGCTGCAGCTGGGTAATTACCAGCGAGCCTGGGCTCCGGATGACACTGCACTGAACCCTGCCTCAGCTCCGCTGCTACACCGCTCAGGAGAGGGCAAGGGAGGAGGACGAGCAGGCAAACGCTTGGAAACCACAGCTAAATGTTAATGCCTCCTACTGAGGGGCCCCTGGTGCCAGCTTCCATCAGGGGCTTGGTGATTCCTCTTTGACGAAAGCACCACGAACACGTCACTGCCCTTTCAGCCAGCTGCAGGCGGCCAGGAAACGCTGGCCTGGGCAACTGGGGAAGAGAGGGAGGCTGAAAGGGGTCACTGAGCTAAGGAGGAGGAGGATAATGAGTTACTGCAGCACAGCTCTAAGCACGACACACACTATCAACTTCAGAGCTCAGCTTCCGTACAGCAGCCTGTAGAGATGAGGCAGACACATCCCCACAGGGATGGCGTGTCCTAACCTTGCTCTGCTAATAAGATCTCTGCTGGCACAGGAGAAATTTCTCAGTAAGCTAGGAAACAAATTATTGTTGAAAATCAACACACACCAGCCTGCCACCTTCTTGATACCTCCTTCCACCCCCTTTGGAGGATCTGTCATACAAAGGAACACTCAAACAGCCATTTCCTGCCTCATATATACTTGCTACTGTCCAAGTCTGCTGTTAAATTTCTATCTTAACTGAACCACCCCAATGGCAATCTTTGAAATTGCTGTGGTCATTCAGGTACTGAGTTTGATGCTACTCAAAACCCAAAAAAAAGATCCAGATGTAAAGCAGAGACTTTTCCTGGGTGGCTTTTTGATTCTAACTGCTTCCCACTGCACTCATTCTGATTTGAACCTAGCTGTTGACTAGACGGACTGAAGCCGTCCTCTGGGCTAGGTTATGCAGCACCCTCTGAAACGCACTCACATCGAGAGGCATAGTTTTGGCAGATGGAACATCCTTTTGTTCTGCTGAAGGACAGCACCCAGCTGCAGGGCATTTGGATGAGAAGAAACCACACCAGTTGCAACAAGGAAAATGAAAATTAGATATTAGGAAATCGCTGCTTCTTGAAGATTTTTCAGAGCTCAATTTGACAAGGCACTGAGTAATTGGATCTCAGTTGGCTCTGCTTTTTATCACGAGATCGTACCACAGACCTCCAGATGTCCTTTCCAGCCTTAATTATTTGGATTTTACCAACAGTCACAGATGAGGGCTGTGCTACTGTATCTATGTCCAACAGTTACCAGAGAGACAATTCAAAGATCACACTGAGTTAGAAAAGACCTCCGGAGATCTTCTTGTCTAACCCCGATTCAAAAGTCTCACAAAACAAGTTCAGAGATCTTGAGGTCAAGAAGATTTATTATCCTTCATTCAAACCAGTACAACAGCTCTAGGCATTTCCACGGAAGAGATGAGCTTGAGACTTCCCCAACCTTCTCTCAGCCTGCTTACACTGCACAGTAGACACCTCAAAGCTCTCAAGCTTCATTGTCTAAGAGGATTCAGATAAAATCCGACTTGAAATCAACATGGGCAACAAAATCCCAACGGGACAAAACCTTCTGACCTCCCTTTGTCATGCAGGAACGTTTATGAACTGCCTCCTTAGAACGCCTATTTCTAGAGACACAACAATTGTGTCTTAAAGTGATCTGCAGATGAAGAATACCACAAGTGCTAAATGCCCCAGCACATCACAGAGCTGTTTTCCCAAGCTTCCAGCAGCAAGGCGACACTTAGCCTCAAAGGTCAGGTGAAAAAAGTGCCAGCTGGTTCTTCATTTCTATTTCCTCTGCACAGATCCAGCCTAATGGCCTTCAGTTTTCTGCGTCATGTGTGTGCAAAACCGCAGTGAAAGATCAGGCTGTGCTCTTGCCTGCTCCAGAACACTGCCATGTTTTCACTGGGGCCACATGTCAAGGCTGTACAAAATGGGCAACTTAACCGATTTTATTGTTGCTCTTGCTCCACTGCCCCCAAAACAGACAAAGGGTAAAAACTCCTTAGAACAGACAGCTGATTCTTCAAGCCCCCATCTGCACACATCTTCGCCAGGGAACCCATACATCTCCCAGGTGCTTTGGCAGTAGAATAATATGTGGCCAACAGCATTGATTTGAATACCCTCAAGGCTCTGGCTAAGAACTGATTTCTTCTGCTCCCTCTAACATGTCACAGAATTAATTTTCAAGCAATAACAACAACAAATCAACTCTGAAACCAACAGACCCTCCACACCCAAAAAATGCCCACCAAACAGATTCTGATCCTGCAGCTTTGTCCCTGTAATTGTGCATCTGGTAAGGCAGATGTTGGAGCTGTGCTTCCTTTAAGGCTAGCTTCAAACTTCATATAAACTGTGTATGATAAACTGAGAAAGAACACACAGAGGAAATGCTTTAAGCTTGATCCAGGGGAAAGGAAAAATTTCTTCCTCAACTTAAGCCACGTAGAAGCTTTCTGTGCATGTCAGCCTGGTTTCAGCCTCACTCTGTCACTCAGCTCAGTAACACAACTTACTTGGCATGTGTTTAGGACTTGGATTTCCTTCCTCCTCCAAATCACTCTCTCTCTCTTAGGTTACCAATGTCATATTATTATGCAGGTAGTAACACACAGTTCTTACACAGTGTGTCTTATGAGACCCCTGCCCCTCTCATTTGCTACTTCACAGAGACAGTGGAGCCAGGTGAATGTCTAGTGGCTTCCTGTATGACTTTCTACTTTTCTCACAAATGTTTTTCTCCGGATGGGAAGGAAAGGTTTAGCAGCCAACCCAAGGAGCAAACTGACACATGTAAGTAGTACCAAGACAGCAGGCTGCAGGGACCTTCAGATTCACAGCAACAGAATGATGCTGTATTACCTAAGTGTAAAATGCTCCTTTGATTCGCCATCAGAAAAGAGAACTATTTCCTCCCTCCTCCTCCTGGGAGGATGAAAACAGATCAGAACCTCAAACCAATCCTTGCACTGGCAGGAACTCAAAAGGTAGACTTGGGAGGGGTTGAAGAAAGATATAAAGGCTGGTAGCTGGAGTCACAGAGCAACACTGAACTCGAAAGACTCAAGGGGAGGAGGATAAGACACACTAGAAGATGAAGATGAATTGGAAGCTTATGTTTTGCCCTGGACTCATTCTGCTGCTTATTGCCAGTCAGAACCAAGGATGGGCCAGGCCCATTTCCAGCTTACAGGTAAGTGAATGGCTGCTCAACAGAGCTAAAACAAGCTGATGCTTCTTTAGGGCGTAGAGACTTCAGATTAGCTCTGTTCTTTCCAATCCCAGCTAGTGCAGCAGGAAAGACTCAAATACCTCACGGATGCCAGAACCCTGAGGTGGGTAGACACAGAGTTATTAAACAGAGGGAAACTAATCAAATATGGGACTGAAATGCTGATCACATAAGGCAATTGAAAGGAAAGTGTTCTTTTTTTTCCTGTGGGCTTAATTTGGGAATTGCAGATTTAAGGTCATCTTGTGACTGGATGAGAGAAGCAATACACTTATGGAGTAAAAGGATTTTTTTTTCTGTAAGGACTTCAGTGTAGAGCCATAGAGCAGTCACCTGCATGCTCCTCCCTGGAGCCCCTGGTCTCAGTTGAGAAAGGAATGAATGGGTTGTGCCTGCATGATCTCCTCAGCTCAGCAGTGCAGTAACGCAGCTCCTGCTTATGAGTCCCAGAGGCAGAACATGAGAAAAAGAGAATGCATGTGTGTGTGTGTGTGTGTGTACTTGTGTGTGCAGGAATTCCAAGTCATTAGCAAAAGCACATTTCTGCTATCTAACGATCTGGTATTCCCAAATGTGAAGTAACCCCCCCAGTATGCAAAGAAACCCAATCCTTCTACCACCAATTCCAGCATGCCTCCCACCCCTGCACTGATTCTCCTCTTATTATTTTTTCTTGTTACTTACTCCTGGCATTGTCTTTCACAGTTTATCCTATACCTCAAATCCCCAGCTCCAGGAAACACTTCACTGGCAGTTTGTCAGCTCAGAACTATAGAATACAGTAGCACAGAGCCCTAAGGCATTCTGGGAGGCAATGCTAGCTCATAGCAGCTTGGTGAGGCAGAAGAAACTAAAGATAACCATCAACAGCTTCAGAAATCCCTTCAGTACTGCTGTCTTCTGATAACTGTTCAGAATCAGTTTCTCCAAAGACAGCAGTAAGCTTATATGAGAATAATGACAGAGTTCTCTAACCCCTCCTTTTTCTCCTCCCCTCCCTCTCCACCACCTACCTTTCCCCTTTTCCAGAGTTTGTCCAATCTGCTAGAGGAGGATTTGGAACGTCCTTTGGTCTCAGAAGAGAGGGACCATCAGCAAGAAGACATGATCCCAATGGATGCCTTTGGTCAGCAAGATGCTGAACTCCAGTGGATCCAGAAGACCAGAGATCAGCCTGAGGGCATGTCCATGGCTGACAGTGATGTCCAAAAGTTCCTCAGCAGCCTCCTGAGTTTGCCCCGTAGATACCGGGGCAGAAGCAAAAAGGGCCTTGCCAGGGGCTGTTTTGGTGTCAAGCTGGACAGAATTGGGTCACTGAGTGGACTGGGATGCTGACTGCTTACCCTGGTAAGAGAAAGCAGAGGCAGGTGGTCTGGGGGCAGCTTGCTTAAACATGCAAAAGAGCAGATTTCATTTGCCTTTAAAGAAATGGTGCCTTAAAGCAACCTTTTACCCTGTGAACGCCACATCTCTGCTTTCCCTCCTCTCTCTGAGTCAGCTGTATGTATTTCATCTTACCACAGAAGCTAGATTAGAGAGGTTTTCACCAGCCCCTCAGGGATGTTTGTGTCAATCCAAAGAAACTCAGAACAGAACAGTGGAGCTGAACCCGGCCTTAGAGCAGTAAGAAATCAGTTAATCAGTTAACCATTTAATTTCCATGTGTGAAATCCTGTCCACTTCTTTCCTTTACTTATTCCTCCACTTTCTTGACAGGACTGACTCTGAGGTTTCAAAGAACCTGTTGCCCTTATTCACATCGACTCCCCCAGTCCACCTGCTACCTGATGTACTGAGCAAACTGCAGCCCATCTCTCCACTGAGTTACCTGGCCAGTAGAACACACCCCTGCTGTACTGCCTGTTCATAGCAGAGTAGTGACTTGTGAACATCCCTCTGGAACTCTGTGTATTAAATGGGTAAACAACAACTCTCATTATGTCACAGATAATAAACTGTTTTCCATAATTTGGTGGATTTGCTTCGAGCCTTTGTTGTGATTCTTTCATGCATCATACCTGAAACTGAAAGGGTTCCCCTAGCTTGCAGCTAAACACAACTTGCAGGAGTTTAGAAGCACTTCAGAGGGCTGCTTTCTAGTAAAGAAAAGGTTTTAGCTACTCTTTAAAAAGAAAGATACACAATCAAACAGCCCTTCTTTTGCCAAGGATACCTTCCTGAAGCTTAGCTATTACTATCTAAGCACAAATACAACAGGAACAATACTGACGTGGCCATCTCCTCAAAAGAGTTATCAGAGACCAAGACATGAAGCCCCAAATCTGACAGTTTGAACTACAAGTGATTGTCTTAGCTGACATTAGTAGGAAGCTGTTACTCTGCATCTGGATCTGCCACAGACAGAGGAAATCAATCATTTCATGCTAGTAGATCTCATCTTGTCCAAAGAAAAGCTCAAGGAAACTCAAACAGATGCAGATACTGCAAAGTAGAAACTAAAGCCAAGATTATACAAAAGAAGCATCTGATTAGTCCACTTTTTAATCAAACCAATTATTCTCTGAATCAAACTATGAGCAAGTGGGAGACCAGCTCCTTGGCAAATACCCTGAGCCAAAGGAATTCTCAGTGAAGGCTGGTTTGCCAAGACCACGACTGTGCTAGCCTGATGCCGAGAGCTGAGCTCTGCAGGCAGCTCCACAGCCATCAGCAGGGCTGCTTATGCTGCTGGTCACAAACGAAGGCACAGCTGTTCACTTCCAGCCTTTTGGTGGAGTGGGCACATGGGCCATGCAGTTGTACTCCTCCTGTTTTCTTGCCTACAGGACAGATGCTCCTAGAAGAAAATAAAGCAGCTCCTAAGAAGACTCCTGGATGGAAACTGCAAGTTGGAGCACAAACATCTAGGCAAAGCACCACCCCTGAGCTGCACGTGCTCTGAATCTCCAGCAGCTCACTCTTGGGGAAAAGCCTGTTTGCAGTGAGTAGCTGGAGGTCTTGTTTCTGGGCCTGCCTCAATCACTTAAGCTCTGCTTCTTTTAACCACAATTCCCACAGATCCCAGGATCTGTTGGAGAGGTATTCAGAACCACATTAGAGCAAGTTTTGCTCTTCTCTCATGCTGTCTTGAACACAGAGGTTCCACTCGGATGCCACAGACATGCTCTAGGCAGGACATCGGTACAAGCTCACGAATGTTTCAACACTCTCAGAGAGAAGAAAGCACAGAATCTGTACATTGAGATATTCTTTTTCCTTCACAAGCTACCAACAGCTTCTTTCTGCCCTCCTGCAGTCTTCTTCTACCCTTCAAACATCTCTTGCACATTTATGTTAATTCTGTGTTGATTAATTCTGTGTCCATTAATTCTAGCCAGGGCTAACCATCCTCCAGAATCTTTCTCTCCTCAGTTCAGTAGTTACGAAGCTAGCAACACAAATCCTAAGTAGAAAACCCAACAGCATATCCTGAAGGCTTCTCTGGCTAACAGTTTTTGTCATATGCTGCTTGCCACTTAATCTATTGAAATGAACATTGATAACAAAGCAGCAGGCACAGTGAAAATGCCCTAAACAGACACATTGGTAAGGAATGATCTCATCACTTACAAAAGCATCCCTGAGTACAAACTACAGAACAATAGAATAGTCTAGATCATTAATTTATTATACTCTGTGCTGCCTTTCTTAAGCAACACAGCAAGAAAATTAAGAAAATGAAGCACTTCAGCAGTCAGATGAAGAATTAAAGTGGAAGATGAAAGAATAAACCACTTTTGAGCATAGCTCACACATCAATAGACAGATTATGCATATCTTAAAACTAACACTGCAGTCTGACCACTGCAAGCAGCTTTTCATGGAGCCCCAAGGACTGCAAAGTAATTCCTGGGCAAATCTTCCTGCAGGAATTCACTCTTGTTGTGCCATACAAAGAACATTCTCCCTCGCTACAGCTTCCATCATAGAAAAAAACCCTCTGCCCTGCCCTAACAAAAGCAAAGAGTTTCTCATCCATTGTTCTAATTTAACCCAGCCAAGAAGAAATTTTTCATTGCTTTTTCCCCCAACACACAACTTACTCATACCAAGGAGCAGCAGACATGGTTACTTGTGAGAACACCCAGGAAGCATCCAGCCTTTTGAATAGTGACCCTCTTCAGGTATGCTAGCCCTGGGGCTGGCCCAGGTGCAGCCTCTCTAGTGGAAAGGTCAATCCACACATCTTAGGGAGATCAGGGGCTCAAACAATCAAGATCTAGTATCCTGCAACAGCTGGTGTGAATGGGGAAATTACAGCCTCCTTCCTAATAATCCTGGGTCTGATACCTTGCTCTGAGCTCTCAGTAACCCCAGGAGCAGGCACGTTTTCACAGGCATGAAAGCTACCTGATGTCAACATTTTCCTGGAAATCCAATGAAGTATATTTCCTGAACGTCCTCATCCTGTTTCCAAGCTCAGCTGCACTAATGCCAGCTGTGGCTCACTGAAAGTGTTTGTGGGTACAATAACAGAGGGCAGGGAAGGCTGAAGATTGAGCTGTGAGCACTTGTGAACAGAATCCTGCAGAAGATGAGTAAGAAACAGATAAGAGCTCCGGTTCTGCAGAGGCTGAGCTGGTAAAGTGCCACCCCATCGCCCGGCGTTTTGTGTGAGCGCTTTCAGGAAGCAAGCATAGTTTCTTTCACATAAAAGGCTCTGTAATTAGATCCTAGGACTGACGCCAGGTGTTTGTACTCCAGGTAATTTGCCGGGTTCTATTAGCATTGAAATAAAGCTAAGCTTTGAAGTGAACAGGCCAGTCAGCTGGGGGAAGCTCATCTCTAGCTGTGTCATCTCCATCTCCACTAAGCAGCGGTGCATGAATTTACAGACCAGGATTACAGGAGCTGCCGAGCAGACAAGCCTGCAGTAAAACTACCCCTGCACAGGCAGAAACACACAGATACCTTTCTCAAATGGGACTGCTTTAGGCATGTCTGTTTGTAAGGGGTGTCAGGCAGCAATCACAACTTGGTCTCAGCCAGGACTCGGGTCTTTGTTAGCGAGCTTTAGTTGTCTTTCTTTCCCACGGTGATCACACAGACCCTGCACACTCACTGCTTTATCCCTCTCCTGTCTATCTTTACTACACACAAAACCGAGCATGATGCATACCATCACCTGAGCTATCTGCTCTAATTCTCTATCAGCAAAACACTCCCACCTGATGTGAGCTTCCTTCATTCCTGCTCCCTACCTTCAAAGCACACACCTACTGCCTCTACCAGATTCTTCTCTGCTGCAGTGCTTTCAACAAAACCACTTGCCAATTGTTAAGACTGCTGGATGTGGAGATCCTGGTCCCACACCAGCTCATGTTGCTGGTTTGCTTCCCATCCAGGAAAAAATATGTCAGCTGTAGGTAGATCTGGAGAACAGGACAAGAAAATGGGGGAATGGGATGTAAAAGCATAATGTACACTGCTGGTTTTTTATACAGCATGTAGCAGTGGTAAGTCCAAAATACCTTGCTTCAAACCCCTCGGAGCTCAGAGGAAAGGCTTTGGTGAGCCACAGGACGATCTCTGAAGTAAAGGCCCAAGCAGAAATCACCTCACACCAAGTGAAATCAGATTTGTGAGTGTACTGGCTAAGAAAACGAGGGCAGAAGGCAGAGACTTAGTCCAATTGCTTTAACATTCACCAGGGAATGATTGAAAGGAGCCTGTCTGCTGCTATGCCCACTGGATATCCCGGCTCTGCCTTTCATTCTCTATGGATCTAACAGGGTCATCTTGATTTGCACCTCAGGACCAGTGGAGATTGTACTCATTTATAGTTGAATTTCACTGCTGACACAGGAGAGATGCTGAAAGTTTTAGTGGAAGTTAATGAGAAACTGCTGTAAAGCTCTGAGGCAAGATTAGAGAAAGTTCCATGTGAACAGGCTGCTGTTACCATCACCAAATTGGTAATTCAGACTTTTATCTGGGGCACTGAAATCTCTACAAAATCCTTTTCTTTGGGCAAGGCCCCATGACATTTTGGAAAGAACATTTATTCCACAGGCATTCTTCACTCTAACCTGGGCTGTAGGGGACAGAGCACACCATCATTTCTGGGAAAGGTGGTGGGATATGAGGAGAGGGTGGTGACACCAGCCCAAGAATGGCTGGAGAACAAGTAATGCTTACAGCAGTGATATATACCAGTGCTGAGGGCAAATCTAGGCCAGTAAATAATCCGTGTCTTTTAGCTACAGAAGGGAGGGTTTGCAGGCAATCCAGAGGAAGTCAAGAACCATCACCACATGAACTTGTGAGGAAGGAAAATCTCCTAAACTCAAATCTCAGGACATTCTACTCACACAGCACGTATACAGCATGCTGTTGGGAGATGCTGCAGCCAGGGGAAAAAAAGTCTGATTCCCTCCACCCACACACACTCCTTTCACCCATGGAGGAGAAATGACCTATCCTTCATCCCCCTCAGAGGGGAAATCAACCCCCTGCTTGGGCCAGCTCACAGCTCTTGCATATCTGCAGATGTGAGGCAAAGCAGTCAGAAAGGGTAAGGTCCTCTCCCTGCATCAAGCTCTGCCTAACAGTGACGGAGAGTGGAGGGGGGGCAAGAAATCACTGAATGGGTGATGCCAGCAGGAGAGGAGATGACTTGGGGCAGTTCTCTCTCTCAGGAGGAGCTGCTTCACTCAGAGGAGACACACATACACACACACACCCCGCCCCGTCTCCTGGTCACTCGTGGGGCCAGCTGTAACCAGTTCTCTTATCAAAGCCTGGGGGCAGAGTGCGGCACTGCTGCTCCTGCGGGGATCTGGCAGCAGGCAGCTGAGCTCCCTCCGGGCAGAGAGCGGGGATATAAGGAGAGGTGTCCATGGGCAAAGCAGTGACACAGGGCCGAGCTGGGATAGGATAGGATGCAATTCCCAGCTTTCTGCTGCGGGGCCTCTCTGTTGTTCCTCCTGCCCTGGGCAGGTTTGCAGCCCGTCGGTGGCCAGCACAGTGCCGAGCTGCGGTCCCTGCAGGTACCAGGACCGGGGCAGGGCGGGCCGGGGCTCCCGGGGCGAAGCAGGCAGGAGCGGGGCTCGCCATGCCCGTCGTTCCTCCCCTCTCCTCCTCTCTCCAGGACCTCCTGAAAGCGCTGGAGCAGCTCCGGGAGGATGAAGGGGAACCGGGCCTGGAAGAGGAGCCGGTGGCCGGGGCTGAGGACAGCAGCTCCGAGTGGGAGCTGCCGGAGCTGGAGAGCGGCTCGCTGGGTGCTCCGCTGCCGGCGCCCAGCCCTGCCCAGCCGGCGGAGGGGCAGAGCCTGTGGAAGGGCCTCCTGCTCTCCTCCTACAGACGGAGGCACTTCTCCGGCTGCTTTGGGACCAGGATGGAGAGGATCGGCGCGCAGACAGGGCTGGGATGCAACCCGTACAAAGCCCGTAGGTCCCGGCGAGAGTCCGCGGCTGACGCGGCGCGGGAAGCTGCGGGAGGCCGGGCCGGGTTGCCGCTGTCCCCGGCTGAAAGCCCCGCAGCGGCTGTCCCAGCAGCTCCCTGCTCTTCTCTCTCAGGTTTCTGGAAGAGACGGAGAAGCTGAAGCCAGGAGAGGCTCCCAAGCGCTTCCCGAAGTTCCAGGGCAGTGTACAGCCGCCAGCTCCCCCGGGACCTCCTCGGGGGATGGAGAATAAATTCTTATACAAAGCCTTCATTGCCTCCTCTGAGGGTTTTTTTGGTCACCCGGCGCACGGCCAGAAGATACAGAAATCTCTTCCCCAATGTTCCTCTCCCTCTGTCTTAAGGGGTCAGTCACGTTTCTGGCCAGTGCCTCCCTTGTGGTCTAGACAAAGCCCTTTTGGAGGGTGGCAGCAACAGAAGGGATGGTGGCCGAATCCCTGTAGGACAGTGACCAGTGCAGCGACCCTCCACACTGCTCACCAGGCAGCGATTCCAGCTGTGGGACCATGTCAGTGAGCTGGGATGCCTTTCCCCATGGCTTGAACACAGCTGGGTGTGAATCCTCCGGGGGCAGGCTTGGGGTTAACTCCCGCACGCACGCCTGTCCCGGGGCATGAGGTGCGGGCGTCACTGCCGAGCCTGGCACGGACGCCCTGGGGTGCCGCAAAGGGCAGAAGGGCTGCACGGTTTTAAAAACACATTTGGCAGGAGCCGAAGGACTGCGGCTGCAGGCAGAGGGATGAGGGTGTTCAGGACCCGGGACAGACGCCAGGCACCACCACTCCAAGCGCGGGCCCCGCAGGGCTCCCGCCGCCTGCCCGGGGCTCCCTGCCCAGGGCTCGCCCTCCCCCCCTGCCCGGGCCCGGTGCGCCGCACAGCTCGCTGGGCTCAGGCCACTCGGCTTCAGGGAGAACCTGGGTCCAGTTCCGGACTCCGCAGTTCAAGGACAGGGAACTGCTTGAGAAGATCAATCAAAGAGGTCTGAAGATGATTAGGGGATTAGAACATCTCTCTTGTGAGGAACAGCTGGGAGACTGCAGGCTCTTCAGCCCAGAGAAGACCGAGGGGGAACGGTCCAGTGCTGATCAACACTCAAAGGGTGGCTATCAGGACGATGGGGATAGGTTTTTCACTGGTAATGGGCACAAACCTGAATTGAGGATGTTCCATCCAAACACGAGGAGGAACTTTTTTTTTTGAGGGTGGTGAAGGAAGTGGAAGAGGCTGCCCAGAGAGGGAGAGTCTCCATCTCCGGAGTCATTCCAATCCACCTGAACACCACCCTGCACAACTTGCCCTTGGTGACCCTGCTTTGGCAGTAGAGGGGTTGGACTGAGTGATCTCCAGAGACCTCTTCCAATCCCTAATATTCTGTGCTGCTGTAATAACTCACTCTCTCTTCTGCCTACGTTCTGTGCAAAGCCCCCACTGACCTCTTCAGACCAGGCTCTGAAGCACAGGGAGCCCTAAACAGGCAGAAGGGTTCCAGGCATTGCCTGAGCTCTAGCCCCTGCTCTAAAGAGCTAGGAGAGGCAGGGTCCATGGTGCCTGCACTGAGCCTTGACAGTCCAGCAAAGGAAGGGGCAACCACATCACAGACACAATACACCTGACCAGGGGGACAACAATCTCTGTTTGGGATGTAAGCAAGTTTCCTCTCTGGAACAAGTGAGATACCACTTAACTAACCATGGCATAACCTGTCCTGTGATGTTGGTGCCACATGCCCCATGCTGGACACCACTCCATTTCCCTTTTGTTGCCTGCACTGATGGCCTCATCTCTTCATTTCCCTCTTTGTCTAACTAAATTGTGAGGCAGGGAAAGAGAGCCTGAGCCAGGTATGGCATGACCCTTTCAAAAGGTTTAGTTTCTGGGAAATGAAAGGAATCCAAATCCATTCCTGGCCTCAGAATAGGATTACAAAGGCTCTTCACCATCACCTCTTCAGCTGTGGAAAGCAAAAGGAGAATGGACATCACTGGCAGAATGTGCATCAGGTAGGGGCATCACCTGGCACACATCTACCAGTAGAAGACATTCATGTGATAGCAGCCTCTAGGCTGACCGCCCATAGCCTTACTGGGCTGAAACCCAAGGACTTCTCATCATCCTGCTGGGGAAAGGCAGGGTCACCTTAGCTGAGCTCTGTCCCTGGCCTAACCTCCTCCTTACAAGGATTCACACACACAGCCAGTTAGCACCACTGCTCTCCCTCTTTGCTCTGACTGCTGCTCTCTCATGTCCTCACACCTCCTGTTCCATTCCCTGGTTACTGGAGTAATGTGCTAACTTCCCAGCCCTAAAACCAGTCACAGTATGCTTTTTCTAAGAACTCCCTGCCCTATTAAGACTCCTAGTAATGGTTTGACCAGGCACGGGGCCAGCTGAGGACGGGCAATGGCTGGCTCTTGACAATCCATTGCTAGGATATAAATCCTCAAGTCCATGTTAATGCTGCCAGGGTGATGATACTGAGATGGAATGAGCACACAAACAAGTGAGTTTTATAGCTTCAATAATGATGAGCTGAGTTCTGACATTTTACACTCCATTTACTTTGGCAGGACTTCAAAGTGGATAATAGAGGGCAGAATTTGGCTCTGAAAATCCAATAGCTTCTGTGACGGTCAGCAACTCTGTCCCATCTACATAATTCCATGTATAGCACACGAACTAGCACACAGAAACCAGCCTCAAAAAAGTGATGTCAAGGTTGAAGTTGGGCCCCTACATCTCATTTTTCTGCTGTGGAGTACAGAAGGCTGCAAAGGAACAAGCCAGTAAAAGAAAATAATATCTCTGGGTCTGGGTTATTAAATGCAATCTGGAATATCATCTCGTTTCACACTTCTGCTGATATTGTGTTCCTTGCTGCTGGGTTTGTGTCCCTGGGGCTGCTTTACAGACATGCTGAGCTCTCTGCTAAAGGTCAGAGGCAGCTACAGCATGGGAGAATACTTAGTGAGAGGGAGGGGGAAACAATAAAACAATAACAGATCTTAGTTACCTTAAACTGGATGCTCAATATTAATGAATAATTCAGCTTTGCCTTCTCAAACTTCTCAGTTTACAAAACAAAGTTACACCTTGCCATGAACAAATACACAAGAGCAGCAGTAAGAGAATACTTGTAACTCATTAGTGAATTAATCAGACACTGCAACAGGGAGTGGTAATTAAAAAGATTTTAGTTTGGTAATTGCACCAATTCAGACTGTGCTGGGACGCAAGAACGCAAAGCGACCCAAGCACTGCCCCCGCGCACTGAAAATAAGCCCTGGGGGCAAAGGGGGTGTGCGCTCGGAGCCGAGCACAACAGACGCCGACTTGGGCTGGCCTGAGGCTATATTAGGAAAAAGTAGCATTTGAACTTGACTTCACAACCTTGAGCACGTCCTCTCTGGTGTAATTTTGGTAGCTGATCATGTGAACAGTGTGTGCACATGTTTGTACACAAACATCATGTTAAGACATTTGAAATATTTTATCGTTCCACTACTACCCAGAAACTGTTCAGGAGATTCTGTCGAGATCCATATTTGCATGCAAAATCAACCAATGCTGACTAGACTGAAGTTTCTGAATCGTTCCTGCCTTAGCCATTCTTTCAACTTCGGATAACTACAAGCGTTAGGAAAAGGCAGGAAGAGCAAATATGCTTCCTAGGTTGGACTCTCTGTAAAGAAGATGAATTTTTAGTTGCACTCTAGCACAGACAATGCTGGAAGAGGAATTTACAGCACATCTACACGTGTCCAATTTCTCATTCGAGCACAGGCAGGTTGTAGCTAATCTTGAGAGCCTCAGGTCTTGGTGAAACAAAGAAATACTTTTTGGTTTTAATATACTAAACATTTCATTTTAACCCCTCCCAAAAGGCACAAGACACAAACTCACTCACTCTTCCCGGGGGCCAGATTCTGATACCTTTGTTGAACAACGCCAGAAGCCATCTATCTAAAGTCAAGCAAGCTGCTTTTTCTTGCACGATGGTACAAGATTACTCCTGAATCTGGCCATCTCTTCTTTAAATGGGACTGCTACAGGCTCCAGCCTTACCACCTCTGCTTACAGAATTCCCACTGATTTAAATGTTCAGCTTTTAACCGAGACTGAGCTTTTCAGTGGCGCCGAAGTCGGTCGTGGGGGGGACTGGAGGCACTCAGTGTCCCTGCAGAGCCAGTCTAGAAGTTGTCGCCTGTGTTGAGGTGAGGATTGGGGTGCCTCGGGTCTTGGCAACACACGGAGTCCCAACACTGATGTCACCTCAACAGCAATGGGCAGAGAGAAGTGGCCCAAAGCTGGGGTTTTCGACACGCTCCGTGGCACGCAGTGGCTCTGCATTCTCCATATATAGAAGGAAAGTTTGCCCGATACTGCAGGTGTCCTAAAAGTAGATTTATCTTCAGCCTTCACCCTCCACTAAATGCTCATCTGAAAAGCCTGCTGTTTGCCATGAAAAAGTAATTTCCCTGTGGAAAGCTTTGAGCCAGGGAGAGTTTAGAGCAGTTTCAGGGTTGTTTCCCATCTCTGTAAATCTGACCACAGGGGTCTCTTGAAAGAAAATCGCTAAGAATTTCCAACTGGACTATGTAATCACAGCGCCTGGTATCAAGAGGAGGGGGAGTGACATGAAATCACTGACTTGTGACATACATTCCTCAGCAACAGCAGCTGCTGCCTAATGACAGCTAATAAAGGGAATCTTCCCCTGACAGAGCTGCATGCCTGCAGTGGGACTGGAATGTGTCCCAGATAAATCCACTGATAACCTAGGAAGCAGAGATCACACCCGAAGAGTATAAAAGGCAAGCTTGGGAAGAGAGAGGATAGGACAGGAAGAGAGAGACCTGAAGAGACACCTCAGAAGAAACAGCTTGAACTCCCCTATTCCAAACGAACTCAGCACCATGGACACTAAGGGCTCATTTTCCTGTGGCTTCCTCTTGCTGCTGCTCATCCAGCTCCAGTCCAGCAGAGCCAACCCCATCTACAGCCTCAGCCCTGCCAAAGAACTGGCCAGCATGGAGGTAAGGATTCTCCTCTTTGCAGGGTTAAGCCTTTGGGGTGCTTAGCACCATGCAAGGTGGTGGTTTTGCCTTCCCTTCCTACAAGGGGATAAGCACATCGGCGATCGCTTGCTGGGCAACAGGGTCTTGGTTCCGCACGGGGGTTCAGAGAAGCGCTGCTTAGAAATATCCTCCAGTGCTGTGTTCGCTTGAGCTCTTGGGTAGCAGTGGGAAACAAAATGCTGATGCTGTACAATGTCTGGTTTGGCTTTTCAGTTATTTTTCTCTTAAAGATTCTCTTCCTGGGAGCAAAGTCCCAAAGAGGGGAAAATATCATCACGTAGCTCTACAAGGACGAATAGAAAAGTCTCCGGTGGGTTTCTGTTTGTTCCAGAACAGTGAAGCAGGACAGTCACAGGGCTCTAGCTTTGGGGATTGAAGAGAACTGGCTGCGTGTGGATGGCAGATGAGGAGGCAAAGCGGAGCACACAAAGCCCAACTTTTAGGAAAGATGCTAGGGGAATAGCATGATCATCTAATGTAGCTCATCTAGAAAAGCTTCCGGAGCTGTGGAATTATTAGTTATTTTAATGACTGATAGAGAAAAATCAATTGCTGCAGCACAAGAAAAGATGGGGATTCAGTCTTGCAAGATGAACTCTGGAAACTCAAATCTTTCCCTGGACTGGTACCAGTGACCAGCTCCTTCCTGCCTCAGACCCTGAGAACAAGCTAAGATGATGAGTTCAGTATCAATCTAAACTAAAACAGTTCCATCTCTCCAGGCTGTTTCCAGCAGCTAGCGGAGAAGAACCTTCCAAATGTCTCCACTGACAAGAAAACCATAAGGCTCAGTCCTCCCCACTCCCCTTCTAGAGCTGGACAGTTAGATTCTTTGAACTGCTTGAGCTGCCCTTGAGGAGGTTAACTGATCCAGTTAGCTGAGACAAAATTACAGAGAATGGTACCCAGGAAGAAGCCCCACAGCAGATCTAAATTCAGCATACAGGTGTTTGCAGGGAGATGCCTGCTCCTTTAAGCAGCAACACTCCTGGAACTGCTGGCACAGAAATTAATAAAACCAGCAAGGGCTTCTCCAAGTGATGCCCATTAAAACAGCCAGGGCAGACAGGCTTAGCTTAAAAAAAATAAATGAAAAGAAGAAAAAGCCAACTGCTGGCAAAGGGCTCTGCAGCTGCCTTCGCAGAACTATCGACCCAGTGGTAGTTTAAGATCGTGCACCACGGAGGTTTGAGCAGGATCCCCCTGTGCAACTCACACCTCACTTTTTTTTTCCTCTGCCAAGAGCTCTTTGCCAGTAAAATATGTGGTGGTGGCAAGCAGCTTCATGCAGCTCTCAGCTAGAGCCACCCATAGCCATAATTGATGTGAACAGGGATTTATAGGAGAGGACAGAGCTCAAACACCACCAGCAGCTGTGGGATTCAAGCTGACTGTCTCCCTAAGGCTGGCTATTGGCTCGTTGATGAATGAGGAATAAGATGTGACTGGAGGAGCTGGCAAACAACCACAAAATTGGGAGTTTCATCAACTGAATCCTTCTCTTTTAGGCTCTGCTGGAGAGACTGGAGGATAAGTTTGCAATGATTGAAGCCCTGGAGTCCAACCCTGACCTGCAAAACCCCAAAACCCAGGAGGAGATCCTCCCAGAGCTCACAGATGACAGTGACGAACAGAAGGCTGAACCCAGGCTAGCACTCAGCACCCCCCTGTCCTCCAGGAACCCCTTCCTCAAGAGACTGAGGGGGCTGCAGGTGCCCAGGATGATGAGAGATTCTGGCTGCTTCGGGAGGAGAATTGACAGAATTGGCTCTGTCAGCGGAATGGGTTGCAATGGTGAGTCCTGCCTTGGCCACTCCACTGTGCCGGGCAGACCACACCTGTGTCGAGATGAGGGAGCAGCAGGTTCTGTTTAAGTCTTTAGTAAGGCACAGCCTGAGAAAGGAGTTGATTGTAGCCTAATAGTCACACTAGCATTGTTTTTTTAAGAAATGCAGTGTCTGTGGTTTGGCAGGGAAAGGTACTGCTGCTGGCTTACGCTGAGAGAGAAATGCACTCCAGTGACATTTATCTCACCTCTGGCTTTGCAGGTTCCAGGAGCAATTACTAGGACAACCTCCCTGTGCCCCGCTCTGAAGAATGCTTTACAGTACCTGTTCCTCCCAAGACGAAAGCCATTTCTTTCTAAGCTCTGCACCAGAAAGTGATTCCTATTTCTATCTATTTATTTATTTATTTATTTGGAAAAAGAAAACTTTTTTTTTTAGAACATTTCTTACTCTAGCACCAAGAGACCATCTCTAAATAAAACCAACACCTTAGCCATCTCTGCTGGACCTCTCTCCTGTCTGTCGCACTACAATGTCTTGCATTTTCCTACAGCCAAAGCCTGTGTGTTACTTGGCACTCCGGTACCCGCAAGGCTGGATCCTACTTGCACAAAGTGGAGAAAGTATCAACTGTGTAGAAAGAAAAAGGGTTTTTCACTACATTTCCCCCATTCACTAAGAAATTATAAGAGAGAGCAGGGGGGAAAATCAAAAAAGCTTTGCTCAACATTGAAAGGCCTCCAGAGTCCTGCTAGAGACAGGGTGTCAGTAACAAGAGAGTCCTTCTGCTGGTATAGTCAAGGGAACTGCCACAAATCCCTCCCAAAAGCAAAACGAACATGAAAAGAAATCAGAAAAATCATAACACTCCACAAGTTTCCAGATGACCAGAGGGAGGAAAGGGAAATAATTGGGTATGCTTTCTAGCACTGACCAAATAAAGGTTATGAGCATCAATACAAAGATACATCTTGAACTGTGTCTTGTCTCACTTTGCAAGGGCCTAGGTGCTGCTCCCCAGTGTCTGTTGATGGATCCTCAATGGGCTTGAATCCTCTCGTGGTACTTCTCACGTGAGGCCAGGCGAGATCAACTCCAGCTACAAAGCAGCTCGCACATAACATTTATCGCTTCCTGGGAACGGCCTCTCATAAAGCTGCTCTAAACACAGCCAAAGGAAGCACTGCAAGTCTGACAGAGGTTTTGTTCAAGCCTTTGCAGTTAGATCTCACACCTGTGACCTGAATTTGGCCCAACCCACATTCTCCACCCTGCTAAGCCAAGACTACATCCAGTTAGCACCCCAAGGACTGAACAGCTTGGATTCAGCCCCAGCAATGGCACTGGACCCAGGCTTGACACAACTGTCCTGTGATTGCACAGGCTGCTGGAAATGGTGTTATTTTGAGCATCTGAGCTTGGGTCTCACTCCCAACATCCATGAGGCAAGAACCTTGGAAAGATTGTTCAGGGCCTAAGAAGACAGCAGCACAGGGCAGACTCAGCTGCTGGGGTCTAATTCTGCCTTTATTAATGCACACAGGGAGAAAAATGGCACTCGGTCAGGACAGGCTATGGTGAGGCACAGCAGCTGCTGACAACAACTCTCAGGAGCCCCAGCTGCAGCAGAACCCTCGGTCTGAGTGCTGAAGGGCACACCAGTCCTGCACATGCCTGCTTACAGCTTAGGCTGTTCTACCACTTATGTCACACATCACATTTCTGACAGGCCACCCTCCCAGTCATGCCCTGCACTGCTGATGGCCTCTGAGAGGCACCTGCTTAATCCTTGCTACACTGGGCCTCGGGATCCTTCCCTAGGAGAGAAAGAAGAGCCTGTACTGAGGGAATCCACTCCACAACTAGTGTGACAGGAATCACAACTGAGCCTCTCCTTCCAGCAGCACCATCCAAAGAGAAAATGCTCTGGACAGCAGTGCCCACAGAGGCTTCCTTGGCAGAAGACAAGTCCCAGCAGACACCATAAGCTGGCTCTGCATGTGAAAAGCCACAGTGACTTTGCACTTACTCAGAGGTGTTTTCACAAATCAAGGTGGTGTGAAATCACTTTTCGGGGAGCCTCTGTGGGTACAACGAGGCTTTATCTTCTCAAAGAGGCTTTTCAAACACAGCCCTGCAGCACGGTGGGATACACAGGAAGATCCCTCCACATTAGCAGTGGGCAAGAGCCTGACTTCCCTGTGCTGCTATAAAGGAAAGTAAAAACATTCCTTACACCCTAACAATAAAAGCTTTCACTGGAGCTGAATTTCACCCAGTCAAGCAAAACTTGCATAGACACCATAAATTGTCCCTCCCTGTCAGCCCCTGAGGGCACAAAGCGCTAGTGAGTTCAGTGGAATGTGCTAAAAATGGCAAGAAGAGCTGGCACTGCCTGACCCACAGCCAGGTGGGTCCAGTATTACCAGCAAGCCAGTTCCCGGTGGAACAAGTCTGTATTGGCTTGCAGACAGCATGTTAATAGACCCTGCGGACTGGGAGAACCTAATTGAGAGTAGGCAATCTAGGAACAAAGCATCTCTGCGGCTGGATTTTTACTGCTGCTCCCATAAACACACTGATCTGTAAAGCTCCCCCAGGGGAATCTCAGAGTTGGGTCAGAATAGGACTGCAGACAGAAGCAAGCCCTGGGAAAAGCTGAGTACGAGAAACTTGGTGCTGGTCAGCTCTGCAGGCAAGAAGCATCACCCCAAGGACAAGCAAAGCTGCCACAAGCAAAGCTGTGGGAGCTGGGTGAGAGAGAGCAGGGGACATCTTCGGGAACAGCCTGCCCCAGACAAGCACAGGGACAAAAGCAGCCCCGTGCTTATGGAGAAGGCAAGGACACCTGAAAGCTTTGTGTCTCCCTAGAGCTCTAATCATTGCTTTCTAAAGAGGGTGCAGAAAGACTGTGGTCAAGAAGGTGCACAGAGAAAACAAAGCTTGCTTTCAGCGAGGCCAGAATGTCAGCCTGTAGGTGCAGGAGTGAAGGACCCTGGCTCAAGCTCACAAGCAATCTAGTTCATCATTAGTTTCACAGGATGAGCAGATACACGGTGACCCTGCGGGAACAATGGCAAGTGCCACGGCTCTGTTCTTCCCAGAAGGTCAGCAGGCTGACCTGTACAGCAGGGCAAGAAAAGAGGCACAAGCAGTTACCACAGCATAGCACACATCGCACATTCACGCTCTACCTTACTTTGCAGCAACTTGGACTCAAAGAATCAAAGTCCTGTCCACTCATACACACTTCAAGTGCCAAGCTGACAGCCTTTTCTTTCTTCTGCTGCTGGCACTGCAGTGGATTGGCACAGCTGCACATGCTATCCACGAAAGGACACAGCACACCTGCTCTCTCCCAGCAGCAGCCAGCTCTGCACAGACTGCAGTCTACCTGCGAGGTCGCTTCCTTCAGGTCTGCAGTGGATTCACTTTTGTGCCTATAACCTCTGGAAACTAATCCTGGCAGAGCTTTTTTTTTTTTGCAGATAATATAGGATTGGACTGGAGGACAAACAAGCACACCAGGCTCTTATGAGGGTGTGAACTGAAGATACATTCATCTTCAATTCCCTGTTGCTCCACACGTTTTCACACCTGCCCAAGGTCCAAGAGAAATTTCCTCTAGGGGAAGGTAAGGTTGCTGATGTGCCAGTAACAGCATAGGAAAAAGGCCAGTGGCCACACAACTAACCAAGCACTTCAAAGCTTTGCTTTACACACTGTGCTGTGAGCTAGCCCCAGGACAAGAATTCACTATAGCTTGTAAACAATTCACAAACACTCTAACCACAGGATGCCTCTGGACCAAAGAAGCAAGAGGTGATGTCAAAAGCAGTTAATGCAGGTAAGGTTCCAAGGAGCTATTCATCTCTGAGCACGGAGCAGGGTCCTGAAATCCTGCCCTCCTCCACCCTGTCAGGCATCAGAGTGCATTATAAACCTTAATCAACCCCCCCATGACACAGCAGACAGGACGCAGCCAAGCGCTATCATGCTCCTTGTGCAAAGGAAGAAATAGCCCAGTGGGATCATGGAAGGACCAGGCTCACACCCTCCACCCAGCTCTAATGACATTTGCCACCTCCTGCAATGCCAGACTTCATACTTCCTGAGAGCTGCTGGCAGCAACCCTGCCTGGCAGTGCATAATTCAGCAGTTTTCTTCCTTTGAACTCTGCTGCATTGACACGAGCATGCCTCATGAACACTGTAAAAGTCTGAAGAAGCAGTCTGCTTAGAGTGGGGTTTGCAAATTAGATTGGAGGTGTCCCCCCCCCCCAGACACTGCACTATATCCCTTTTCCAGCTCCCCACTAGATGGAAGGTTTGACTGAACCCAGTCTGCAGGCAAGAATGCCAAATGGAGCTGTCACCACTGCTTTGTGTCTCTAAGAAATCATACATGAAGTGCAGGGCACACATCCTCTGCTGCTGCAGGAGGCGTGGAGCTGTGCCAATCTGCAGAACTATCTGGCCATAGCCAGTTTGCTTGCTTTACTTTCCCTGAAGCTTGGCCCCCAAAGGCCTTTGCTGATTGACATCTGCTTGATAAGTGTCCCAGCCATCCCCGTCAGAAATCCTTCACAGACGATGTACGCTGGCACCATGCCCAAAGCCAGGCTACCAGCACTGTGGTCACACAGCCCAGAATTCAGCAGAAAGCCTGTTGGCAACTCTGCTGTGAAGAGAACAGCCTCTCCCAGAGCCTCTCACACACTTACCCAGAGGTACAGCTCCAACTAGGCAGCTGGCACTCAGCTGCCCAATGCTGTTTTCCTTTTTACACTGAAAAAGGTAAAGTCCAGAGGCATTGCTGAGAGACAAGGAGAAGGGAATCTTTCCTGCTGCTTTCTTCACACCTCTGAAGTGTGAAACATCTTGAAACAAATCGAGATGGTTTCTTGCAGCAGATGTCCCTGTGCTGCCATACCCTGCTGGAGCTGAACTGTTGCTGCTTCAGTGACAGCTGCTATGGACAAGTAACTTTGAAAGGGAATATGCAGCTGGCCATCAGTCCCCAACTCTTGCTGGGCTTTGTCCTTTGAGCTTTATTCCTACCATCACTGCAAGTTTAATGAGAAGAGGTCTCAAAATTTCTTCTTGAGCAGCAAGACGGAAAATAGCAGGAAGAAACTTTAAGAATACAGAATGGGTAAGAAAACAGAAGGTAGTGAGAAGGCAGCTAGAGTTGGGGCTGCTATGTAGGGAATTTGGAAGAAGCAAAAGAAAGATCAGAGTGTAAAGCTTGCCAACCTGCAGGGATATTCTCTGGTATAACCATCAAGAAGCTGCTGGAAGAACCAGCAAGAGGCTCAGGGTTCTCCTGTCTTTTCCATCAGCCACAAGCTCTTCAACACAGCACAATTTCTATGTTCATCAGTTCCAAGTGGTGCATCAGGGGCCAGTTTCCTGCTCCTAGGCACTTAACAATCACTAAAATGCTGTTAAACCACTCATGGCCCATACAGCCACTTGTGCTTTTAACTCTGTGGCTTTGAAACAGCTTGGAGAAAGGGACATCTAACATTAAACCTCAACGTTTAAACCTCAGAAGCTGAACGGCCTCTCTCTCCAGGTGCTGCTGGAACTCACTACCAGCTCACTCCAGCTATGAGCGAGCTTTTTCAGATGCTGCCCTTGAAAAGCTTTAGTGGATGCTAAGAGGCTGCCTGCATCCCACCACCGCTGGAAGCGCTTCAGCACCCTGGACAAGAAGACCAGCTCCATCCTCCCTCGAACCCAAAGCTCAGAGCCAGCAGGCTCCGGTTCTCCCTGGCTGTGCTTCATGATACACACACACTAAGGTAGGCAGCTCGTACCCTGCCAGCAGAAATAACCATAACACAAATCGCTTGACAACTCTAAATTCTTCTGCTCAACACAGAGGTTACAAGCAGATTGTGACTCATGGCTGATTCAATGCATCTGGAAACCTGAGCAGAAAGGGGTTTTAAAGTACATATGAAGTTGGTTGCTTTAAGCACAAATGTATGCACAGCTTCTGCATCACCCAGGATAAAATGCAAAACACTACTTAGAACCACTGCTAGTTTTGATCTGTTCTCCAGACAAGAAACTCACCAGCTTTCATGCCCTGCAACAGCAATCACCAGGTGTAATCCTGACACACAAAGCAGCCCTGAAGCTCACAAAGGCTCCAAGAAAGTTTCTGGTACAGCATCAGTCCAGCTGGCTGCAAGGAAGTTGCCAGTACAGCAAACTGTCAGGCTGTGTCTGTACGCATGGACAGACATACATCTCCCACCATTTTTTTTTCAGGGACAGGAGGTGAGAAAGTAGGCAAAAGAGTTTATTTCCTCCTTTACTGTTAGGCTGAAGTGGCACTGATGCACCCCAACTGTAGGAAGGAAGTGCTTCTCTCATCCATCCTACGTGGCTGTGTTTATGATGGAAGGCAGCAGCAGAGCTGAAGCAGAGCTCCTTTTGCTCTGTTCTCCTAGTGTCTCTCTGCCATCCTAATTCCTCGCTAGGAGCACAACTTAATTAAGACCACCATGGCATTTCTTAGGTTAGCTCCCAAACACTGATGTTCTGATGTCCCCTCCCCAACAGATGCTTTCATCTATTTTAGGCTCTCCCACTACACCAAGCAGGAGACTGAGGGTAGAAGCCAGTCGAGCTGCTGGCTGGCAGAGTGCATCCAAAAGCTGCTCCCTGCATCCTGTACACAGCTACCTGGTCCAGAAAAGCAGCATGAACGTGGAAAGGCAACAAGTTTTTGGGTCAGGTATTTCTACAGTGTTCAAAGACTGTGCTTAATGCACATTTTTGGCCTGCAAGCATGTGATGAACGAACAAAAACTGTCACCAGGCTTTTTTTAAGGTAGACAGCATGATGAAGCAGGAAAGATAGCTACAAGCATGACAAGAGCTAATGATGAAAGCAAGATTTTTCACACCCTGCAGAAGCCACCTGTAACACAAGAGGTACCACACTGCACTCCAGGAGTCCTTCATCTATCTCAAAGCATGCTCTTGGACATTGCCATGTTCCAATAGTTTTATTACAATAGAGGGCAAAAATGAAACAACACCAGAAACATCCAAAGGCCTTGAAAGTGCTGAAGGAGACACACAACCATTTTACTCTCAGACATGTTATGGTTACAGGAAATACTTCCCAAGTGCCATTGCTCAAATAAAAATATAACCATACAAATTAAAAAAATACCATTTATATACAGTGTGGAATTAGCTTACATCAGCTCCTAACAAAAAACAGTGCAAACAAACACAGGGAAAGGTAAGTTGCTACCCTTGGAATGGCTCACAGTAAGTCGACAATTCAAACCACAAACACTGCACAGGGCACCACGAGGCAGGGGAGAAGGCCCCGCACCACCCCCGAACTTCAGCCACCAATACTACTCCAGTTCTTAATTACTATGCCTTTAGTGTTGCTCTGAGTAAAAGGTTACAGGCACCTACGTTTGGATTAAGTTTCTTGGTAAATCACTAAGCAATCAGAGCCAGAGTAGAAGCGACAAGTAGTGTTTTCAGACAGGAATTAAGTGTGAGAAGAATGATCCAACACAAGCCCCTTTGCATCAATCCTGTCTCCAAAGGTCAGATGAGCTTGGCCTTCCCTTTCTGCAGGTTACACGCTCCCTTTGAAGCGGCAGACAGGGTCACCCACCACCCTCACCTAGGTCATCTTGAGTGAAGGAGTGAAAGGGGTGTGTTTGCCATCTGAAACGCTTGAGTAAGAGAGATGCACAGGCAGAGCTGACAGTAGGCTGAAGGCAGGCGGCCTTCTCCTGGGGAAGTGCAGCTGGTGCTCAGACAAGACCTTCCAGCCTGTCTTGTCTGGAATGCCTAACTCCAGGCCCCAGTAGCAGTGACAAGACATCCTGCAGCAAACAGACTGCAGCAGTTTCTGTACAGAAATAAAACAGGATGTGACCAGCTCAAGGCAAACAACCTAAGGAGCCCTATTCTTGTGCAGAAAGAGAAGGGACCTTCCACAGGCAGTCATTCAACATGAGCAAAAGGAAAAGATTTGTCATGGAGGGACACAGGACATTCCTGCTAGGTGCTCTGACAGTATGGGACTGCTAATTCCACAGCAGAGTGGTCTGAAATCACATCAAACCAGGACTCCCATGATCGCTAACTGTCCACGGGGACAAATCCTTTGAGTGAAAGGCATGCTGACAGAAGCATATGTCAAACCTACAGTGCAGCTTCAGGGTAGTAAAAGGTTTTGTGAGACAGTTCAGTGCAAGACCTCAAGCATTTCAGGACTACCTGCAGTGACTATCCAGGGAGAACAATCATCCTTACTCTGCTTACAAGGAAAGAACTTGCAAGTCAGGAGCAGTAGCCAGTGCCCACTCATATGCTCCAAGGAACATGCCAAACCTGCCCCAGCTAAAGTGTCCAGGCTGAAGGCACAGGATAGACACTGACTGGAGGAAAACATACTCATTCATTCTTGGAGGTTTAAGAGCTTGTATGTCTCAACTTGGAGCTAGCCAGTCAGAAACCAGCAGAAGTGTTTGGGTGGAGAAGACAAGAGCTGTTTCTGCACGTTCTAAAGCAAGAAAGGGAAAAGAAGGAACACAAATACTGCTCTTTAGCTAGGTCACCTCCTAAGCAGTCCTGGAGAGGGCTCAGAGTTAACAAAGGGTCCTGGGACACACCCAGCTTCCTCTCCAACAGCTGCCACTACATGTACCACAGCCCACTCCCTCCTTGTGGAAATGGTACAAGTGCAAACAAATATCTGCCTTTCCTCTCTTTAAGACGACAGCAGATGGGAAAGAACACTAAGTGAAGAAAGAGTCACCAGATGCCAATGAAGAATAACAAAAATGAAAATCTAAGTGCTTACAAACAGCTTTGCCACAACCAAACTTTCCAGCTGAGCCGTGCCATGCAGTGCATCACAAGAACAAAGTCTACCCTAAAACCTGGCCTCAGGAACCACTTTAAGTTCAAGTTTTCTCTCTTTTGCTGGACAAAATTCAAGAGCCTTCCATGACTCAGCTGTCTTCACTGCAAGCACAGCCAGAGAGTGCATCTGCCTACAAACTATCCAGACTGCAAAGACTCCACCAACATCTAAGAGTTCCAGTGACTTAAAGAGCTCAACGTCAAGACGGTGGCTGGTGACCCAGGCACAAAACCACCTCCTAATCCCCATTGTAGCAGGGATCAGCAGGCAGGAGTTTGCAGAGTCACACCCTAGAACAACCAGCTTCCAAAAAGTCACTCAAAAGGACTGTTTTAACAGGTTTAGTGTTCTGACATGTATATGGAAAGGGCACCACTCCTTCAGGCTTAGTCAGGAAAATCTTCAGCCTAGATGAAGGTTCAGCCTCAATTCAGACAACACAACGTCTGGTTACCTTCTGCCACAGCTCTCGCCTAGCTGTCTCCTTATGGCAGACAACAGGTTAACTGGAGTGCTCCCAGGCTGTGTAGAAGCTTGTCTGGGATACATTTCCCGTGTTACTTGGCCCAGTTTCTTGGCTGGGAGAATGCTCTGTGCTTTATCAAGCCAATCAGCTCTGCAGGCCCTGGAGGCACAATGCTGGCTTCCCACAGAGGGTTATCTGTATGCAAAACTCAAGAGGGCAGGTGCCTGCTGGAACAATACAGGTGCTGGCCAGGATGGTACCTGCTAAAGCAGTGAACTGGCTGCAACTGGCTCCTAAACGCTGATTTTACCCTTACAGATACTCGGGATCTGGCAGTTGCAAACATTATCCCAAGTATTTTTAGAGCACAGACAGCCCCACTCATCACTCTGCAGCAGATCCTGTCTGTTAGCCATCAGCACCAAGTATCCCTCCTGTATAGCAGCCTGAAGCTACATCAGCTCCTCTCATGACACAGAGATTGTTCAACCAAGTCCACAGACAGGGCAGTGGTTTTGTTTGCCTCCAGAAAGCAACACTTCACCATGCTCTGAGGACGTGAGGCTCCCTGCTCTCTAACTCCAGCTGGAAAGGTGTCCCAGGCTCTCACTGTTGGATCAGTACAAGGACAGTGCCTACAAATGCCAAGTAACGCCGAAGTGTCATGGGAGCGACAGAGTGGAGTACCACAAAGTGCCTTAGCAGAGTCTCTCACAGGCAGATAAGAGCAACAGCTAACAAGAAATGAGATCTCCCTTTTCTGTGATGCTCTGCAAATGTATTAAATATTTATAATCCTAAACAGTAACTGCATTTGAACTGTTGTGAACTCCTGAGCTGCTGGGCTGGTCTCAGGAGTCAGCTGCTGTCAAAACCACCACAGCAGGAACACCTCCCCATGAAAGGAGGAAAGAAATTAGGAGCAAATGAAGCCAAAGTGGAAAAACATGGGCAAGTGGGAGCACCTGTGAAGAGAGGTGTGTTTCCAAACAACTGGCTTTCTTAATATTGCTCTTCAGAAAAGCCATCTTCCAGAGCAGCTCTGCATAACTGCAAACTCACTGTCCCCTCTCAGCCTTGACAGCAACCTCCTTCTCACACAAATAAGGCAACAAGGAACAAGGGAGGAAGAGGAAAAGGGAAACATACAGGAGGGTAGGGAAAAGATGCTGCACAGTTCTGTGCACATGACACAGTGGAACCAGATGGTTCATTTTCTGACTGTTCAAAAGCCCAAATCTAAACCAACGAGCAGAACATACGGCGTCAGGACAACATCTGGTGGAAGGAGATAACTGGAGCGCAGGGAAAGGAAAAAACCTGGATCAAGAGTGGTCAAACCAAGTGCCTGAGACCAATCAACAGCCCTTGGGCTCAGGCAGCTCCTCTAGTTCTCTGGCTGGCAAGATGGTCTCCAGCATCTCAGACTTGATATGCATGTGAGAAGCCAAAGGGCAATTCTTGGGCCTTGCGGGGTCCAAGCGGAATGCGAGGGCGTGTGCAGGCCTGGAGCAGAGTGGGGAAGGGCATCAAATGGTCCGATAGTGCTGTCTCAGTCTTGCCTGCAGAAACTCATGAGTCAGGTTGTGACGAGTGATTATCCCAACAATCTTAAAGAGAAAGAGGAAAAAAGGTACTGGGGTCACAGATGTGCTACTAAGAGATGCATGTGGCAGAGCTGCTGTTCTTGCCAGTCCCCCAGGAGAGGCAACCTGCGAGCCGTTCCTGCTGAGTCAGTGAAAGTTTGAGTTCAAATCTCACCAAAACAACACCCATCCCTCATCTACAGGCCAGACCCTGCTTTAACTACACCCCAGCAGCTTAACTGGTGCCTGGACACAGCAGTGTTAGCCCTGCCTAGGAAGGGAAATAAGGGATGTAACTCGGTTCTCTGGAAAGTGAAAACTGTAACTGCAAGTTACAAAGCTGTAACCTGTGGCTTCATTTGAGACACTTCTGCTATGCCAAGTGACACGACTGCAGACAGCTCTTATCAGATAGATCCTAGGAAGCTCTAAAGACCTCAACACAGAAATGGCAAATACTAGCTCAGTGGTGACTGCACGCTGACCATCACTAACTGGCAGGTCACTCAAGGGACCCACTCCTAGTCCACTGGGGAAACAGTCAACCCCACCCACGACAGTTGATGAACACCTCAGTTATTCTACAGATTAGAGTTTAGAACTAGCCTGCTCTCTAGAGCTACAAGAGCATTGCATCTTGTACTAAAGATGGTTTGAGTCAACAACTTTGTTTTCAGCCAACAGGCTCTGCAGGATAGTTACTAGGAACGCCAAGGGGCAGCAAAAGCACTGCTGTGTCACAGGGACAGATCAGCCCCGGCTTAAGGGAAACAGGCTCACTTCATGTTCATAGGAAGTTACTGACACCTACTGACTCTTTCTGAGCACTGTGGGTAGCAGAGACGGCAGTACAGCAAATCAAGCACAAACCATTCAAAGACTCCTTTATTCTGCTGCTGCTATGAGTAGGAACAGAATGCAAGTTGCATTCCAGCAGAAAAACCTCCTGCCCCAGTGCACAGTAAATCCTGCTCTCAGCTTTGAATAAAGCTGTCAAAGTGGATGCTGAATTAGTGGCTTCTGATGAGCTCAAGACCTCTCTTAACAGCGACAAGACAACAAGAGCTTCCACCTGCTGCCAAGTGGAGACGGGAGAGAGAATGCAGGTCCTACCCCTCACAGGGAAAGCAGAAAGCAGGCTTGGACACAGAAACTGGTAACAGCCACAGCAACCAACAAGGCTTTGGGGCCTTAAGAAAATCACATTCTGATCTCTTTAAAGCATTTGTTCGATGTTAAAACACATCTTAGATTTCCCAAAGGCGGAAAACATTGCAAAAAAACACAGTGGAGCCTCCTCATACAGCCAAGGCAAAGTGGAGATAAGGACTCACCTCTCCCACAGCATTCACAACCGGTAAGTGTCTGAGTCCCATTGTCCTGAACAGGTTGAAGACTTGAGACACGTGAGTATTTGGAGAGACAGTGAAGGGTGATGGATTCATATATGGGGTGACATCCTAGGAAAGAAAAACATCACATTATTGATGAGAGGCACTGGGAACCACCAACGAGCAGTACCTACAATTCCTCCTGTGCACTGATCTCTGGACAGGGCTCTAGACATTTGGCATCTTCTATTTCTCATGAGTATTAAATTACCTCAAAAACCTGAATTTGTCACAGCTTATTTGAACACTGTACCCCATGATCCCAAGAGCCTAAGAGATGCAGAAAGCATCTGGGCAGCATAAATGGAAGTCCATGAGAATACAAATGTACATTAAAAAAAGACTTTGGTCTACACAACAGTCCAGTCCTACCCCACAGACAACGAGAGGCCTGCTGCTGACTGAGCTGCCAGCACACAGAACGCCCAACAGCTACCGGCAGTCTGCCTGTGCAATCTCTCTCAGGCAGGAGTCTAACCTAGAGGGATCTTCAACCAGACAGGAAATGTCTTACTCTACAAGTCAAGCACCTGTGTGCAATGTTACCTCAGAGCAAGGATGCAGACAAGGCTGAGTGATTGTGTGAGCACCACACCCAAGGGTGGACTTAAACCTGCTCTCAGGCTTGGAAGAGTCCTAAAGCACGTATCGGGAAGCACCGTGACATCGCATCCCTTACCACTATCATGCGAGGGTTCAGCAGGGTGAGGTCCAGGTCGTGGATATCTGGGTAGCGAGGGTAATCCTCGGACATCTCTGCGTGGGACAGGCGAGGCTGACTTGCACTCTGCGGGTGAAACAAATGCCACTGAGCCACTGCCACCACCCCAGATGGGATTCGGGCTGCGAGCAACACAGCACACAATGTCTCCCAACTGCTGACCCAGATCTTCATCTCCCACACCCAGACAGAACTTCTACAGAACTCCTAGCAACTCATCTCAGAATGCAGCAAAGCCCAAACCCACCCAGGTGTTCACTCAGAGCAGGGGGTCTGCTCTCCCGCCTCTCGCAGGTCTACACTCGACACTGGAGGGCAGCAACGCATCAGCCTTGTGGCATAGGGACCTCAAACAAATGCTCACACTGACTGCAGTGAAGAGCTGACAGTCTTGTGGCAAGACCCTGGTACCCAGCACTAAAAACACAGAGCGTACACTGCTCGTTGCTCTGCACTTATTATCTGCCCTCTGTTCTCCAGTTGTGACAGGGCTGCACCTTTATGCAACAAATAAGTCTCAGTTTATTCTTCAAACAGTAGCTGTTCTCTTTTCTTGGGAGATGTCTCAACAGAAATTCAAGTCTATTTTAGAGCTGCAAGGGGAAATTCACATGACTTTCTGCAGCTTTTAAAACACAGATGCATTCCCTAGAGTAATTTTTTTTCAGGCAGCCCATTAACATCATTCCCAACCTCCTCAGAGTCAAGACAGCAGGGATGTCTGTGCTGTAATTCCCAACTGGGAGTACTCACCGACTGGTTCTCAGAGTAACAAACACCCCTGACAAGGAGGGTGACCAACTGTGAGCGCAAGATCAAGCCATGGAAGGTCAAAGGTCTGAAGCGTTCCTCCATGGTCCACTCTTCACTGGGAGACTGATCAGGGTACAGGTTGGGGTAGGGAGTGTACCTGTGACAGATTTAAGATGATCTGAGTTACATGGACTTAAGGAGAGACACATACACCTGACTCCAAAACAACAACAGCCATTTCAACTCTTTGCAACCCTCTGAACACTTCAGGGACTCTTGCTAGAGACAAGAGAGTTTCTTCTCCATCAAACAGAATACTAGAGAGAAGTCAAGAGCCATAACCATTGGCAGAGTATGGCAACAGCAGCAGAATGGAGACAGTCATCCTAATTTTCAGTATCAAATCATTTCCTACTAAAGCAATTTTCAGTGGCAAATTATTCAGATTCTAACAAAATCTGAGGCATCTGGCAAAATGTCAGAACTGCACTCATGAGAGTCCCAATGACTGGGTTAGAAACCGGTTCACAGGACTGTGCTTCTGCATGGAAGCAGCTGCAACACAAGCCTGGTGACTCAGCTCAGTCACCAGGAAGGTGGTATCAATGTTATGTCACCAGGCCATTAGCTCATCTCTTGGGAGAGGTGAGCTTGGCAGAGCCCTCAAGATTTTGTAGGCAAGGAGGCATCAGCCTCTGTAGCCACATTCCTAGGTGTTCCATCCCCTCCAGGAAATACTTCTGGCTAGGTGTTTGAAGGAAATTTAAGGTGAAAGGTGGGACACCATCAAACCTAGGACTTGACCACAAGCGTGAGCCCCAGCACTGGCTGTTGAGACCTGGCAGGACACTTCCAAACTTAGCTACTAGCACTGTCTCCTCTGATCTACAGAATGACAAGGACTGTAGAAAGCCTCACAACACATCTCGACATATGCAAACGGGGTGTTGCCACATGATTGTGCCTACCAGGATCTCACCTTCTCTCTAGCATCTGTTGCAGCAGATCTTCCTTTTCTGGTGGCTCCTCAGTCGCTATGTGCTCATCGCACATGTTCCGCAGCTCACTTGAAGGGTAGGACTTCATGGACTGACTGCGCTTGCGCTGCTCCCCGGCTCGGGTGAGGATGCTGGACTTCTGGGTACAGCAAGTAACTGTCAGATACTCACTGAGCAGCTCAACAGTTACCCAAGAGAGACTAGGAATTATCTGATCACAGCCTTATGTCACCAGGTAAGGTGTTCCTTAGTGCTGCTCCACCTGTAATAGCCAAGAGGACTGTACAGTCCTTGCAGAGAGTGCCTGGAGCGTAGGAACTCAGACATCTTTTCTTGCTAGAGCGTGAGCGTACCACAGGCATGCTCATGATGTGTTCTGACCTTAAATTTCAGTTTCCCAAGAAACTAGAGCATTTGCCCCATTGCCCCTCCCACAAAGGAGAGAAGCATTTAGGCACCGGCTGATGTCAATGGCGAGTTCAGTACTTTGGGGGCAAATCCAAGCTTTTTCCATGTCTTAGTCCTCGTAACTATCCCCTCTAGGAATGCAGTCCACTCCTCTGCCTTTACCCTGACCCAGAGGATGGAATGAAATTGAGTCCTTGAAAAATCTGTACTGCAGTAGGGGCTTATCTGTGACCTGAATTCTGCACTGACAACAGCCTAGTTAACAAAGCAAAGGGACTTCTGCCTACAGAACAAAGCTCTTTGCCCTTCAGCTTCTCAAGCAAGCAACTTTTTACCTTGAATTTGATGTTGTTGCTGATCAGTTGATTTCCCTTCATGAACTCCCTCTCATTGCCCCGGTTCTCAGTCACCACGGGGAAGGCATGGTGGACCGTTGTGCGCAGGATGCTGACGAGGGACTGGATCCTGGTGTGTGGGTAGACATAGGTCAGGTTGGGCTCCATGATGTCACTGGCTCTTAGTCTAAGGGAACAGAAATCCGAGGTTGCTATATCACCTACATGCTACGTAGCACTGCATCAACGATGCACGACAGGCAAGCAAAAAGGTCCCATCTCTTCACACAAAGTGCTTAAACACTGCTGAGAAGAGAGGCGGAAGATGAAATTCCACAAGAAGCAAAGTTGAGCAGAAGGCTTTCACAGTTCTTGCCAAACCTCACAAATGCACTCCTTGAATCTCCACCCACCACTCCCTCCTCAGAAAGGGCTCCAGCACCTCTCTCCTGCCACAGGCCTGCCATATACTGCATATACTCCAGACTCCTTTCACAGCAGTCCTTCCTCACAGCTGCTCCTCTCAGAGCAGCCAGGTTCCTTGGAGAAGATGCATCATCCCCCAGCATTACAGTACTCCTTTCTGAGCAAGAACCCTACCACAAATTCCAGCCCACAGCCCTGCCAAGAGGAGAAGCCTTACTTATCCATTTCCACCTCTGTTTCCCACTCCAGGAGAGGCACTCCTCGTAAGTTCACATGGATGTCATAGATGCCTTTGTTGAAAAAGTCTCCTGTCCATTTGGCTACCTGCAGAGCAAAAGGGTAGCTTTTGAGTTGCTGCTTCAAATACAAGGCTCCTTGGCTTACCATCGCCCTGGAAGGAAGACAGATTCAGGGCCAGCCCTTGTTCAAGGAGTCTGCCAGACACCCGAGCTAGGAGACCGCACTCACCATGAGGGTGATCATTATCGGGAGCCCATAGCTGATCTCGTTGGTGGATTCGATAAGGATGACAGTCAGGCTAATTGTCATGCGGACCACTCCTCCCAGGAACGCCGCTGCCCCAATCAGCGCAAAGGTTCCCGAGTAGATGTGATCCAGGCCAATGTAGCTAGAGGGAAACAGAGAGCCTGAAGATGAGAACCTGCCAGAGCCCACCTCTCCCACACATACACACACTCAAGGCACCTTTTGAGGAGGTTGGCGACCAGGCGTCCGAAGGCAGCCCCACAAAGCAGTGATGGCACAAAAAGCCCACTGGGCACAGAGATCCCATATGTCCAGCAGGACAGTAAGAAATAGAGAAGGAAGAACAAGGACAGTGTGACTGGGCTGAAAGTACCTGCAACAGAAGAAGAATCAAGACTAACTAAGGGAGCACAAAGTCACCAGACAAAGACAGCAGTCTTGCACCATCCACCCCTCAGCTCACAAACAGCTACTGAGGCTCTGAGTCCAAACACTCATGAAGACAATGAGTAGGTGAAAAAGAGAGGAAAAGCATGGGAGGCTTTGAGCAGCTGACCTAGAAGTCCCCCAGAGCCACGAAGGCTTGAAGATGCTCTTAAGCCCTGTGGTTCTTATGACAAGGCTGTTTCAAGCAAGATGGAGCTCTGAAGTCTGAGCATGGGATGAGGCACTGTCTCCTCGCTACTCACCATCTTGGTGGAAGAGCTGCAAGATGGCTGACTCCTGAGGGTTGAAGAAGAGTGTGGCCATGTCATTGTAGGTTTCATTTGGACAGAAAAAAGTTTTGATGCTCGAATTCACATCCTCTGACATACCCTAATGCAGGACACAGAAGACATAAAACAGCTGAAATCTGCTCTCTCCTGTCAGCCTTACAACAGAATGGGAGCAGCCCTTCTATTGGGCTGCCAGCCCACACTTTGGGAAGTTCACACCAAACATCAACAGCCGAGATGAGGTCTGCAGCCTCAGTGGGCTCCCCAGTTCACAGCCTGAGCTGTTTTGTCAAACCACAAAAGCACAAAGGGTAGCTTTCATTATTAGCCTAAGCTCCTGCAACTGTGCACAGGCTTTCACTGAAGTTCTGTTATGTATAGAATGATTCAAAAGCTCATTAGGTACCTGTGCTTCTCTGGAGGAGGAACGTGACGGAGAGATATAATTGCCACAGAAGATCCCTCACCTGCAGGTCCAGAGTGTTATTTCCTCTATGACTGGTGGAAGACATCTGCCGACATTCCCCCAGAACCATGGAGGCTACAAAGACCACAACCGTGGTAGTCAAGGACACCAGCAGGCTCTCCAAGACCCTGCAAGCACACAACAGAAACCATACAGTCAAGCCAGACTCAGCCCTGTAGCCCATACCACCTTGCACAGGACTTTGATAAAGCTGCAAGAAGCAGCAGCCACTAGATCTCAACAGCGGAAGCAGAGGACTCCCTGGGTCAAGCTGAATTATGACTTGGTTGCTAGGAATTGTGCTAACTCCCTGTTTAAATTACCTGCCCCCAAAAGGAGCTATTTCTGCCCACAGAACACCCAGCAGTCACATACAAAAAGCCACAGGGAAGGGTTAAGTGATGAGGCTGTTCACATGGAAACAATGTTCTGTAGGTCCTTAGAGGGCAAAAGGTTAGACAGGGTTGGACAGGCTGATACAGTCTCTCATAATCTCCTCTCTAACTGCTAAAATACCCCTTTTATTCCTCCCAAACCCAGGCTTCCTATTTAGCAACTGTCTAGAGCAAACCAACAGCTATTTTCCAGCACTACATAGCCATCTCCTCTCTAAATAGCACAGATATTAGCTCAGTTGTGAATTTAATTAACCAAGATAATTAAAGGAGTGGGATCAGCTACTCCTTCTGCATCTGTCTGAACAAGGTAAAAAAAAATACTCCAGAGACAAAGCTCTGATTTGTTCAGCCACAACCTTTACCATAAAGAGCACTTGCGAGGGGCTTGTAGCTCTCTCCATACCACCACAGCAAATACAAACCCAAAAAGCACAGGGACTGTGACACCTGGTTTCTGGTGTTGACTTTTAAGTTGTATGGAAACTTCATTTTGTGATTTTGAAAACAGCAGGTCTGGGATTTCCTCCATCTCTACTCCCTGGGTCTTCTAGATGGATGCTATTGCTTTGGGACACAGATCAGAGATCCCTGCACAAATACCTGACCAGCTTTGGCTTGGGATGCACGTTCCGCATGCGGTACTTTGCCAGTCTCTTGTTCAGACAGTTGAAGGTGGCTCCGAGAAGGCCTCCTACAATTCCCATCAGAATGAAGAAGCCCAAGTCCACAGCTGTCCAGAGATGGCATTTCTTATCAGACTCAGAGCACTACACGCAGAAAGGCAGGGAAATAAGCATTAGAGTAGTTGCTGCCATTTCCTACCAAGACGTCTGTCTCCACAGCAGGAGACGATGAGCAGCTGTGACCAAAGGGCAGCAATTCTGTCTTAGGCTATCAATGTATTGCAGCTGAACACCAACCACCCTTCGCTGAAATACAAGCACGTACAGAAAACAAAGCTAGAAACAAACACTGACCTGGCAACAGATTGGAGGGGAAAAATAACAGCACTAAATCTTACCTTAAATTCCCCAAAGTTCAGCAGTCCAGGGAGCTGGAAAGATCCCCAACTTCCAAACTGAATCCCGGAGCGGAAAAAATTCAAAGTGAAGGTGGCAGCCATGGAACAGAAAAGCTGAGGAAGTCACAAAAAAAGGAAGAAGTAAAGACCTCCAAACTGAGATTGGCAGAGGCAGCTCTTCTTGAGATATACGCCAGGATAGGTGAACTAGAGAATTCTCAGGCTTCAGGGCTATAACTCCAGTGAGGTTTAACACCCACTTTCTGCTGCACATGCAAGCAGTCCCAAAATGGACTTCTGGAATGATCTGATTTGGTTTTCTACACAAGAAGTTGGAGTTTCACCTAGTAATTCTTGCAGCAAAATATCTCTCTCTTCTGTGTGTGGGCCAAATATGCCAGCTTGCAGCTGCAAATCAATCACAAGGCACTAACATAGCTTGTTTAGAGGTAGAATTGAGGCCTTCCTTGGCTCAGAAAGAGTTGCTGTCTTGGCAAATCCCCTGGCTCCTTTTATTGATGCTGATAGAGAGCAGGACATTTGCCATGAGAAATTCCAGAAGCATCAGGAAATCAAATATATTTTCCATACCATTTCCCCTTCAGGGAAGCAAGCACTACAGGAAGAGAAATGGCCAGGCAGAGGCCACTGCTGCAATACAGCTTTCCAAAGCAGAAAAAAATTCCAGCACCTGCCTTACTCTGTCTGCTCCAAAGGATCAGACTGCAGAGAGCCCAGCCACAAAAGCTATTTCTCCCAGGTAACACCAAATCCTACAGAGCTGTACCACAGTTCCAGACGGTCCCAGACTGCCCTCTGCTCCTGATCTGTAGTAGTTCTGCTCCACGGATAGAGCAGGAAAACTTTCTCCTGCCAGGATTGCTCAGGAGGAGACAGGATAACCTGAATGCCTGCATGGACAAGTCTTCCCAAAGGTCCAGCCCAAGAAAATCTCACAGAAGGAACCAGAGTCATTACTCACCACTTTCCATGTAAGTCCCTGGTTCCAGAAAGAGGAACCTTCTTCCAAGCTGAAAAGAGTGCCCCCAATTGGGGCGCCAAAGGCAGCCGCAACCCCTGCAGCAGCTCCAGCAGATACAAAATCTCTTTTGTCCCTGAAGAGAAGAGGAAAACAATCTCAGTTTAGGAAAGCAGAGCTCTGGCGCTGCTTAGGTTCTGCAAAGTAAGAGGCCATTTGCACTTATGAATGTATCCCAGGGTTACCAGAGTGACAGCTGAGAGAAGTGCTGGCCATGGCAAACAATACTATTTATTCATAAGTCAAGGCAGCATCATACTCTTTAGAGCACCAACACAGAGCAAAACTCTGGCACTCCACAACTGCCTAGTGGAGAAGAATTGTCCAAACCATGGGACACCAGCGTCACCTGAAAGAACTACAGGGAGGGAAGGGCAAGATTTTGTTCACGTTCAGGCAAAACAGCCTTCTCTATAGCATATCTTGGCCATAAGGAGTGATTAAATGAGCTTGTTCCCAGCAAAAAAAGCCATTTAACCATTCAGATGAAAGGTTTTTAATGGGTAGAGATTTGCTGAGTAGTGGAACAGCAATGAACATAGAGACCAGAGCAGCATGGAAGAGTCAAGTCCTTGTGTTGTCTTGCTGCAGAATGAAACTGCAGGACACTAGAGAGAAACTGAACAAGTGACTGATTCAGCCCAGCCCAGCACCTTTCTCCCAGGGAAGTCTGCTCATTCCTCCTCCTCTCCCCGCCTCCACACCCTGGCTACAGTACCTGTCACTGCGGAAATAGGGAAAGTTAAACTGGATCTTCCTCAAAGAGATGCTCTGGAACTACAAACAAAGGGAAGCTTTAGAAACAGGAGATGGAAACTGACTCCTCACAGCACTCTTACAAAGCAGTTGGTGTGACCAGGTCAACCACCCAGGCCAGCACTAACCTGTGGCAAACCTGCACCCACGACAGCGCCACTGTGAATCATTGGACCCTCCTTCCCGACAAAGAGACCTGGAAAAAAATAGGATTCAAGGGGCAACACATTCCTGACAGCCCTCCCTTGCTCCCCAGGAGAGATCAACTCACTACTCCCACACCATGCCAGTCCCCTGTGCCAAGTCTGCAGCTCCTCCTTCTCCCTTCGAAGTGAAGAAAGGTGCTGAACCCCTTGGCCCCCTAAAATGTTTGTGAAGACTTGCACAGACTTTGCACTCAGAGTGTGGAACATTCAAAAAGAGCTGTTACAAGGACTCTGAACTGTCCGAGTCATTCTGCCCTGCTGCTCAGAACATAACCTTCTCCAGAAAACTTCTGGAGAATTCTCAGGTCACTTCTCATTAACCTACCCAAGAAAGTATCTGTTTCCTCAAGAATCCTGACCCTTCTGTCTTTCTTCTACTCTACAGATGCATTCAGGACTCAGGACTCTGCTCCAGCCCATCCAAACCACGTTACTGGGAAAGTGGGAGAAGCCTTTCATGCCCTAAATAGAGCAGGGGCAGCATTTTTCCCCCTGCAGCAATACTCCACAGCCCTTCTTACCTCCTGCCACACTGAAGAGCACTCCCATAGCTTTGCACACCACTGTCCGGAGGCGCACAACCCCTGGAACCTTCACCCCATTGAGGTAGCATTTAATCTCAGGAATTCCTGATCCAGCTGCTACAGGCTGCACAAAAGAAACATGGATGCTGTACTACAGTCATTTCATGGCTGAACAACAATCTCTCATCAGAGCTTCACAAGGGACCAAGAGATCCTGCTTGGCTAAACCAATCTACACTGTGAAGATGGTTTGATGTCTTGCAGCGGAAAGTGCTTCCTGCAAGGATACTTCCCACTCAGAACCTATGTGATAGGAAGGGGAGGCTCTGTAAGGTGCAGCAGTGAACCCAAGTCTTACCTGGATCAGGACCAGAAGACTGGCAAGAAAAACAAAGGTCAGGTTGAAGCCTAACAGCTCCAGCAAGGACAACGCGAGACAACCTCTCTCAGTGCACTCTTCCACTGCTGCAGGGATGGTCAAGGAAAACAACAGCACTGTCCCCACCAATCCACAATCATTAAGTACTGTCTCAGGGTCCCACCTGCACCAGAAGCCAAGTCTTTGCTTCCTACGGCAGCCAGCGTAGATGACAACTCATCAGCAAGCCAGCCTTCCTCTTCAGAGCTCAAGTCTGAGCTCCAAGGAAGGGAAACCATGCATTCTTCCAGGGATTAGCCTCTGCCTACAGACGTGATCCTGGAAACGTTTTTTAGTTTCAAGGGCTGAACTGCACAGGCAGAACTTGATTAATCAACAACACGATCGATGGCAGAAGTCTAAGAGTCAGCTGTCTTGAGCAAAACACATCAACAGAAAGGAAAAGGTCACTTGAGTCTATCAGGAACCCCCCAGCAGGTAAAAGATACAGCTTTGTACTACCCGGAACTTGAGCTGAGTGAACAGCCGTACGAAGAAATCCACAAAGAGGCCCACCTATAAAAAAAGAAGAGATCTGCCATCAGGAATTGCTGCCTACAAGCAATGAAGATCATCCTCTAGCAGTCCTAGCAGAAGTATGCATGTGAGGAGGACAGAAGAAGCAGCTTTGCAAAAGTAGTGCTCAAAGTAACTTTGGAAGCTCAGATTTATTGCCTCCCTCCTTCTCCCCAGGACAGATCCACCCTGAAATTAATCCTGAAGAGATGCATTTCAGAGGACTAATCTGGTAGCATTTTTAACACCCACGACATACTTCTGGGTACAGAAGAGAGCTGGTGTTTAACTGAGGCACAAGCAGCAGAGCTCATTTCTGAAGACTCCAAAAAACACATGCAGTGACACTAGTACTGCCAAGCACAAATCCCAGTTCACCTTTAAATTGGCATCAATTTTTATTATTAGGTACTCCCTTTGGACAAGTTCTCCTGTAAGCAGAATTAAAGGATTTGCCAGAATCCTTAGCAAAGAAGCACAGCAAGTTCTAGAAGGAAAGAGGGCCTCTTAGAAAATAATCTAGCAAGAACACGCTGTAATTCTTGAATGACAGCTGCAGCTACTATCTCTCCACTTCATGAAAGAGAATGTTTCCTCCTCTTCCTTCCTCACCTACTGACTTGTGAATTACTTAGTCCCATGAACTTTCCTCATCCCGAAACAGCGCAACCCTTACCAGTCCTGTGCAGACTCCAATAGCGAAAACCATCACCCACTTGACTGCTTCATATCTCTGGGCTTTCTGCTTGAGAAGAGGGTTAACAAAAACTCCAAGTCAAAGCAATACAGAACAGGGGATCAGGAGAAGGTGGTTTAGGGCTTTGCAGCTCAGTTACAACAAATTATGGTGACAACAGCTACCTGAAAATCAGGGAAAACAGGAACTGAAAGTGATGAACATCTCACTCACTTTCAACCTGAGGAACAGAACAAATGCTGGGAGCTATAATCCACAAGTTTTCATTCTTTTCACAGAGGAACCAAGAAAGAATGAAGAATCCCTTTCATAAAGAAAAACAAACAACCCCCCCCAAAAACCTCGATGCAGTAGAATGTATATAGAAACATAGGATAGGTTAGAAGGGACCTTTAAGGATCATTTAGTCCAGCCCCACTGCAATAAGCAGGGACATCCGTCACTAGACCAGGTTGCTCAAAGCCCCATCCAACCTGACCTTGGACACTTGCAGTAATGGGATACCCACATCTTCCTTGCACAAATTTGTCTATTTCCATAGTTTCATCTCTCAACATAATGAAAAAGAAAGAACAAGGCCAGACCTTGTTGTCCACACGCTCCAAAACTTCCAAGTATGGGTCATTGATACAGCGATCATAATCCAAGCTCTGGAAGAATGCCAAGAGGTCAATGTAAGAGAATCAGCCGTAACAGGTTGTGCAAAACACTATGTAAAGAAGATCTTGTTAAAGATTACAGAAGCCATTACTAACCCCTCAGTAGGTTTTGCAAACAGTAGCAGAAAGAAAATGAAACTACTTTTTACTATTTTCAGCAGAATCAGACCCTGAGAATCAGGAAGTGAAAGAAAAGAGCAATTTCACTGCCTAAGCTGAGGGAACTAAGCAGGAACACATCTAATTAACACAACTTTAAACTAAAAGTCACGTTGTACAGATTGAGACTTCACTTCCCTGTGTCTCCAGTTTGACAGTGCAGAGGATTTAACATTGTGTCTTGTATTTGATCTCTCACTACAACAGGAGCACTAGATAGGAATTGCTCTCCAGATGAGCAGCATCAACTCTTAAGCTCACCACAGCAAGGACTTCAAAGCAATATAGAGCTGCCCAGTCATACTGACAAAGTGCAACAAGGTCCTATCTACTTTAGCTTCACCTGCTCAAGCCAAGCGAGAACAGGCCAAGCTGGTGACACCCATGCTGACAGCAGCAGCTCTAAATAGCTCAAGGCTACCACACAGATGTGCAACCCCCCAAAGATGTCCTGTATGAAGCAGGATCTGACAGATGGAAGATTTCCTGTGAGCCACCATGGCATTAGAGGCAGGAATAAGGCAACAGTGATTGTGAGCTTATAGATACATGCTACAGTCATGAGGAGGCAGGACCAATACAATCTGTAAATCTCACATTTAAAAAGTAGAACAATGCAGCAGACTCTGAGAATTAATTTTCTCAGCAAGAGGTTGACCTAAGCAGGAAATGTTCAAGCTCTACTCACAGGGCTTTAACAGAGAAATGCATAAAAATGAGAAGCAGCTCTTCACAAGTGCAGCTCTTGGTACTTCTGTGGGTGCCAATGCAATCTAACACCATTACAAACTCAATCAAAACCTGCCTGCAGCTCTTTTGACATTAATTTCACAAGCTGAGCTGCTTTCAGCTGCTTTCCCACCTCATAGTCTTTGCGTGGAAGGATCTCATCCTCTTCCTCCTGAGTTTCTCCTAGGATTGTCTGTAAAACAAATATGGGAAAGAAAAATCATTTAAGGAATGAACGCACGTACAGGTGCTTAGGAATGTTGGTAGCAAAGCCAAAGTTAGGGAAAGCCTGTGCCACTATTGCGGATAAGTCAGAGTGTGCGTCACCAGACTACTACTTACTTCGGCATAAGGGCATAAGGCCTTCTCCTAAAGCTTGCCCCTCAGGATGATCATACTGAATCCCTCCTGTACGGGAGCGCCCCACAGCACAGCTGAGCGCTAAACACGCACCCCAGCTTCCTTCACAGCAACAGGTTACAGGGAAGCACGGGACGAGAAGCTTGTACAGACAGCATCCCCCTAGCCGAGGCGGATGGAGACAGAGCCCCTGCTAGAGCTAGTTCCCTCTGACGGCTCAAGAGGTGCTGAGCCCGGCAAGAGCAGCAGCGCAGGCCGGGGCAGGAGGCCCAGACAAAGCGCAGGCTGAGTGGAGCACCGGGACAGCGCGGCAGAGGCGAGGCACGGGGCCGAGCGGCGGCTGAGGTACCGCGCCGCCAGATGCGGGGCCAACGCGGGCTGAGGCAGTGGGCCCTGAACCGCCGGCAGCGAGGCTGGAGATACCGGGCCGAGCACGGGCTAAGGCTCCCACACCGCAGGCGGAGACACTGGGCCCTGAAGCGCAGGGCCGAAGCGCCGGCACCCGGGGCGGAGGCAGCAGGCCCAGCACCATAGCAACGCTCAACGCCCAGCCCCGGGCGCTCTCCAGAGCCGCCACAGGGCCGGGGCCGCGCCGAGGCCAGCAGGCAGCACGGCCGGGGGCGGTGGGGGACGCGAGGGGCCGCGGCCGTACCAGCTCCTCGGGCGTGCGGCTCTCCCGCTCGCCGCAGCAGCAGCAGCAGAGCCCGGACCCGCTCCCCGCCATCTTCCGCCGCGCCGCGCCTGGCCCCGCCCCGCCGGAACCGGGGGGCACCACGTGACTCGCGCCCGCCCCGGTCTTAAAGCGCCGCGGGCCGGGGCCGCCCGCGCTGCACAGCGTCCGGCACCGCCGGGAGGTAAGCGGGGCCCCGGGAGCGGGGGGCCTGATCGCTGCCTGGGAAAGGGCCCTGCCGCGACACCCAGCCCAACTGCCGCCGAGTGGCGGGCCCGAGCTGCCCAAGGGGTTCAGCTGAGGTGAAGCAGCGATTGGGCTGTCCCTCGGTCGCTCCCTAGCCCCTCTACCGGCCCCCCGGTAGCAGGGACTCCCTGGTGCTGCTGGTGCCTATTGTCCGGCTCTCGCCGCCCTTTCCCGCCGGCCTTCCTGCGGCCGTGCCGCTGCCCCGTGGGCAACGCTGTACATCCAGCCGTGGGCCGCTTCTGTGCCTCGCAGGACGGCCTGCCTGAGGCCATGGCCCGAGGCAGGGAGGCCCTAGGCATGCCGCTACCTGCTGTCGCGGCCTAGGACACCATGGCCCCCTTGCAGGGGGCTGTCAGCCTGGTGCCATGGCCTGGGAGTCGCTTACAGACGTTGCACGCCCCACGTGGAGTGCACGTTTGGGCAGCTGAGTTTAGCTTGGGTGTTAAGACTAATTTTCGGAGGGTTCAGACATCCACGCTGCATGAGGGAAGCAGTAAAAACATCCCAGCCGCGAAAGAAATGGGCACAGCAGCATCACATAATGAGCACAACCACGCTGATAAGCATCAGTGTGCTGGGTCACAGATCTTCTGAGCTCTGCCTTGTGGAAGGGACAGAGGAGCAGAAATATTGACTGAATGGAGCTGACAGGTGTTTAAGGTTGTCTTACTTTGCAGCTCGGATGGTTTCATATGAAAATCTTTTGTTCTCTTTGTAATAAATTCAAGCGTCTGCCAGCAAATCTGTGCTGCACCTAGCGGTAAGGAAACTGTTCCAAATGCTGCCTGTATGCAAAAATTGTGAGGCCTTTCTCCTGGCTTTGTGGTTCTAGATTGTCCTTAGCACAAGGACCTTTTCTCACCAGCAACTCTCATGCTATAGACACATTAATATATGAACTCTCCCCTTCGGTATTAAAGGCCTTTTGATGTGCCTGTGGTGCCATGCGCCCTGGAGGTGAGCTCGTGGGAGTTGACTGGATGTAGTTTTGAACCCATAGCTTGATCACCAACACATGCTTTGGACTAATTCTCCCAGATTAGTGCCACGTGGATGTCAAGCAAAGTCCTCTGACCTGTTGCCTTTGCTTCGCTTATCAATAGGTCTTTTTACTGTGGCCCGCAGTGTTTGTACACAAGAGATTTAAGACTCACAGTTCCTCGCAGCAGCCCCATGTTGCTTTCTCATATCTCTTGCCAGCTGGAGAGGTTCCCCAGGTGGTAAAAGCAGACTTTCTCCCAGAGCGTTTTGCTCAATTAGCAACTCAGTGTAAACAGTAGAAGATGAGTTCAAAGTCTTCTTGGATGACCTAAAGCCATAGAGTTTATGATAAGAACAAAGTGCACACTGGCTCACAGCCATTTCCTCCCAGACAGACTCTATGTAATGCTTGGACAGCTTGCTGTTTCCCAGTGACCATTTTACCTTTTGGCAGGTACACAAGTTCACAAGGCCACCTCACCTAATGCACATGGCTTGCTAAGCTGTAGTCAGGGCAAAAGTGATGCTGACCTTACTCTTTAGAGAGCCAAATCTGTCCCAACAGGCACAGAAGAGCTGCATCAAAAGTGGCATGAAGCCATTTGCTGTGCTTTTCTCTTAGCACTATCTAAACGCTCACTTTTTATTGTGTTTTCATCATGTCTCCCAGTACAGCTTGTAGTGAGGGCTGGCAAAAAGGAACCCTTCAGTGATGAGAAACGTTGAGTCTTGGCATAGGCTTCTTTGTGTCATCCTCTGCTGCCCACCCCTGGGTAACTGCTCCTTGGTGAAACCTGCATTCTGCCTTGTACCCACAGTGCTCCTCCTGCTCCCCTCCAGATTGCTCAGCATGGTCAACGAGACCCAGCATACCTGCAGTACGAGTTCCAGCTCCAAGTCTGATGGCGGCAGCAGCAGCGGGAGCGAGAGCTCCAAGGACAGCTCACGCTGCTCCACCCCTGTCCTCGACGCTGACCGGCACGAGCGGCTGCGGGAGAAGATGCGTCGGCGGCAGGACTCTGGAGACAAGTGGTTCTCCCTGGAGTTCTTCCCTCCACGCACAGCCAATGCTGCTGTCAATCTCATCTCCAGGTGAGGGCTGCAGGATGGGAGAGGGGAGAGATGAGGTGTCTTTGGTGGAGGGGTGGGAAATAGCTGATGAGGCAGGCTCTGCTCCATGCTCTGTCTCCCCTTCCAGGTGACGAAGCAGGTAGTGGGGCTGTGCTTTCCTGCTGAGGAGGGTAATGGACACCAGGTAACTTGTCTTCCTTGAAGGCCCTGAATAGTTAAGTGTCATGGTGGGGTTACTGAGGGTGCTAAATTGTTTTCCCTCTGCTATGCTCTGCGAAGATGGAGCAACCCCACTGTCGTGCTCTGGGGTTAGAACAGAGATCTGGGGGACAACAGAGCAGACAAGCACCAATTAAAAGCAGAGGATATTAATGGATGGACAGTGTACCCTTGTCTCTGGAACAGAGACTCCCACTTGCTCTTAGAGTCATCCAATCGCTGAGGTTTGTACCTCTATTACTGAAGATTATAGTTGTAGCTTCTGAGAATAGGTCTTCCCAGAACTAAAGGTTATCCTGGAGCCCAGGGGGAGTTGCAGAAGCCACTCACGTGCTCACCTGGAGGAGAAGAGATTGTTCCAGGACTCTTTGCTATATGCCAGAAGGGTCTGTTCCAGTCCAGAGCAGGAGAGAGACAAGCGAGGGGAGCCTTTGTTTCTTCTGTAAGGCGTGCTTGGGAACGCAGAGGCGATTTGGTCTACTTTCCATATTTGTGGCCCTGCAGTTAATGCTGGGAGCATCAGTCCAACAGAGCATGCTGGGAGGAGCTTTATTCTACAGAGAACAAACTCGTTCTTCAAAGAGCTTGTGAGCTCCTCCTCATGCAGCCTTAAAGAGTGACCTTCCTTATTTATGTTGGCCACTTGCTAAACTCCTAGTTCAACACTTTCCTTGGTCTCTCCTGCTGCTGTCATCCAAGCTCTGTCTGTTGCTGGCATTGCAGCAGGGAGCAAGATGGCCCAGGCAAAGAGAAGGGAATTGGTAGGCTAACAGGGCTCTGAAATCCGCAGGTTTGACCGCATGGGAGCAGGCGGGCCGCTCTTCATTGATGTGACGTGGCACCCTGCAGGGGACCCAGGATCTGACAAGGAAACATCTTCCATGATTATTGCCAACACTGCAGTCAATTACTGTGGCCTGGAAACCATCCTGCATATGACATGCTGCAACCAGACCAAGGATGATATCACAGGGCATCTGCAGAAGGCCAAGCGGCTCGGGTTGAAGAACATCATGGCGCTGCGTGGAGGTGAATGCTTTTGCAGGGCTGAGGCTCTCTTGCTGTTGCCTTCAAGTCCTGGGTAAAATGGAAACACATGATTTAGAGGCTCCTTCCACTGCAGGAGTTAAAAGCTGAGACTTCATTTCACCTGATCCCTTTGTCAGAAGTTCTAGCTCAAGGTAGACAAAAGCAGTCCATGGGTTACTGTAAACTTGGAAGTTTCATCTTCTCTTCCTTTTGACAGCAGGAGGCTTTACAGCAAACAGTTGGAGAAAGCTGTGGATTTGTTCTCTTTTCAGATCCTGTGGGTGAGGAGTGGGAGGAAGAGGTAAATGGCTTCAACTATGCTGCTGACCTGGTTAAGCACATTCGCAATGAGTTCGATGACTACTTTGATATCTGTGTGGCAGGTAAATGTCTCTCATTGCAGTGTGGGGTAGGGTCTGAGATAAGGAAATCAGTCCAGCAGTCTCCCTCCGGTCCTCAGCCCTGACAATACAGTCACACTGACTACCTCCCAATTTCTAGGGTGTTGTCCTGACCACCAGGTTTTCACTTCTTCCTTTCCATCCTCAAAGGCTACCCCACAGGCCATCCTGAAGCGGGGAGCTACGAGGAAGACCTGAAGTATCTGAAGGAGAAAGTCTCTGCTGGGGCAGACTTCATCATTACGCAGCTTTTCTTCAGATCAGAAACATTTTTCAAGTTCATGAAGGATTGCCAAGCCATTGGCATCACCTGCCCCATTATTCCTGGCATCTTCCCTATACAGGTGAAATCCAGTGGTTCTGGTTTGGGGAGGGAATAAGGATCTAGGACGTTAGGTGGTTGTGGGTCAGGGCCCGAGAGGTCTGTAAATACCTTCTGCAAAGTTTGTGTGAAGTGAGAGTGCTAAAATGTGGTAAAGCTGTAGGTGGTTGGCCAAATTAAACTCATAAATATGTAATATATATCAAGCTTCAAAGGTTTTCTGTGCCCATATGGCAAAAAGGGGTCTAAAGGACAATGATCTGTCTGCCAGTCCTACAGTGTTGGTCAGCACTGTCTGTGTGCCGGGCTCAGGCAAAGAAATGAGGAGAAGTCACCTACAGTAACACAACCAGAAGTTTGTTACCATCCTAGAGATGGGGCCTAGGAGCAGAATTCAGGAGCCCCAGCTCTAAGTCTGTCAGAAAATGGAAGCTGTGTTGCTGGGATATCAGTGAAAGGCCTTTGAAAACTGAAAACCCACTGCGTCCTCACCCAGGGTTACCACTCCCTGCGCCAGCTGGTGAAGCTCTCCAAGCTGGAAGTCCCTCAAGAAATCAAAGATGTGATTGAACCCATCAAGGACAATGATGCAGCCATCCGGAACTATGGGGTGGAGCTGGCAGTGTCCATGTGCCGCGAGCTGTTGGATAGTGGCATGGTGCATGGGCTCCACTTCTACACCCTCAACCGCGAAGTGGCTACCACAGAAGTCCTTAAGCGCCTGGGCATATGGAAGGAAGACCCCAGGTAAGCAGAAATTGCTGCCTTCATGATATGTAACATCCTGGTGCAGACTTCCAGGGTTCTCTGCAGCTGGGAAAGGCCATGTGGACTTCCCTCTGCATCCACAGGGTTCAGAAGAGACAAGAGAAACAAAGGAAAATTATTAACTGTGTTTTCTTATTCAAAGTAGCTTCACAGAGGTTTTTCCCTTGCCTCACCCGATTTCAGGTGTCAGTCCTGTGGACACCTACTGAATGTCCTGGGAGGAAACTAAGTGGGAAAAGATTGTTCCATGAAGGAAAAAGATTGTTCTGTCCTACTTCTTGACAAACAGAACTCTTCTCAGCCCATTACTTGCTGTCCCCAGAGGCAAGGTTCTCCAGGGGAAGGGCTTCCAGCCTCTAGTGGAAGGTTAGCGGAGGAACTGTGTTAACACTTGCTCCTCCCACGCAGGAGGCCTCTGCCCTGGGCTGTCAGCGCTCACCCCAAGAGAAGAGTCGAAGATGTCCGTCCAATCTTCTGGGCCTCTCGGCCGAAGAGCTACATCTATCGAACCCAGGAATGGGATGAGTTCCCCAACGGCCGATGGTAAGCTGCCAGCCTGCAATGGCAGCGAGCTCCAGCTGTGCTATGAGAGCCTGCTCCATAGCTGGTCTCTGGGTGTCCTGGGCATGTTTAGGGCTTGACACAACAAGCTGCTTCTTAACAAAATGGTCCCCAGTTGCTTGCATTTGAATGAGGTGAGAACGGCCCCAAAATGTTGAGGCTTTTAGTCTCTGAATGGCTTTTGCTGGATTCTTCTTGGGTGGCTTCTTCCTACATCATGAAATCAGCTCCTCTTCCTCAGTGGCCTGTTAATCCTGTGTCTTGTTCCTTTACAGGGGTAACTCCTCCTCTCCAGCCTTTGGGGAACTGAAAGACTATTACCTCTTTTACCTGAAGAGCAAGTCTCCCCGAGAGGAGCTCCTGAAGATGTGGGGAGAAGAGCTGACTTGTGAGGAAAGCGTCTTTGAGGTGTTCACATGTTACATCACTGGAGAACCCAATAAGAACGGTTACAAGGTGAGTGATAGCCCTGGAAGGGGTGGTCAGGGTGGCTCATACAACACTGTGCATTTCCTCTTGCTCCTGATATCACACTGTTCTAAAAGAATTGGCACTGCCCTATCCCAAAAGGCTCACCGAGGTGTAGTGGCTGAAGGGAATTCAACAGCCAGACCTAGGGCTCCCTATGAAGGAAAGCTGCTACAGTGTGACAGGACCAGTACCAACAGGCTTCAGCACTCATTCTTAGAGTTGAGACTATCCTGCCCCTTGAACCACACCTGGGAATTCTGGACTGAAGTTGTGAGGCCATTAGGGCACTTTGGAATTCCTTCAACATCCAGATGATAAGCAAAAGATTGCTATATGCACTGTGAGCCATCCTTTCTCACTGCAGGTTACATGTATGCCCTGGAATGACGACCCTCTTGCTACTGAAACCAACCTCCTGAAGGAGCAGCTGGAGAAGGTTAACAGACGAGGAATCCTGACCATCAACTCTCAGCCAAACATCAACGGCAAACCATCCACAGACCCCATTGTAGGCTGGGGGCCCAGTGGGGGTTATGTCTTCCAAAAGGTAGCTGCACTGCTCTGGCCGAGGCAGCAAACATTTATGACCCAGTTTGGTCTCTGTTAGGTAGGGAGGTCCTAGGCTTTCACCCAGATAATCCTTTTGCTTGCTCCTTATCTTAATGCTGCAATGAGGCAAAGCTCCCTTGGTGTCCTAACGAACCGACTACATCATCTCTAGAGTTTACTTCAAGGCTCTTCTCCTCCACCTCAAACATCTAGAGTTTCTTGTTTTTACTTTTAGCAACTAGTTATTGGTAACTCCTGTCTAGAGCAGGGCTACTAAGTTTTGGATACAAACACAGGCCTGCCCACAGCAACTGATCCCTATCTCAAGTAGTCTACAACTACCTGAGGGGTGGTTGTGGCCAGGGGGAGGTTGCTCTCTTCTCTCAGGTGGCCAGCGCCAGAACGAGAGGACACAGCCTCAAGCTACGCCAGGGGAGATTTAGGCTCGAGGTGTGGAGAAAGTTCTTCACTGAGAGAGTCATTGGACACTGGAATGGGCTGCCCGGGGAGGTGGTGGAGTTGCCGTCCCTGGAGCTGTTCAAGGCAAGATTGGACGTGGCACTTGGTGCCATGGTCTGGCCTTGAGCTCTGTGGTAAAGGGTTGGACTTGATGATCTGTGAGGTCTCTTCCAATCATAATAATACTGTGATACTGTGAAAGAGCCAGGCTTTTCTTAAAATGGGCATCACAGAGGCAGCATCTCTACCATCCCAGTGGTAATAACTGGGCATGCAAACGTTCCATTATCTCTAAGGCAGAGTTGTCCACCAATTGCCCCCGCCCCGCAGCACTACTGCTGTGCCAGGTTCCTTCTCTGGCCTGCCAGCAGTCTTACCTGCCACGCCTGTCTTCTACCGCGGGGCATTTTCAGGCCCTACAGCCTTGCCACTAATGGCTGTGATAGGAATCTCCCATCAAGGTAAGTGCCAAGCAAGTGGCTCATACTAGGAAACAAAGCAGCCTTATTCAAAGGGGATCCAAACCACTAAAGCCATGAGACCAGCAGATGGCAAATGCAGTTATGTTTTCAAAGGAAAAACACTCCCCTGAGGTGAGGGAAATCCATCATCTCGCACAATGGCCAGGAAATGGGGGGAGGGGAAGCAGTTGTTTGGAGCAGCCAAGCACGGAGCAGCAATAGATGGAGCCGGTACAGAATTAGGTTGTATAAGCACACGGAGAATTCTGAACAAAAGATGAGGATGGGGAATGTTAGAGTGCTTGGGAGAGCCAGCTGAGACCCCTGATACCTGCTCCCACCAGACTGGGCTGTCTTGATAGGATGCTGCTGTTCACCGGGTACTGTGTAGAACAGAGATCAAGCTCAGACCCCTTCCAGGCACTCTACTCTCTGGCACAGGCTGCTTCCCAGGCCCAGCAGTTGCACTTACACTCGCCAGAGTGTAAGCTTGCCTGCTTATGTAGATGCAAAGCAGGAAGCTTATACCTTTACCTCTGCTATGCCTAATTTATTTCCCAACTCCGAGCTCTAATTTGTTCTGCCTTTTGTTCAAACATCCTCTGTAGTACCTTTTTCTGGGAATGGACGCCTAAGTCTTCAGCTGCCTGGCATCCAAGACTGCAAAGCTGTTCTCTTGGCTGCCTGTATGTGTCCTAGCCCTGCTGGGAGCAAAGGCTCTTACTCTCCTTGCCCTTCCCCATCCCTCTCTGCAGGCATACCTGGAGTTCTTCACCTCTAGTGAGATTGTCACAGCACTGCTCAAAGTGCTGAAGAAGTACGAGTCACGAGTGAACTACCACATTGTCAACGTCAAGGTAGGCTGCTGTTTCCAGGACACTTTCTTCCACCACCTTGGGAGAGAGGCAAATATCAGACATCTAGGTATCACTGTGAAGAAAGTGGGACATGAAGGGAAGGGAAAGTGAAGTCAGTCAGCTGTGATGTCCAGCAGCTGTCTGGTCTCTTGTCAAAGAAAGGGTAAATGCAATTGTTCCAACTTACTCAATCCCTGCCCCAGCAGTTGCTTCAGAACGATTTTCTCTCCTTTGGCAGGGCCAGAATATCACCAATGCTCTAGATCTGCAACCCAATGCTGTCACCTGGGGCATCTTCCCAGGCAGAGAGATCATCCAGCCCACTGTAGTGGATCCTGTAAGCTTCCTCTCCTGGAAGGTGAGTCCTCCCTCCTGGATATATTGCTGTGATGCCCTGGAAGTTCAGAGTGTCTGGTTTGGTTTTAGTCTGTGACACTTATTACAACCGAGTAGTGTGATATTCACCTGCAGAGGTCCAGATATTGCTCCTCCTGCTCCCAGTATAAAAACTCTGCTCCAAGAGCTCTTCATAGACATAAAGTGCTCAGTCTCAGGCGCTTTGGGAGCTGCCTGTGTGTCTGTACTGGCTCCAGAGCTCTAGATGGGCAGTAGCTGTCTCCCTTCTTACACGCACAGGGGCAGCATCGAGCTATTGTACTCCTTCAGTTCTGGGCGCTCCCCTGACTGGACAGCATGAGGCTCCCTGCTCAGCTCTTGCTGTTTTCACTGCGAAGAAAGCAACCACAAGCTGGCTAGGCATGTGTGGCACTGGCTGTCCTAAATGCAGCTCGGTGGCATGTGTGTTACATCGCTGCCAGTATTCTTTCTCTTGGCAGGACGAGGCCTTTGCGCTGTGGATCGAGCAGTGGGCCAAGCTCTACGAAGAGGAGTCGCCCTCTCGCATGATCATCCAGTACATTCATGACAACTACTACTTGGTCAACCTGGTGGACAATGACTTCCCACTCGAAAATTGCCTCTGGCAGGTTGTGGATGATACTTTTGAGCTGTTGAACTCTCCAACTCAGCAGTGAAAAGTCTTCTTCTAACCTGTTACTTCTTCCTTCTGTCCACTGACCGTGAGGAGAGAAAATGCAGCTCCCGTGCTGTTGGTGGACCACACACTCCTCAGCACAGTGCCCAGGCTGGCTCAGTGACCTATCCACACTACATGCTCTTGTGTCCAGCACGAAAGCTCCCAGACTCTTCCTCACTGAACAACAGCCAGAACTACCTGAACCTCTGAGCTTGCAGGGCAGCTCTGCAGGATGAAGAGCTGCTAAGCATGAACCTCTGTGCATAGGTGGGATTCTGCTAACTTTCTCATGCCAGAAATGCTGCCGTGGGGGCAGAAACACTCCTGTCAGCAGTGCCTATACAAGGAGGCTATTTCAGTAGTTGCCAACTCTGAAAAGATGTTAAAGTTGCACTCTTCTGATGTATTTGTTCATGCCTGATCCTATCAGGCTCTTTTGCACACACTCCAGAAGGTTCACGTTTTTTCTCTAACATTTCTCTGTTAGTACAATAAAATACATGTCTCTTGTACTAGGCCATAGTCTCTTAAGTAGCAAAGACTGGTGTTTGCAAATTAATGGGCTTGGCACAAGAGAAAAGGTTAAGCAGTTATTTAGAGAGTAGTTCTTCCCCAGGTAAAGCATGGACAATCCCAGGAGAGAAGGCTTACATCCCAGAATTCACCAAAAGCAACCAGCTACTGTCTTTGACTCAAGATGGGCAAGGTCACAGGAGGTGTGGTGGTCCTCTCCATAGCCTGTAGGGAAATGTAGCCTCTATTTCCTGACCTAATGCCTCTCACCAGCCTTAGGCCCTACAGCATTGAAAGAAGGGGTTGGGGGAGCTGTGGAGGCTGCTTTGTGTACTTAACAATTGTGCAAAGCTACTACAGGCTAGGAAAACAAGACCTTGGGGCAGTTCCCAGTGGAATTTTTGATATCCCTGCCATGCTGTGAGCATCTCTTTCAAATAAGCAAGGAAGAAAAGCCTTTTCCAGATTCTTCAGCCTCTCATTACAGATGTCTGAGACTGGGCTCACATATCCAGGGTAATTACAGGGCATCAATCACAGAGGCAAGGTTGGGGGTCAGGCACGCCTGTCTTGCCTCTGCAAAGCTTTTGGTGCTCAGCTGTTCCCAGCAGGTTTCTTCATCCCTAGCCCATTCAGCACAGAAAGGAACCAGCAGGAAGCAGTCAAGAGGTTGGCCACCCACTGAAAGGCTTAATGAAGAGCTGATGGACCTAGACAGGAGGAGGAGGTGGGAGCCATGTGGGAAAGCCCCGGGGAAGAGCCAAATCTAAAAATAAAGACCCATGTTTGCACCTACCCAGGACAGTCCAGACTTTGCAATCAACAGGATGGAGCATTGGCAGAGGCAGACTCCTGCTCATCTCTTTAAGATGTATTTGCTTACTCCACTGTGTGGCACTAAACTGTCCAGGAAAAAAACCCAATGAGCAAAGGGAGAGCTTATCATTCTGACCTTTAATCAGAGCTCCAGCAAATCGGGGCTGGAGAAGGGAAGGGAACCTAAGAACAAAAGGGAATAACTTCTCAAGTTTATGCCTCTAAGGAGGTTGGAGATGAGTCCTTGAAAGAGTAACTGTCACTAGGTACCATCTCTTCCTAGGCATCCTTTGGCTACCATGCTTCTGGCCTGCAGCACTGCTTTTATCAGGTGGGCAGCGTTGGCTTTCTTCCTTGCCCAGGAACAGCTCTTTGTTGTGACAGCTAGCTGTATCCTCCAAGTGTCCTCAGAGAAGCAGCAGCTGCAGGCAGGCCCCACCATTCAGCAGCATCCTTTGTCCTTGAGCTGGAATGCTGTGAGCTGACACCACCTTCCAAAGGCCTTCAAGAATAAAGTGGACAAATCAAACCCTGGGGTCCCCCTTGAAAGTTGCAGCCACCCTCACAATACCCTAAACAGCTTTTCCTCTAGCAAGGGCTGTGCCAGCTGCCTCGCCACTCACTCCTGTTCTTGTAGCCAGAAAGGGAATTGCAGAGTACAAATCAGTGTGAAAGAAGACCAATGGCCCCTCTGCCCTCTCCTTTCAGTACTTGCTGTTAGGAGGACCTAATCCTGCATGGATCTTGAGGCGGCAGGCAAAGGAGCATCCTGGATATTTGAGCTCTAAGGCTTTGCCTGCTCACTCAAATTCACAGCGATTCACCTGCCCCTGGGTGCAAGGCAGCTCAATCCTCCCGCACCAGTGTGGAGCCTGTTTCTTCCCTGAGTGGGCTCATGAGAGGCAGGGGATTAGCGGATTAACATCTCTGGTGACAGTGGGAAGGGGGCACACGTCAGGGAAATCGACTGTGGACACAAAGCCTTGAAAAACACCCAACGATGAACCCACCTAAGCTGGAAGCTATTTTCCTTTGTTACAGACAAATCCCATCCCTTGCTGTACACAACTTACCCTTAAGCAAATGTTTTGTGCATGGCACCATGGGAGAGAGAGAACAGCAGTTCTCCTCTGGGGTGCTCTCTGGTCCTTCGAGAGCCACAGAATGAAAGCAGGCAGCAGTGCTTACCTGAGAAAGAAGGCTCCTGGCTTCCTCCTCCAAAAAATTCTGGACCACGCAGCTTTGCAAACGTCGTCGTCTCCACACTCTCCAGGCCTTTTCCAGCAGGCGCCGCTGGTCCTGCCAGGGAAGGAGGCAGTGCCCAGCCTGGGCTGTGGCAGGAAAACTGCCTCACATCGCTCTACTCCCCAGCTGTCAGATCCCTCGCTCTCCTCTCCCAGGATGTATGTGAGGCTGCCAGAAGAGCAGGCATGCCCTGCAGCACCCACCAATGCTGCTCTGGTGACAGGACCAGCCACTCACCAATGCCTCAGCCAGGGCCACCACCTTGCTGGCCTCTTTCCACTGATGCCATCCCTTTGTCAGACAGCGCAGTCTCCTGCCACGCTGGCACTGGCGAAGCATCACTGTGTGGTGCCAGCACCTCAGATACTTCCTCCTATAGGTAAGAAAGGAAAATCAGCTCTAGCAGCCCAGCAGTCCTACAGGAAAGACCCTTCTTGATGGCAGCAATAAAAGGAAGCTCAGAGCCCTCCACTCCACTTACCCAAGCCACTTTTCCTCCCTCTCCTCCAAGTCTATCTCAGCTTTGTTGTCTTGGATCCTTGGATGTACAGGAGGGTGTCCCACCACACCAGAGCTCTCTCCCAGGTGAGAGAACTGCAGCCTTTCAGCCCTGGTTTGTTTTTTGTAGATCACCAGCCAGCGATGAATGGCACTGGGAAAAAGCCTGAGAGAGGCAGCTGGTGCTGAACCATTTTCTCTGCCTCTTCTGCTTTCTAGGGAAGAAGAGAGGAATCACATAGGAGCTAACCTCACAGCTAGAGAGGGGAGACATCAAAGCTGCCATGAGCCCTTAGTCCTTGGCTTCTGAACACAGAGCAACCCACAGAGTTTGGCTGCCATGAGCACCTACCTTACAGAGGAATCCCAGTCATCTGGCTGGCACACACTACGTCCCACCCCTCCTCACTCACACTCCCCACTCAGCCCCACAAAAGGAAGCCAGGAGGAGACATCTTCTTACTCATGGACCAAGCCAGAGACATCTTTCTGCTCTTCCTAGCACCTATCAGGGTACTGCACTGACGTAAGCACTGGGAAAAGGCAGCTGCTTTTGTCCAGTAGTTGCAGGCCTGCAAACAGAAATAACACAGCTGTAGCCAAGACCAAACACAATACACAGCACACATACAAAGTAGCCTTAGAGATACATTTACGCTCACATCCCTGCAGGTAGTTAAATGTGCTTGAGCCCAGGCTGGAAACTGCACAGATGAGATCCCAGCAGGACTGACTCAGCCCTTCGAAGTCAATCGACCTCTTTGTGGTTTGCTAGCTGTGAGCCTTTTGAAAAGCTGCACCTTTGACAGCTCGCTCTGCTCTGCAGGGACAGTGATTATCCCATCTCATCTCTGAGCAGAGAGGAAGGAGTGCTCTTGTCTCTCTGGTCAGAATGTCCCCATTCCTTATGGCTGTACTCCAGATGGCTGCTGCAATCAGTGCCAGATTATGGTACTGAAGCTGCAAGCAGAGTCTGTGAAGAATGCCAAGGCAGCGACTAAGCAGCCACCACATGTCAAAGCAGGTTTTGGCACAAGCCTTGGCACCGTATCTCAGTGCCTAGGGACCCAACTGAGGTCTTCATGAGAAAACAGTTAAGAAGAACTGTGTCACAGGGACGTCTTTCTTACCTGTTTCACAGCACCCACAGATCCCAGACACAGAGCTTGCCGTCCCCTGGAGGCCATTCGCCAGCGGTGACAGGCTTTAGCCTGGGAGGGTTCCTGCCTCCTGTGGCTTCTCTCTCCCAGCGCCTGCCGTTCAGCTCTCAAGAATCTCATTCTCCACTCAGTAAAACTCACAACTAGGAGGCGGTGCTCTCTGACTTCTTTAAAACACGAGAGAGCTTCACGCTGCTTCAGTCTGCAAGCAGTGACCTGGGCCCAGCTGACTAGGCACCTGAGAACACAAGCACAGAAAAGCAGCAGATGCTTAAGTCACATCTCCATGTCAGCACCAAACAGGCTACAGACCAAATTCTACTTTCTCAGCCCACTCTGCAGTGTCACACTTCAATGGTCAAAGCAAGAAAAAGGCTGCTCCTATTACTTCTTCTGCATCCAACATTTATGTACCTTCCTCTGTGGTGCATATTCTTCCAGTACCTCCTCCCTGGGAGGTGTAAGTTCAGATTCCTCACTACGGTTTTCTTCTGCTAAAACACTTGCTCTTGTTTTACTTTCAGAATCCCAGCCCTGTTGCCCCTCAACTTTTCAAAGCTTAGGGGAAGGTCTGCTTCCTTATGGCCATTTTAGCATTTCTTCCTCTTCAAAGGCCTCTGCAAACCAAATGCCATGTTACATTGTTTTTTCCTTTGCCTACAAAACACTTTTCCTAGGCTGCCCTGCCACTACACACAAAAGATTCTCCCCGAGAAAGAAAGGAATTAGATTAGTCAGTCTACATACAACCTTTATCTATGCCAGAAGCAGACCTTTAGGATGATGCTTGAGGGAGGTTTTTTCCTTATGGGATGAGAACAAATCTGCTAAAATCTCCTTCGGCCCAGAACCCAGCAGACTCCTTAAATCTGCTTGCTGCAGAACCAGGCTGGATTAAAGGCAGCAGCTTGTTGTCAAGATTTGCATTTAAATTTCTTTCTTGGCTGCCACAAACTAAGGGCTTGCATACACGGGATGCCTCACTAGAATGATACAACATCGTCAAGGAAACCATTCTAGACCAAAAAAGTCAATGTCTACAGGACTTACTATTAACAGCACTGTAAATCTGCACCCACAGTAATCTCTCTGCATGAACAGGAGGCCAGTCCTCCTCTGCAACCTCAGACACCAATTTGCTTTTAACTCCTGGCTTACCCTTTTGGTTCCTTGTTCCACTTGGACTTTCATTATGCAAATCACTCCACTGCACCGTAGGGCAGAGGTGTAAATATCCTCTGCCTGGCAGGCTTCTCTAAAGATCAAGAGAATCTATTGCAGGTTAGCCTAGCATGAAAAATGCCCCCCTCAGAAGAGACAGGGCTCAGCCTGTACCATGTCCAGGTGAGAAATTAGAAGTGCTCTCTCATCAAAGGAGAGCTCAGAAGGAAGATTAATGATGGAGACACTGTACAGGATGAAGCAACATTAAGGACTTCTCTGAAACACACTTCCCACCGGGGTGCCACGATGCAGATTGATTTGCAGAAGAAAATGCAATTGGGTGGGGTAGGTGCAGAGCCTAAGCATCACACACTAAGGTTTCACTGGGTTTTCAGTTGCTCTATCCTCTGCAGGTCTTTGTCTGCTCCTGAACCTAGTCTGGGTGATTTCATACGACTTGGGGGGAGGGGGGGTAACACGCAAACCATCACAAATGCAAAAGGAAATCTGCTGGGGCCAAACTTGCTCTTCTCACGCTTAAACAAATCCCTGGTATATATAATCTTATTCCTTCTTATCCTCTTGAATCACCTCAAAGAGAACCACTTGAAAGCTGGATCACTGCAGCTGGACTCCTGACTGCATTTCAAGTCCACAAACAAAACAGATTTCAGTGCAAAGTATGCTGGACAACAGCTAAGAGAAGTTCTCCACGACTGACAGCAGACACCGTGCTCTTCAGATTAACTTTTCGTGGTTTAAGGATCTGCACCATAACACAAGACTCCAAAATATACTGCAGTGTCTCTTCTGCTAACACTGTGATGAAGCCAGCATCAAGTTCTCCCTTCACAGGCTTTGCTGCACACTGCTTTGCTGCAGGAATATACTGAACTCCATTTTTCACAGTAGTTTAAATTAATATCAGCACACTGGTCAGAATCTAAGCAGTTCAGGTTTGTAAGCATCACACCTCTGTTAGACCTCTGCCCACTATTCCTTTCAACAAATACTGAATAATTCCAGTGGAAATGGGGCTTTCATTTTTTTCATCTACACAGATTTGTTTGCATCTCCCTTGCTTAGTTCACAAATACCACACTGCGTGGCTAAGGCTGAACAGAGGTTCCGGAAAGGAAAGATATTGTGACTAACAAGGTGAGTGTGAGGCTATGGGTAGCAGAGTCATTAACACAGGAGCACCCCCAGGGCAGCACTCCTACAGCAGCTCCATTTACACACCAACCAGCTGTACTTTCAAACTCGATCTGGTCTGAGCACACCAGATTCTCCGCTACATAAACTGCTCTTTGCTCAAAGCTTGCTTCAGAAATAGTTTGAGGGTAGGAAAGCAACCTGTGCAGAAGATGACGTTCCCAGAAAAAAGCAGCATACTTCTGCTTCCTTGTTTGGCAATACCACTTCTGCAGGACCAGCCTCTTCTTCTCTTGGCAACTGTGCTGAGCCCACTGCTGCTGCAGCTCCCGCACAGCACGCTTCCCTGTGACAGAACGCAAGAGCCCAATGACTTTTTCTCCATCACAGAGTTCAGACGAGAGCTGGGAATGCATCTGCTACAAATACCAAACAGTACAGGGTTTTCTAAGGTTTCCATCCTCTCTTTAGCAGCTGGAAAGTCCTGTAGGGCTTTTTTCTGACATTGTTTCTTCCCTTCCCTTCCCTGATCACAGGTGGCTTCCACTCTCATCTGTAAGGCAGTTTTCCATCAAAAAATTGGTCTGTTCCTTCCTTGGCATAGCATTTAATGCACTTTGAATCCCTTCAGGGGTAGGATAAGGACTGTTAAGCAGCCCCAAAAGATACACTGCTCCCACTGCAGCAAAGCCTGACTGTTGGTCAGCCTGGAGACATGTTCAACTTATGAATGCTGCTCCTCAACTCCAATTCGCTCCCCTGCTGCTAAAATGCATTGCTTGAATACTCCTTTGCAGTGCAAGACAATCAAGATCCACTCCTTTTCCAATCAACTGCGAAGGGAGCACCTCCCCTAGCATAAAGGACTACAAACCAGCAGGGCCCAAGTCCTGTTTGTAACAAAAATGCAGGGACACAGCCATTTATTGACCCCTGGGCTAGACCATTCTGCAGAAGCAGTGTGCAGTTACATCCAGAAGCAGGACTTACTCCCTCCTAACCACTCCCACTGCAGCCCTCTCCTACATACACAAGTGCTGCTGAAGGATAGAGTAACTCACTTTGCCAGCAGGAATGCCAATGCCACAGAGCATCAGCAGTCATCTGGTGAATGTGACTTTGGAATCTCTGGTCAGCTTCCACTTTCTGCAACAGCCTCTTCTTCCACAGGCTGAAAGCCTTCTGGCAGCAATGAACTTGATGTTTTAGGGCTGCTGCTGCTTTTTTGTTCTTATTTTCCATGACCCAGTGGTGCCAGCTGAGAAAGGCTCTGAGAAAGATAAAAGTCATTGGACCAGGCTCTGAGAAAGATAAAAGTCATTGGACCAACATTAGGAACAACTCATACAAATTCACACTCCTGTTGCTGAAACTTTTAGCAATACAGATACACATGAGAGGGTCCAGGAAATACATCTGACCCATTAACATACTTTCCCCATAAAATGCCAGGGGAAACTGTGCACAGGGCAACTTGCTGAGTAAATTGTTCTGTCCTGGCTGTGCCAGGCCTGATGTTCAGCTTCTGCACGGGCAGAGAGAAAGATGAGTTTAGCAGGTAGGAAGTTACCAGGGCTTGTTATCAGCAGTGCTGGCCCTGCTCTTATTTGTGAGGCATCCTATCAAACCAGAAATGACTGTGTTCAGATATACAACCTTCAGGGAGGTTGTGGATGCTCCCTCCCTGGAGATGTTCAAGGCCAGGTTGGATGAGGCCTTGAGCAATCTGCTCTAGTGGGAGGAGTCCCTGCCTATGGCAGGGGTTTGGACCTGGATGATCCTTGATGTCCCTTCCAACCTAAACCATTCCATGATTCTGTAACAGTTTCAAAGCAGTAAAAGCCGAAAAATGAGATGCAGAACTCCCAGGGAAGGCAGAAAAAGACAGCTAGAGGAAGACTTTTTTTTTTTTTAATGAAGTGCAGAGCTCTGGGAACCTTCTGGAAAGTGCAATGCCTACCGAGACAGCTGAGCGAGCCTGTGGTACTCCTGGGCCTTCACAAGGTGCTGAGTTCGAGCCGACCAGACAATGAAGTACCTCTGCAGGAAGTATTTCTCTGCTTGGTGCCAGCAGCTCTTCACCTCCTTGTCAGAACTGCAGTCCTGTAATCCAGAAAAGTACAAAATGAAAACCGGACTGTAATAGAGTCGCAGCATCACCAGGGTTGGAAGAGACCTCACAGATCATCAAGTCCAACCCTTTACCACAGAGCTCAAGGCTAGACCATGGCACCAAGTGCCACGTCCAACCCTGCCTTGAACAGCTCCAGGGATGGCAACTCCACCACCTCCCCAGGCAGCCCATTCCAGTATCCAATCTCTCTCTCAGTGGAGAACTTTCTCCTCACCTCCAGCCTAAATTTCCCCTGGTGCAGCCTGAGGCTGTGTCCTCTCGTTCTGGTGCTGGCCACCTGAGAGAAGAGAGCAACCTCCTCCTGGCCACAACCACCCCTCAGGTAGTTGTAGACAGCAATAAGGTCTCCCCTGAGCCTCCTCTTCTCCAGGCTAACCAATCCCAGCTCCCTCAGCCTCTCCTCGTAGGGCTGTGCTCAAGGCCTCTCACCAGCCTTGTCGCCCTTCTCTGGACACGCTCAAGCATCTCCCCTTGCCACTCTGCTTTCTGTGGCTCCCTAACTCCCTGTTGCTAGCCCACACACACCCAGGCACAGCCATCAAGTGCATCCCTTGTCAGTCATACATCGCCAACTGTTTCCAACTCAGCTGGCAAATGGCATGATAGTTATCCAGAGAAATGCCTCCATCTCCCAAACTTGTCTGAGAGAGGAGAGAAGACAAAGAGAGAACAGCAGCAAGGCCTTCCATATGCTGTCAGGGACAGGCAGAGGCTCTTTGCTAAATGGAGCTCTGCAGAGAACATCTGCACAGTTACGTGCATAGCATTGTTTTTCAGCCTTACCTCTTTCCATGCAGAGTGATTGAAGAGAGACTGGACATGGTTGTCTGGACTCTGCAGCGCAAGAGACTGCAATTGACCTCCCATAAACCAATTGCTTCTGCAAAACAAGTGTCAGTGGAACATAGATGAAGGAAAAGTATCCAGAAAGAAGATTGAGGAGACATGAGGGACTCTCCAGAAGGAAAGAATTCAGTCAGACCAGCATGCTAAGGAACTGGTCTCCAACTCACCCAGCTGCAGTACTCCATGGAGCAAAGGCCTGCAAGTATAGCTCCTCACCCAGCTCAGCTGGCAGCTCTGTGTGTTGGTGCAGTTGCAGGAAAGAGCTGTAATAAGGCATGGGTGTGAAATCCTCAGCAGTCAGAATGGAGGAGAAGCTCTGCTGGCTGCTGTCACTAAAACTGCATTCCTGCTGGTATGGAGAGAAGAACATGCCATCAGGTCAATGGCCCCCACAGGAATCACTCAGCTAACACTTCTGACCATGCCATTTATTCCTCTGTTTGCTCAGGACCCAGGAAAATCCAGGATGCATCCAAAGGAACTGCAGGCTGGCAAGTACAGCTCTGGAATGCAAACATAAAAGTGCTGGGAAAGTTATTTCTAGAGTGAGCAAAGGGGAAACGGACATATGTATTTTCTCAGTGACAAGGCTCTTTGTACCTCATCCCTTCCACCTTGCAGCCACAATCAGAAGCAAGTGCACAGGAGAACCTCAGTAGCCTGGCACCTTCCCATACCACCAAGTGATGAACAAGGAAGGGCACAGAGAGAAGCAACTTTGCAATTTCCAATGACGTTTAAACTCCAGGATCCTATCAGCTCAGTGCTCTTCAGGCCTAAATACAAAGCACAGCTTGCCAATGACAACATCATGCTGAAGCAGAAATTTTCCCTTCAACAAAACCATGAATTAATACCTCAGAGCAGTCTGGATGTATTAAGACCTTCTCACCTTTTCCAATGAGCTCTGAGAGGCCAGAATAGCTGAAGCACTGCTGTCAAAGCCAGATGATGTTGAGAGGTCTTCTGAAAACAGCATGGTAAGAGGTTCTCCATCGACAGTCCTGTGCGAGTGCTTAGGACTTTGTTCAGTTGTCTTCAGCATGAGACACTTTTGGTGCCATAATTTCAGAGTCTTTCTGAGTCTACACTGCTCCAAAGTCTGAGAGAAAGAACTGAGAAAGAAGATATTGAGACAGCAAAGTGACTGAAAAGAGATACCAGAAAGGGACACTAGAGCAGACATGATTAATGACAGAAGGACCATAAAGTCAAGTGCACACTACTAATGAGGGTAGAGTTCCAGGAGCTTACTCTTCTTTACTCACTCAGCTCTGTGATGCTCGTGCAGCCGTGATTTCCACAGCAGATACACTCTCTGGAGCTTCACCTTTTGGCAGAAGTCATCAAGAGAGTAGCCTGTTTTCTCTGGCAACTGTTTCTCTGTAGTCCACAAAGGCTGATCTTCAAGCCTCTTTGTTGCAGTCTTGTCAGCTGCTGAGCCTATAAGTGATTCTTAACCAGAGAACGACAGGAGACATTTGTCAGAAGGCATTCCTAAGAAACTCCTCTCAGCCCTCAAACTGCTTCTTTTCAGCAAGGTTTAAGACTTCCTGCCAGGTTTATGAAGCACAGCAACAGATCTCCCTGTAGCTTCACTGACACGTCCACAACTAGTCCTTTTCTCACTCTGATTTGTAATCTGAGTATCATCTGAGCCTCCCTGTTATCAGACTGGTCTTCACTTCAAAGAAGAGGAAGGAGCCTAAGCATCTCCACATCTTCAATCCTGCACAGTCCCCAAGCTGCTCACCATAATGTTGCCTCCACCGTAGGAGGAAGAAGTTCGCCATTGCCTGCTTATTGCCTTCTCTGACCTGCAGCATCTGAGCCCACCGCTGGAAGTATTTCCTCAGTGATACCACTCTGAGGTGGGCCAGGTTGCACCTGCAAAGTGCCTTCTGCTCAACAGTCTCCTTCCATGCAACAAAACACCTGAGAATATCAAAGGAAAATTAAAGCCACATGGAAAACAATGTGTACAAGTTCATGTGTCCTTCTGAGATTGGATTTAGCTCAGGAAAGACAGACAGAAGCTGTCTTCTTTAAAGTTTCTATTCACTTGTCTCATTAAAGAGCCACTGTCATGCTTGGAGCATAGCAGCAACAGTGGATACACTTCAGTTTGATCTTTAAGGACATCAAAGTCAGGACCAAAATGCATTGGCAGTGCACAGGGGACAAGTTGTAATGTCTCTGGCCACAGAAGTTCCTTTTCATGTACGTATTCCTACTTTCATCTTTATTAACTCCTAAACCATAAGAATAGATAGCTTTAAGATGGAACAACACATCAATGTCTGGGCTGGCTCTGCCATTCCTTGGACTTTCACAGTGAACAGACTTCACACAAAAAAAGAGAACACATCAGCTTACTGGGAGACCAAGTGTCTCTGGATCCGAGTCGTCAGGGCCAAAATCTGTTTCATTTCCAAGCATCTGGAACGCCACCTCCAGAAAATGTTTCGTAGCTGCTTCTTTTCCAGCAGAGCACGGGCTTTCAAAAGCCTGGCTTCCTCTTTGCTCAGCAGCTCCTTCTGCAGGCGCCACAGTCTGAAAGCTGCTGTGTTGCAAGGCAAGAAGAGATTGACAGGAAGGAAAACAATTTAGAAGAAATTCAAACAACTTAGTGTCAACATAGCAAACATTCTTTGGCTGAACTCCAGCTATCTGAGAAAGGGCACCTAAGGGAGCCAGCTCACATTGCTGGAACCACAGCAGTTGCTGCAACTAAATTAATACAAGGAACAAGGTAAACAGTGTATGACAGGATGAACAGACCACCATCCACCACCACAGATACTACCTCACCTGTCTGCAGGTTCAGGTTCTGAAAGAGTCCAGTCAAAGCACAACTAAACACGAATCAAGAAACACTGTGGAGCAGGGATTATCTCCAAGCTGTTCCAAGGCTACGGGACATGTGCTCACCAGATAGACGTCTTATATCTCTGATTGCTTCAACTCTCAAGCAGAACTCATCTCCTCTCTGCCTACGATGAAGCTGTGTCCACAGTCCTCCCTCCACCCTGAAAGAGTGATGAGCATGCTTTAACATGTCTGTCCAAAGAGACACTCAGAGAACAAAACCCAGAGTCTTCCTTCACCCTTGGTAGTTCTCTCCTTCTGTCTGGACTTGTTTTCTGCCTTCAGAATCAGACAGCACAACAAAAGATTTTTCTTTTGACACCTTTACAGTTCTGCTAGAGGCTGTAGTATTGCCTCACTCCCATCTCATTTACACCTGTGTCACACAGGCAGGTAGCTGAACTCAAGAAATAGTACAGGAGTATTTCTGTCAGACTGACCAGATTCAGATCAGACTGAAAACACAAGTGCACAGAAGCTGCACAGAAGCTCTGGAATAGGATCATTAAGTTCTTAAAACTAAGTTGCTAACTCTTGGCAGTGTTTATCTGCAGCAATACATCCAAAGACCTGGAAATAAGTTTCCCATCCTGTGTTTGTAAACCTCTACTTGTCCAAGATAACAGAAAGAGAATGTTCTCAGCTTACCTACAAGCCTGCTCAACTTCCTTTGAGTATCCCTCTGTAAGCTGGTGCTGAGCTGAGGTTGTCATAGCTGCTAATCTTCCTACTCCAAAAGACCCCACTGATGAACTTTGGGTATAAGAACACAGCTCAGGCTTCAGGGGTTGCTTCCTGATCTGTTTGGCCACAGCCTCCTTCCACTGAAGAAGAAAACACAGAATTAGTACCACAGGCAGAGGATTGAAATCAGGGTCCACATCACTGAATGTCAGAGGGTGCCCCTTCCTCCTCCCACTCCAAACAGGACTTATGCCTTCTCTGCCTGCACAACAGAAAACTCCTGACATCCCCTCTACTGTCTCTAGCCCATCCTCACCCTGTGGAAGCTGACAGTGAGTAGTGCCAAGGCATGTCTCTGCTGAGCTGCTTCCAGCTGCATGCTCCTCTGGTGCACAGCCCACCGCAAGGCACCAAGGCCCTTCCGAAGCAATTGCTGTCTGTAAAGCTGCCTGGCCACAGCCCTCTTCCACAGGATGTGTTCCCTCCAGGCTTGGAAACACCGAGTTAACATTTGTCTGTCACAGAAGTACTGGAAACTTAAAGAGAAAAACCAAAAGTGAGCTTCAGTTAACAGAAATGGAAGTTAGACACAGACAGGAGGTAGCAATCAGAGTTCAGCATCAAACCAAAAAGAGATGGTTTGGATCATTTTAAAGCGCAAAAAACCTGCAGCCTTACACCAAACTAAGGTGTCACAGTTGCTGAATTGATAGTAATTTCATGCACATCTTACTCACAGGTCACAAATTTGAACACCATCTCATGGATAAGCCCAGCTCTTGGTGTCTGCTAACTAAGCAGTGAGCACACCAGAACTGGCTGCACTGAAAAGCAGCACATGTGGCACCAAGGCTCCCTCATTGCCAGCACCATCCAAGGTAGAATTTGGAAGCCAGAACTTCAAAAATGCAGAAACTACTTGCTAGAGCATGCTCCATTCTAGGTGGCAACTCTCTGAAAAGCTGCACCCCTGAGCAGACCGTGGCAGAATAATTTAGGTTCAGCCCTAAACCACATCATTGCCAGGATCATGGCTCCTTAGCCACTTCCCAGCAGTTTCCCTCTCCTGTTAACTACCAGCACACTCACACATAAACACTGAGCCTTTGTACCTTTGCTCATTCACCTTCGATGACCAGAAGCTGTTTTCTGAGACCTGCAAACAGACAGAAGACCATTATTCATACTACTCTGTTCTGCTGAAGACTTTATCTGTGCCCAGCATGGCAAGCCATTTTGGATGGTGACCAGAAAAGTGCTGCCTCCGGGTGGTGTATTGTGTCAGATGCCTTTGACACTGCCCCACCATTGTTCTGTGAAAATTCTTACATACTTTAGACATAGAAAAACTCCCAAAACCTGAAATCTCGATTATGTACAGAATGAAAGCCAGTTCAGTGCTTTCCCTCTGCATCCAGATCCAGAAAGTATAAACAGATGTTCCCAAGAACAACCAAGTTCACAAGCTGGTCTTTACGAAGAACGATGTGAGGTACAGAGATGTGTGTGTTAGGATGGAGCAGGACCACATGAGATGAAAATCTGGCCATTCAGTACCAGCAGAACCACTGTTGTACCTCTGCACCTCTAGCATCAAATGGAAACAAGTGAACAAGGATGCTACACCATGAGTACACCCTCACCTCTCTGGACACAGTTCCCTGTGTCTGGCTCCTTTCTTCACCACACCATGGTTCTTCGGCACTCTCCTCCAGAGAAGGTTCTTCAGAGTGTTTGAGATTAGCATCAGCTTCCAAATTTCTCCTCCTCTGGGAATATTTGTTTCTTCTTCCTTCTCTGCTCACATTCACACAATCTATCTTAGAAAATTCACCAAAGCCTTCTTCAACTTGAATGCGAAAAGGACTGGACTGGTTGCTGCCCACCACAGCCACTCTCTTGGCTGCTCCTGAGTCATACATCTCTTCTGTTTTTTTCCTGAACTTAACATGAGGTTTAGAGTTGTTGACTTCTACAGATTTAATACTAAGCTGCTGGACTGGTCTAAACTCTTTATCTCCAGGAGAAGTGACTCTCACACACACTTCCCTTGGAGTCCCATACATGGCTACACCAATGTTCATCTGAGCCCCCCCCAAATCTGTTTCCAGTGACACCTGCAGACCCTCTGGATACAGACTGGTTGGAAGGTCTTTCTTCCAAGATACAGCACATGGGGTTGCCCCATTAGATGTCTCTTCTCCTTTAAGAACCTTCCCAGGGGAATGACTTTGTGTGTGAACATAAAGACTTCCACTTTCCAGAGCCGCTTTTGCCTGGGATTGGCATCTGAAATAAGGGGAGCAATTGCATGAGGAATCTGCTTCTGTATCCACTAGCCTGCCAGACCCCACTCCAGAAGTGAGTGTTTCTGGCTGAATGTCACCTGAAATTTTGGTTCTCCATGCATTCAAGTCAATGTATCCATATCTATGAGAGACAGAGAGAGGTTCTTCATGACTGAAGTCCCTTGTTGCTGCAGTATAGCTCCAGTCCTTAGCAAACGGGACACCCCATTTCAACCTTGCCTGAGCAACACTGGTCTTTACTCCAGCTAGCTGTTCTCTTGTGCTCTGGCTACTAGGAGGTGAATCATCAGGAGCAAAGCAGAAACTTCTACTAACTGTGGAAGACTTGCGCTCCAGAGGGAGAGAGCCTGACATCCCCATCAAAGCAGTTTCTTGCTTAAGCCTCTGAGTTGCACAGTACAAGCTAGCAGAGATCTGTGAGGACTGCAAAAGAGTCTGAAGGGACTCTAAACTAGATGAATCAAGATCCCCCAAGGTCAGGGCTGAACTATGACAAGCACTCACCCTTTCACTTGAGCTCCTTGAAGAGGGACACACTGCTAATTCATGCCTAAGAGGGGGCTCTACACTATGAGATGACAAATGTGTATTGACCAGTGGAGGGTTCACAGGATCCATACAAGAGGCAGAAGGAGATTGATGCGGTCGTTTTTCCACCAGATAGCCACTATCCTTGTTCCTGCCTCCTAAACAGTGATGCCAAGCTGTGTGTATGGAGCAGCTACCAGCTGCATTTGCTTTCCAATGGTGGTGTTGAGGAGAGTCAATGTTCTCCCTCCTTTTCCCCTCTAAACTATAAGCCTCAAGACAGGAGTGTCTCTGAGGGAGATTCACAGCAGGACTTACTGACAAAGCAAGACAGGGGATCTTATGAGCCACATGCTTTGAGCCATGCAGCTGCAGCCTAGAGCAGAGATTATTCTCTGCTGAGATTCTCTCCTGTTGCAAGCAGGAACTGGAGAATTTGCTGGTGATGTCCTGGAATGGCTGGAAAGGGCAGGACAGGTTAGTCTGTCTCAGACTGGGATCTCTCCTCCTGTCTGACGGAGGTGTGGTATACACCCAACCTTGTTCTTCTGTCTGTCTGGAAGTCACATTGAATGCTGCAGTCTCAAGCCAGCAACGAGAAATATCTACTTGACTTCTAGAGCCCACATACACATCATCATTGATATTCTTCTGGATGTTTCTTTGCTCTGAAGAAAAATAAGAAGTAGCATAAACAAAGGAACATGCACATTTCTCACCACATCTTCCCCAGTTTGCTGATGGCATTGGGTACTTCTGCCTCTTGTTCAAATCCACCAGCCTCAGTTCTCCAAGTATCATGGACACTACTCTCTTCCTGTTTCTTAGCAGACAATCATGTCTGGCAGAGCAGGAAGGACTGAAAGAGACAGGTTCAATTCTCCACAGAAAACCTGGAAAACAAAGACTTTCAGCACTATGCATGCACCTGCAGCTTGTTGCTAGCAAGGCTGAGCTACCCTGCTTACAAGACAAGGTCATCTGTAGCTGCTTTTTCAGACTACTTTACCTCTAACCAGATCTATGTGACACCAGACAAGCACAGGTCTAAAAGAAAATGCTTTTACAGAAGCCAGAGCAATGTGGTTCCAGCTGGAGTACAATGCTTACCCCTCTTCACTGACTGGAAGTCCAGCCCAGATCTCCTCCACACTTGTATTTTCTCTAGGGCTGACAGAACAAGTAGTGCCTTGACTTAAGGTACTATTGAGCCACTTAACAGGTGAAAAATTGTTCATGTGTTATGTTACAGCCCTGCAAAAGTTCAAGGCTATGCAGGTAGGTTTCCTCTTGTCCACACTGAAGGATGAAACCACATTTACACATCCGGGGACTCTACACAGTCCCCTGACCTGGAAGGGCTACAGCATAGGTAGAGATGTGAGACCTAATTTGCAGTCTAACCACTAAGTCAGATAGTTACATGTCTAACAGTGATGCTGAGCACAGCTTCCTAACCGGTTAACAGGTAGGTGCAATTTGAGGGGCCCGTGCTTTTATTGCCTCAAGTTTTAAAAGCAAGTTGTCAATCACTCTGTCATTCTAACCATCATTTTTTCTCATCCCTCTCTAAAACCCAACAACGATACTGTGAAAGACACACATACCTCTGTCTTAAAACCCTACTCAATCTGAAGCGAGCAAGACAGCACAGCCTATGAAATGGATGCCCACTGGCTTGTGCAAACACACTCAAATACCAGAAAGCCTCCTGTCAAATTGCACTCATTCTCCTCTAGGAGCATCTGAGCCTCAGTCATCTCAGTTTGCAAACAGTCTGTTTGTCCTTCTCACATGCAAACTCTTTCAGTAATCATCACAAACTGGGGGACAAACCCAATTACTAAAGCCACAGGAGACAGTCATGCAGCGTTGCAGTTATCCTTGGGAACTGCTGTTACTGCCCTCCACACATCACCAACTGTACCACAAACTGAAAGATTCCATGATTTTTCTGGGCAAGTAGAAGCTGGCACCTACAGACTGAACAAAGCAAGGCTGCTGCCATTAGGGTGTCTGAAGCACAAAATGCACTGGGCTTGTGCTCCACAGAAGCTCCCCCAGGAACACCCAGCCAACTAGCAACATACCACCAAAGGGTGTTACAAAGGATGCGAACTGTGAAAGGACATGAGACCATCACATTCACCAGTGGTATTTTGTTCCATAAACACTTGGAACCTGGCACTGGACCACTTCATGCTCAAGAACCTAACCATAACCTATTTTCTTGATGACTCATGCAATTTTTTACTTCTCCATCACACTTTTTCTGCCAGGTTCCAGGTTCTCAACATGCATTCTTAATTTCAGTCTCATTGCGGTCAGGAAGAGCTAATTAACCCTGCCCAAAAGGCAACAAGATTTTATGAAGTGCTTTTTAAAAACTTCTAAGGACAAGAGCAAGGACTCAAAGCAAGCTGCACACTTTGCAAAGTCCATGGCCAATGGATTTCCTACCAGCTTTTATGTTTCCAACTAAAACATTTAACATGCTCCTATTATAATCACTTTGCAGCAACATTAAAACCTGAAACAAATCCAATTAAGCAAGGAAAAAATAAGCTGATCAATGCTTTTCTGTTGTTATAAGCAAAAGTAAGTGAACAGTGCAGTTCTTGAAAAGTAGACCAAGCTCCTTCAAGTGAATGCCATTGCAGCATTAAGGTAACAGCAGACCCATAACAAGCATCTAAGTACTGCATGGATAATGCCGACTTTCCAGCCCTGCAGACCAAAGCGGATCCATTTCTTGTGGCAAGATGGGACCAGTGACTGGACCAAGATCAGGCCTCACATGCCTCTTAGAAACTTGATTTTCCCCTCGTCTGACAAACTGACCCATCACTGTCGTCCCAAGAGCCTCTTGCTGCCACTCTGAAACCCACTGCCACATAGAAATGGTCTTCCCTGAGTCAGAGAGAGGGCAGTCGCTGCTCCGGCAGCCCTTCCCATGCTCACATCCAAGCACGGGTTGGCGTCCTGCTATGCGGTGGCCAGAATGGGAGATCATCACCCCCAGCTGCAGCCCCGGGCAGCCGCTGCAGGCCTGCTCTCGGCTGGCACACCGCAGCCCCCCTCAGGGCCCCAGCTCTCCGCGGTGTGCTCACCTCTCCTCATAGGCACTTACTCACTCGGATAGCCTCCGCCGGACATGCCGCTGCACCGCAGGGACGGGACACACGGCTCTCAGTGCCTCCCAGCGCAGGGGCAAACCTGCACCTTTGTCCCCCGTTAATGCCCAAACCCGGCAGCAAGCCCGTTCCAGCTGGGTTCACCCTAAGAAGCTTATCCCCCGCGATTAGCAACGCCGCCTGCCCCCGGGGCTGCAGATGGCCACAGGAAAGCCGCTCTGCCCCACGGCTAATTAAAGTCCTGTGGGCGGCGCAGACGAGGCAGGGCCCGGCTCGCCCCTGCCTCGGGGCAGGCTGCCCTCCTCCTCCCCCCGCTCCGCCAGGGCGCTGGGCGGCACCGCGGCCCCACCTGGGCGAGGCGAGCCCGCGCCGGGGCCCGCGGCCGGCGGGAAAGCAGGAGCCGCCCCGGGGCCGGCAGCGCTCAGCGAGGTGCCCCGCACCGGGCGGCCTGCGGCTAAGCCTAGGGCTCGTCGCCCAGGGAGCCCCAGCGAATCGGGCCCTCAGGATCTACAAGAAACCAAAGCAAACAAGCAGCGCAGGACACAACTGCCGCTGCACGGCTGGGTGAGGAGATGCCACTGACGAGCTCCGAGCCCCGCGGAGAAGCCAGGCCGCCCCGATCAGTGAGGCTGGACTGCGGAATCCCCCTGCTGAACCAGGTATTGATCCAAGAGCTTTGGTGCTTGACGTAAACACTGCTGAAACAAACACTCCCCCCTCAGAAGCCAGAAGAGGGACTTGTGTTTGTTGCTACCTCTTTGCTTTACTACCCAAAATCAGTGAGCACAATTCCAGCCTCACTCTGCTCCCTTGAGCTCCCAGATCTGCTGAATCCTCCACGGGAAAGGGCCAGCAGGACAGGTATGAATAGATTTTGCAGCACCTTTGGCAATGGAGAATGGCTGGGAAGACCTTGCTAGATGTGACTCTTTGTTCATGCAAATATCACAGAACAGTAGAGGTTGGAATGAATCTCTGGGGATGATCTAGTCCAAACCCCACTGCTAATGCAGGGTCACCCAGAGCAGCTTTGCCCAGGGTCACAACATCCAGGTGGGTTTGGACTCTCTCCAGAAAAGGAGACTCCACCTGTTGCCAGGCTCCAGCATCCTCACAGCAACAAAGTTTTTCTTTAAGTTCAATTAAAACCTCCTGTGTTCCAGTTTGTGCCCACTGCCCCTTGTCCTATCACTGGGCACCACTGGAAAGAGTCTGACCCCATCTTCTTGGTCCCCACCATTTAGATACTGATATGCATTGAGAAGATTGCCTCTCAGTCTGCTCTTAAAAAGCACTGCATTTAAAACAGTTGTTTTCAGTTTGTGCTTCAGAGGTCTAGGGGAGAAAAAAAGCTGAGTGCTTCAGTGCATTATTCAGTGATCCATATTGTCACTGAACAGTTCTGAAGGGCTGAAAAAAACTTAACTGGATATAAAGGGCTGCTCTCAGACTTCACAGGCTCCAGAAATTTCTGCCTGTCCATTCTTCCCCATCTGTCACAAGAGTAGTGTGACTGCTGTTCCTATGCTCTGTTGTATGGCAGGCTGCAAAAGGAATGCACAACACTCGCGAGGAGGAAAGACCCAGATGATTGCCCTTACATGGTATTTACCTTGTGTTTGGTTCAAGTGTAAATGGTGATGGTCGAGGTGGAGCGGCAGGTCACTGTAGTGCTTGTGAGCACAGTGGAGGAAGCATTTGCTTACATTTAAAACAATCAAAGTTGGGAGAAAACGGTTTCCTTTTAAAAATACAAATGGCACAGTTCTCTGCTAGAGGTTAGCACAAAGCTACAGGCCTCTCGGTCACCAAAGAATCAATGCGGCAGCAGGTTTTGTCAAGAGCCCTGCAACTGCAGGGTAACAGATGAACGCAAACCTGCTTCAGAAGAGCAGAGATTTTCCCCAGCACAAGTATTTTCACTCTGCCAACGCTGACATACTCTTTTTCTTGAAAAACAGTCTTGTTTGGTTTGGGTTTTTTTAGGCGTTTACCTTAATGCCACAGCAGGACAGATTTTGTTGTGCAGACTTGAGCATGCAGCTTGTCACACCCCACAGAACCCACCACTGTCATATAAATAAAGCCATCTTTTTACTAGTCCACCCTCCCACCCACATAGTTACAAGCAGTACCCTCTACTTATCCCAGTAAAGCTCAGAGTGAAAGCCATGAAAGCCCTGTAGACCTTCCCCCGTAACAACTCCCCCAGGCTCACTGGCTACAGTCCCAACCCCTCAGGAACACCTCTGTGTTCAAATGAGACATAGATGACCAGGGTAACTTTCCAACACGGAAAAACTGTATTCCTTCTGCAGTTTTTTTAGAGAAATGGAACGTTTCAAGTTCTGTTAACCTAGGCAGCTGAAGGCAAAATGACATTTGAAGGCACAGAGTATTTATAATCTACAATCAACAGCCATTTTAAGTAACCTGAAGGACACTCGACTTGCATAAAAACATCAGTGAATAAAGCCCAAAATTGGGAGCACAAGCACCTCCCTAGCTCAGTAAGAGTGTTTTATACCAGCCCCAGCTTTATGCAAACCATAGAATCCCAGTTTACCATCTAAACCAGCCCTCAGGAACTGCCAGATGTTTCCTGGAAATGCACCTGCCTAAAAGCAGGCTACACTGTATTGTTTTAGGGCATCTCATAAGCCTTTTAAAGACAGCTTATCCACGAGAATTTTGAGTGGTCCCCTTACAGTAGACAGCATGTGCATCACAAGGCTTGGAAGAAGTGCATCTGCTCACACATCCAAGAAGAGATTTAGGAGGGAGGAAAGAAGAGTACCAGGATCAGAGTCACAGTGTTTAACAAGTCACCTCTGAGATCTTCTTGACTCATCTGCCTAACCTTCCATATCTTCTCCTGTCTGCTCAATAGCAGGTCTTGCTCCTCAGAACAGACTGGGGAAGAGTGCAGGGATAGGCAGGGTGAGGGAAACCTCCGTTCTCAATTCTGTGTGGCAGAGAGGGCCTCAGTATGGCTGCTGGGCTGTTCTGCTTGAGTCAGGCCACTGCGGAGGGGCAACTTGCTGATCAATTGGCTCATAAGCGCTGCGATCTCGGCCTGCACTGCTGACATCTGAATGGAGAGAAAAGAACAAGCTTGGAAAAACCCAAAAAGCACAAGAAATGAATCATCTAGAAGAAACTAACAGCTCAGAAGCACATCACACTAGCTGCTCTAGCAGCTCCCCAGCACCTGTGTGCTGTGATCCTCAGTATTCAGAGAAAAGGTAGGAAAATTCATTTTTCCAACCAAGGCAAAACAACTGAGGTGCATTTGAACATGCCTTATTGTTCCCTAAGAACTGAAGAACTGTCTTAGTAGCTACATGACTATAAGAAAGAACCACAACACTAGAGGCTCCTGTAATGTACTTTAGCAAGATTAAATTTATGAGATCTAGTGGAAAAATGAATGTACAGAACTAGGAACAGCAGGAACCATGGCTAGCTGACAGCAAAGATTTAAGAACCTGATTCACTCACAAACCACTCTTTCCAACAATGCAGCTGTGCCTCAGGCATGCCACACCACAGCACCAAATCTGAATCCAGCAGTGCTCCCCCAAGTGCACTATGAATAAGCTGCCCACAGTAGAAGACTGATACAAAATTATGTTACTGTCCAGGGGACAAGCAAGGAAAGAAAAAGCAGAAAGAAATAACGTGCATAGACAGCTCTTTATCTACAGACCAGGCCTCTGCCACGGCTAGGAGGCACTCTGAATCACAGGTGGACACGAAACCAGATAAGAGGTCTGTTCTATGCAGCAAAGATGCGGCCAAGCAACGAAAAGGGCTTTTGCTTCACAGGAAGCATTTTCTTCTCTGCTAAGTAGGACAGGTGACAGCTTTCAAACACTGTAATACAGTTACACCATCCTCTGCCCTGCAGGGCCATGCAAGAAAGGCAGGAAGGTAACTGTGCCAGGATGCTGGTTTTGCCAGCGTGAACCCCCACACAGCAAACAATCCCTTGCAGCTGCCCCACCATGAAACAGCACCAGGCAGCTTGATGAAGAAGCTGACAGATTCAGAACACCCAAGCATGGCTCCCTCTCTCTGGCAAGGCTGTCACATTATTATTTGCAAGTACAACCAGGAGAAAAATTATTGCCTCCAGGCAAAGTCATATGAGGTAAACAGCAATCTCATTTTCCAGGTGAGGAAATGGAGGTCCAAAGCAATCAAGGTAGCTAGGACACTTGAGGTCCAGAGAAAGCATGGAATTAGAAATCCAGTTTATTTCCTTCTCATGCATAATCCAGTTAGAGGGGATGCAGCCTCTACTTTCCCCCAAGAAGGAAAAGTGGATTGCCAAAGAGAAAAGGGCACCAAAAAACTTCCAGAAAGCACACACAATTGCAGGAGGAAGAGAGGAAAAGCCTTTCAGTTATGCTGATTAAGAGAGACAGCAGTGGTACCAATGCCACTGTGGGCAAAATAGCTGTCAGACAAGGACTTCAAGTCTGCAAGGGAAGAGAAGGAAAACATAAGTTTAAGGCCTAGGTTAAACCAGCAGAATCACAAAATGGGAGAAAAGACAGAAGCAAGACAGAGAGCAAGCACTCCCTGTAAAGGGCTCAGCATCCAAGGAGGTTGCCCACACTGACATGGAGGCAGAGGAAGTATCATACCTATGTTAAAGGTGCAGTCTCCTCCACGCTCACGACACATTTGATACACCAAATAGCAGGACACAGGTTTGAGGAGGAAGCTGAAGATGGCCATGCCTACACTGAAACGCTTCAGATCACTGAGATCCTTGTGTGAAGGGTAGAAGAGAGAGATATGAATCAAATCTGTGACAGCTGTGAGCAGCAGGCCAAACAGGAACTGGAAACAAAGAGAAAATGGTACATGAACTGAATAGAGGATTAACTACTCTAATAGTCAGTGACAGTCTACTTGCTGTGAGGTCTGTGTTCACACAACTGTGCCTTTGCCCCCGTCTCTGACATTGCTAACCTCTGACACTGCCCCAGATAGACAGAGATTCCCAAATGCATGATCCTGTATTTCATTCATTTTCTTCACCTTGGTCAGATACCTTCTCATGACAAGACTGTTCGTTTCTGCTTGCCAATCTCTTTAATGTTCAGAGAAGGGTTTTTATCAAGCCCCTCTAACAGAAGCATATTAAATGCTTTGAGTCTTCCTCTGGAATTACAAGTCATAAGAGCAAGTAGAGATCATGTAATCAAACATGACTCACCTCTGAGAAGCAAAGTGTGTGCTCGTGAATGCTTCTCTCTATGGCTTACAGTGCTTGATAGATTTATATGCTCTCTTACTAAAAACCAGAACAACCCAAAAGGGAATTTGACTCCTTCACCACAGTATTGGGAACAGCTGAAAATCATCACCGACTCAGAGCAGTTGTCTCTGCCCTCCACCCTCTCCCCCAGCAGCCTGGTGGAGGCATGTACCACCACACTCACCATTGTGATGGCATCAAGGGAATCTCGCTGCACAATGGCCCAGATCCCCACTGCAAGGACACTGAAATTTCCCCAGGCATAGGAGGCTGGAAATATGTAATCCATGCATCCCCTGGCAAAGAAGACAAAAAAAGCTAGCCCATGTTCACAACACGCCTGCAACAGTTTGCATTCATCCCTCTTCCCACACAAACACCTCACTCTTGGAGTTAGGATCTTATTGCACACAGACAGGCACAAACAGGGAGTACTGATTCCCCGAGAAGGAATTCCCACTTCTCTCACCCCAGTCAGGCCAGTTCCCAATCACTCACCACACTGTGAGCAGCCAGTGTGCCATAATGATAACCTATGGAAAAAAAAGAGAGGAAGGCATGGGTTAGCAAGTTGGCAGAACTCTGGGATGATTGAGGTGAAATGACACCATCTTAGTTCTGAGGGGCGGGTAGAAGAGTACCCTGGACACAAGAACCAGTGCAGAATGCTGGTGTAGCAAATGGGACAGTGAAGACACAAACTCATTTTTCTCTTCCTGTGGTGCTACACTGTAGTCGTTCGTTACTGTTGTCATCTCTGTTGACAGTTGAGCCAGAGTCCACTTAGGCTTTTCTAAACGGGCTATTGATTTTGGAACTCCAGAAGAGTTTGTACAGAGGGCCAGGCAATCTGATTCCCACTATGCTAGCATGGTTTATACGTGACCAATCTGACATCGCATCACCAACAAGTCCATGCATAGTCATGCCTTCAGCTCCCCAGTTTCACTCCAGTCCTCAGTAAATCCTTTTACCTCCTTCCAGTCTGATCAAGGCAGAGGTTCAATTTCACCACAGTATCTACAGACCTGAAGGCAATTTCTAGGAAGGACTCTGAGAACCTCATACTGCTCTTCTCACTCCCTGTGGAGCCACCAGGGCCCAAATGCTGGCAATGCCCTATGCAGCAGTAAGATAATGCTGTTATAGTTTCTGTACTTCGCAAATGTCCTTAGTGATCTTGATCCTTATGCTCAAGGGGACAAATCCAAGAAGAAAACACCTTACTGCAAGAAGTGACACAAGGATTCTCTTCACCAGCACTTGACAATTCTGTAACCAAGGAGACATACTCTACATGTTTATTAAGACAGCAGATGAGAAGAATACACCACAGCAGTCTTCTTCTATACCTATAACCATGTGCTCAGTCACTTCTGAGCCTGCTGGCCAATCTCAGCTGAAGGAGATCACTCATATTCACTCTCTAAACAATTGTGAAACAAGGTTATGGAAGACAGCCTCCGTTAGCAGCCTCAGCAAAGAAAAGCTGAAGCATGGACATATCTGAAGATCCATGGAAAACAATCAGTCTTCTATTTTTTTCTGTGAGAAAGGCTCCAACTGGCATTTATAATGACCTCAGTATAAAAAACCCACCACCAAACCTGCTCTGAAGCAGCCCACTTACTCCTATAAACTGGGAAATGGGTTAAGTAGCAAAAGGCTAAATGACTCAGCTGACACAGAAAAGCTGTGTGAAGGAGCATTAAGATACTAAAGAGAACATAAATTCGAGATCTACTGACACCCTGCTACATTCATTGACTTAAACCACCTATCCATGCTCCAACTTAACACAGAACTAGTGACTAGAGCAGACTTAGTGACCAATGAAGCTGTGACATGAGTGAAGCACAGTCAAGAAATCAACAGCAGTGACACATCTGCTGTGGCTCACACTGCCCTGCCAACATACCACAATGCAGATACCTTCTGAGAAGACACAGCTTTGCCTCACCCAAGCACAACTTCACCTGGAGTAACCTTGACTTTGTTCTAACTTCAAACATATTTTTATTAATTATTTTTTATAATTGTTCATGAAAGCCTACAAAATGCTTCAGCAACCCCCCCCCAACACACACACACACACACACACACACTTATTTTACCTTCTCCCTGGCCCACAGAGACCAGCCAGAAACTGCTAGTGACTAAAATACAAGATGTTCCTGGATAGGAGTGGAGATGTGCAAATAGCACTTACTCAGGAGATTATCACACCATCAGGGAAAGTCTTAATTAGGTAGTATTTAATTGCATGTTACGTACCCGCAAGACCCCTCAAAGCTCACCAGTTAATATAATTAGGCAGGGTGATTTTTTTTTTAAAGGAGTGTCTAGATCAATACTGCAGTTATTAATTTATGAAGGATGCTTCGTCATCAGCATAAAGTCAGGTACTCTAGAGCTGATGGTATGAGGGGCTGCTGAAAAAGCTCCAGGCATCCCCTTCCTGGTTATTAGCCCAATTTACCTGACAGTTCTTCAGGACACTATGGAATTATCTGGTGGCCTTGGTACACTTTAACACAGAAAGTATAGTGTTAATGAAAAGCATTCTTTAAAGCTACAGTCATTGTGTGAGATTAGACTATTTGCAGGCAGTCTCCTGATGAGACAGCAGAAGAATTTACATTTTTCCCATCTGTTCTAGGATTTAAGTCTGTACCTAAGACAGAGGTACACGTTTTCTTTGGAGAAAGTAACTCCTAAGACTTGAACTAGTGCCAAAAGCAGAAAATAAGAAAGGTGGGACCTTTGTCCTCCTCCCTTCTAGGCAGAAGGATGATCATGTGATGAAAAGCATCCCTCTGGAAACTGGGAGGAGCTAAGTGGAAATCCTACCTCCTCTGTAGATCCCAGCATGTGATAGAACTAATTGCCATGGTTAGATGGGAACCTCTCTGCAACAGGAATTCATTACTTTAAACATGCTAGGCACAGAGCCTAGCACAAGGCTACACAGCTCCTAATCACGAGTATCTGCTTGTAGTATTGAGTTTGTTTATTTTACTTTGGAATTTGTTGTTGGTTCTTTTAAATTATTTTGAGAGTGAGCTCATCTATTTTATGACATGTTCACCTGAGTATACTTACCAAGATCTGAGTGGCCACCTGTGAGGCTAGTCCTCATTGTTCTAGCAAGACTGCTGCTAATGAGAGTGGTTAGAGGAACAGGCTGCCCAGTGGGGGCTCTTGTGGCTCTTTCCTCAGGGATTTTTACAAGTCAGCTGAATTTTGAGCTGAGCTATTTGAATTCAGCTTTGCTCTGATCGGGAGGCTGGGCTAGATGGCATACAGAGGTCTCTTCTTATCAAATTAATGTTATGATGCTGTGACCTAGCATTCAAAAATGCCCCAGCACAAAGCATGTGTTTCCAGGCACATTGTCCAGGATCGATCTAACTCAACCTCCGTATCTGGAGTCTCTTCATAGTCACTGCAATAATCAAGCATTCACTGCAGAAATGTGGCTGTCCTGCTTCCCACATGCTTTGCTGAGCCCTGCTATTAGAGCTGAGCCAGTAGATGCTGTTTCATGAGCATGTTCCTCATCCACCCTAGGGCAAAGCCTGCTACATTAGTTTTACGGCTCTGCAAGTATCTTAACAAGAGACCTCAAGGCTAAGACACTGCTGCGTCCTGTCACACACACAGTTCAGTCATGCAGCTTTCTTAGAACTCCTTCTATCACGAAGCTCATCTTTTTAATCTCACAGAAACTGTAAGCAGCTCATGCCAATGAATAGCAGCAGTGTGTACTCTCCAGTCCCTTTCAGACTACAACTCCTTCCCACCTTTGTGATACATTTCAGGGAGTCAGGCCCTAACTCAGAAGCAGTACAAAGATGCAGGCACAGTTACTAACTCCCTATGCCCCAACTCTTCAGCCCCAAAGCAGTATCAGCTGACTTGACAACAAGGAAATTCTTAATGGTGACAACAGTTTGCTCAGGACAAGCTCATTGTTACCTAGTAGAGATTTGGGAATGGTTGTGTGAAACCAGAGAAGGAAGGCAGCACTTCAGTTGTGCTGTCATGGTGACTCACTCATTCAAGTCTGTGTTTCTCAGCTCCCCTGTCTCCGTGTCCCATGGCAGAACACGGATTTCATGTTGGCAAACTCTTTAATTAAATAGCCTTATTTTTCACTGTTGCTTCAGCAAGGGAAGAAAACAAAACAAAAGCAAACAAAATAACAAACCAAGCTACAAAATGAAGCAGAAGGCAAGCGATTTTAATCTTCCTAGTGCTCTGGAAATCATATAATAGTCCAAACTTGTCAGAGCAAAGTATCAACCAGTTTCCAGAATGTAATATAATCCACATGCCAGGCCTCGAAAACCCCATTTGTTTACTTGCCTCCAACAAGGAGAGCTGCTTTTCTTGGTGAACCAGCAAGAGGGGGGGGTGAACATCTTTAGATGAACACCAAGCTTTTATTTAGCAGCCACATGAAAACCTTCTCATACAAAGCTGAATTCCTGAGATAGTATTATCCTCCCACCCAGCCTGGAGGAAGCCTGTTCCACGGCCACTGCTCACAGCTCTATGAATCAATAGCACAAAACCCTGAAGTAACCAGTGGTGCTTTCATTTTCTGGGTAAAGTTTGAACCAAAGAAAGCACCCAAAACTTGCTGTACCTAAAAAGTAGCAATGTTGGGAAAAAGGCACACACACCTACTAGGTGCAGGCCTCTGAAAACAGGCCAAAAAAAAGAAAAAAGGGGGGGGGGGGAAGAGTGGAACTTTATTGCTGCTTACCAGTATCAAATATTAACATAGAATCATAGAATGGCTTGGCATTAGAAGGGACCTTAAAGATGACCAGTTCCAACCTCCCTGCCATGGGCAGGGACACCTCCCACCAGCCCAGGTTACCCAAGGGTCCATCCAGCCTGGCCTTGAACACCTCCATGGAGGGGGTGTCCATAACCTTCCTGGGCAACCCTGTTCCAGGGTCTCACCACCCCCGCTGTAAAGGATCTCTTCCTACTAACTAGTCTAAATCTGCCCATCTAACATCAAAAGCAAAAGTGGTTGCAATGGATTCCAAGTTCTCCATTTTCCCAGGTGAAGTGTGTAACTTAACTGCAGTTCAGTTCCTCGTTTCCCACTTCTCTGCTTATGACTCACCAAAGTTTTCACCATGCCCCCAGTTAAAGCCTCACCAGCAGCAGTTCCAGTAATCTATCAGATAATAGCCCTGAGGTAACTAAGATCATCTTTATAAGCTGTTTTGCTTGACAAACAAACTTTGGCTCCTCAGGATCTTGGGCAGTGTTTATCCTGGATTAGCTCTGGTCAGCTGAGCTGGTAACCTCACAGACACCAGTCCTTGTCCCAGCCCAGGCCCTGGCCACTTGAGCGATGGCTCTGAGAGACCCTCGGAGGCACTGCCTACCGAGCATAACGGCCATGAGCTGCTGTAACGTCAGCTCGTGTGGCTAAAAGGCTTACAGACTCCCCTCTCCATCCTCAGAGGCCTCCACACCTCCGGAGCAGGCCCCAGGCCAGGTCCTGGTCCCGGCGCAAAGCTTCCAGCAGGCAGCAGGAGCGGACAGGCCGGGCCCAGCGCTCGTTCCCCGCGCTGCCGTCCAGCCGCCCCTCTCCTCTGCCTCCCCGAACCGAGGAACGGCGCTGCCGCCCCGGACGAACCCCTCGCAGCCCTTCCGCTGCTCAGGGTGGAGCCTCAGCTGGTCCGGCGCAGCCCCGAGCCCCGCCGCGGGCAGCCTGCTCTTGCTGAGCCCGAGCGGCCCGTCCCGGCAGCGCCTCCGCCCCTACCTTGAGGCTGACAGCAGGCAGCTCCATGGCCGCGGCCCGCCCGCTCGGTCCCGGCGATTCGGCCGCCTCCCGCCGAGCTGCGCTCAAGTCGGCCCCCGCCCAGGGGAGGGCGGTGGGGCGCAGGCGGCCGGGACGCCGCCCCGCCGGGCCCGGGCCCGCTGCCGGCTGCGTGGCGGCTCGGGAGCGTGCCTCGCCGTGGCGAGTGGCGACCTGTGGCCAGCCGGCCGTGTGCCAGGCAAGGTACCCTAAGTGCCCGATGTGTGCCGCACAGCACCTGCCTCCGAACGGGAGGCTAGAAGTGCGCCCGGATGAGCCTGCTGCCTTAAAACACGCAGCTAAAGCGTTCTTGCCACTGCTGACACGAGTAAAGCAGCGGAGGAAAGGTGCGGCATTGTATTTGAGCTGCAGCCAGTGCTCAGGGGGGTGTTCTGGAGAAGAGAAACCTTTTGTGTGTACACCAGGACTGTGTCAAGAATGTGACTCGGCAGTGACAAAGAGCCTCCATAGCCACCAATAACAAAGGAACTGTAAGGCGCTAGCTGTGCTCAGCTGTGTCACGCAACCGAGTCAGGTGCGGGCCAGGCTTTGGGGCTGAGTGCTGGCATCTCCAGCCGTGCGGCCAGAGTGGCTGGCAGGTTACTTGATTGCTTCCTTTGGCCCTAGATTGTTTGTTTGTTTTTTCTTCCCTAGAACTAGTTGCCTGAGCTCATTGCCTGAATGCCTGGTACAAAACACAAGTTCATCATCTCTGGTTTCTAAAGAAAGCTGGTACCATTTTAGAGCTGGGGAAGTTGATAAGTGATCACCCCCACCCCACACAGTGCAGCCATAACTTATCATCTCCTGCCCTGTTCATACTTGGAGACTTTAAATACAGCAGTGAACTAATAAAACCAAGAGGTCAGAATGACCCCTCTCAAATCCTCCCTTCCTTGTCTAGTGTTCAGCTGTCTGCAGGGTAAGGCCGTGATGTTTTACTGGGTCAGTGGCACTGATCATTTATTCTTACCAAAAGATGAGGTCTCTGAGGAATAAGCAGAGAGTCAGAAGTTCATTGGAGAAGCTGAATGTGGAAATGTATGAGTCATCCTTCAATCTCATTTCCAGTTCAAGGAGTGCAGCACAACGTTATGTATGCATGAGAATTCTGCAGTGCTGAACCTACACTCAGACCTTCTCAAACAAGCCACAAATGCAGCCTTATCTAGCTAGTCCTTCACTGTACCTCAGTGCTATTGACTACCTAATGTGCAGCACACTTGAAGATCTCCCAAGGTAAAGTATTAGCAACCCAGAAAATGCTAACCAGAGGAAACAGCAGAACAAAACTGCCTGGCTGCATAGCTCAGAACAGCAGTAATAAATAAACAAACCCTGAAAATCCCCCCCTGGAATGTCTGAAAGTGCTAGCTTACCAGATGAAAGACTGAACTATAACTCATCTGTTGCCACATGCCACATCACCTGTGGTTTCATTTCCATTTCTGTCTCTCGTAGGGAAGCCCTGCCTCTATTCACAGAAGTAGTGCCATCCAATGGGACCAGTGCTAGTGGACTAGACTTTACCCCAAATGACCCAAAAGAGATGTGACACTTGGGGTGGGAGGAAGGCTGGAGAGAGCCTTTGGACAGCTGTATTGCTGGCTCAGGCTTTGGGTGCGAGGCACCGTGGGGTCACTCTTCCATCAGGATGGGTATCTACCAAAGCAGAACTGTTCGCTACAAAGCCAAATTTCACTGGCCCAGCTTGAGCACCATTTGGATGCAGCAGTGTGGGTGTCTTTGCTCCTTCCAGCACTCTCACTCAGTCTGAGACAGAATCTCGTTCTCATTTATGCAGCATGAACCATAATTTGGATTGATGTGCCTGCTGCTGTTCAGTGCAGAGCACTTGTTTTCTCTTGTACAATAAAAGCGCTTTACTTCATTTTGTTCATCAGTGTATTGTGCAATTAATTCAGCCCTGCTTATTATATCCTAGGCTTGCATGTCATGGACTCAAGGGACTTAGAAATGTCTTAATGATCTCATGGCTATGAAAACAGTGAGAGCTACGATAGCCATTATGCACTTGCACGTCTCTCACACCTCTCTAATCCAGGGGGTTGGTTGTATTTTTTTATCTTTGCTTTGCTTGTACCTTGTAAATTGCCTCTCTTTGTAACCTGCTGTCTCTGTTCCCTTCCCCAGGCTTGGTAACTCAAAGCAACATAAACATGGAGAGAAAGATAAGCAGCAAGTTAAAGAATACCTGCAGGGAGAAGCAGGTGACTCAGGAGACTAGAAACACAATACAGAGATCTTCCTGACTGGAAAACTGGTCCAGGTGAGTTCAGCTCCCTGCAATGAATATCCAGAAATTAGCTTTTTCATAACAAATATCTTGGTGGTATATCTTGTGCAAGCTGAGTAAAAGCCTAATCCACAGCTGGATCCCTTCCTGGGAGCATTAAAGTGAGGTTAATAAGGCACAAATGTTTTCCTTTGCATTTTCAGGACATAGTACCCTTGGTGGCTAAGGCGATAGCAATTCCACGGGGAAGGAGAAGAGCTAATACAATTGTTCCTACTGTTCTTATCTAGCCCGTGGGGCTGGAGACAAGCTCACCCCTCACAGTTTTGCTCTTCTCATCCCTCACTTCGGGTCTGGTCTGAAGGTAACTAAAGACTGAAGCTGCCATCAGTGTCTTTGAGTTGCACCTCTGGCTGTGGAGCTGAGAGCAATGAAGGCATCAGCTTGGCACAAATGCATATATTATCAAGAGAGCCTTTCTGAATAAGCTGTGAGGAAGGACATATAGAAGTTGTCCTGGCTCTGCAAACTCCCTTTTAAATCCCAGTGGGAAATCAGCAAGCAGGAACATTATTTGGATCGAAGGGGAATCTAAAGGCATTTGTAATGCTAGTGAGAAGCCTCCTGCAACTTCACTGCAAAACAGCCTATGGCAAGATAATTTTGGAAGTGGAGAAGGTTACACCAATGTGGTATCTTGAAAAGCATCCTTGAAAGTGCTTTCCAGTCTCAGCAGCAAAGAGCTACTGGTCTGTCTAAAAATCTAACTAGAGCTTTGAGATACCATCGAGAGATTACTCTTCAGGGTTCACTAGCACTATAGAAAATTAACTGACACACTAGAATTGGGTTTGTGGGGTACATAAGATCACTCAGAGCATTCCAAGAAAACAACAACCTGCATTTGTTCTGATACAAAAATATGGAAGCAATGCTTTTTCCAGGCTTTAAGTAACAGAGAGTGACTGGCACAGTCCTGAACAATTTGGTATACCTTGGATTTGAAATTGAAGCACTTTACACACTGGATTGACAACAGGGTAATTACTTGGGGTGGGGGGGAGGAGAGAGGGTTTCAATAAAACACCCCCAAGCTAAAATAAATGCAGGCTATTACAGGCCTGAGACAGAATGATTCCCAAGTGTTTTAATTTGTGCTCCCAGTCCTTGTCTCTCTTGCAGTCATCATTTTTACAACTGCCAGCAACATCCCTGAGATTCAACAGCATTTGCAGAGCAGGCAGCTGCTGAGATGATTATGTCAGATCAGCATGCTGTCCTCCCTTTTCTATGCCTAATGATTCTCGCCCTTGGAGAAGTGGTTTAAAATGATGCATACCCCTTGGACTCATTGTGAGGCTGCTAAAAGCAGTAGCTGTAGAGCACGAGTTTGGGTGGGACTCTGTCATTCACCTTTCTTGTATGCATGCCCTGCAATTAACTTTAAAAATCATTCTAGAGAGCCCTGCTATGGCTGGTTTGGGCCTCATCCAAGCCCTTTCAAGACAATAGGAAATCTTGCAAGAACTGTGGCTTTTGCTCAGTGAGAGCAGCTGATCTTGTTTGGATTCCCAATCTGAGTTTCTCAAGCAATCGGTGGAGAAAAACCATGTAAATCGAGACTTCCTTGGCATTTGACTCCTTCTCTCTTGTTCAGACCTAATTCCCTCAAAGGCAGAACTGCCCCTGCCTGCACTGGGACTGGGAGATACTGGGAAGGAAGGGGAAAGTTGATAAATGTAACCCAGCGATGCTATGGTTCTGTAGCTGTTGTGCCCTTCAGACAGCACAGAGCGGCACTAAAAAGCTTTGCTTCGCTCAGAAGTGGGTTGGACTTGTATGAATGTTGCCCTGGGTTTTCACATCACAGGCTGGTCTTGCATTGCACAACTTGGCACGTTATTTACTCAACAGCTTTCCCTTGCACTGCAGTTGTGAAGCAAGTAGTTGATCTTGGCTGACAGTTATGGCAGGTACTCCTTTGTAACACAGGCATATCAGGCTGGCTGTTTCCTTTCAGGCTGTTGTGGCTGTGCAGCCTGTGCCGCTGCTCATCCCTTCTGCTTCACCTCTGCAACATCAGTTTGATGCAAAAAATTAGCTGCAGGCACAGGCTCTATTTCTGAAACTCCAGTGGTGTAAGCAATCAAGCCAGTAATTCTGCTCTGTGGTTTATTAATTGTATTATCACTAATCTTAAGCATTTAGTGCTCACAATTAATAACAGCCAGCTCTTTATACAGCAGACCCAAAGCTTTAAAAGCAAGAGCTGAAGAAGCAAGTCTGCTTTTGGAGTCCATAAGCTCTGTTTTAAAACTGAGATGTGCTGTTTACACCTGCTGATATTTCATATGATTTGCAACACAAATTGCAAGTGTTTCACACCTAAAACACTGCTCAGGATCCTACAACGATGCTGTATGGAAAATATAGGGCTATGCATGCACCTGCATGACCAAGGATAAAGATGTCTGCAAAATTCCCTGCTTTCTCTCAGCTGCGCTGTTGCAACGAGGTCTCAGCTCCTGTATTGGAAAGCAGTGTGGTAGCAAAACTTGGCTTTGCTTAATGGCTGTGCCTGTGGTTCTCATCCCTGTCATAGACGAGGTTTGAAAGCTCTGCAATTGAGTGTGATCAATTAAAGCTTTTTTCCCTCTGTGCTTCCACCGACAATAGCAGTGGCAGCACCACCCGCTAGTCTGCATCTGGGCTGAGGGAGGGGCTGCTTTTCCCTCTCCGAGTTAACAAATTATCTCCTTGCTGCTGTGGCATAGAGCTGGAGCCAAACCACCTTTCTTTACTCCTGCCTTTTGATCTGAGACTGTAATACTATAAGCAGAAACCTAAAGGGCTACATCTAGCCGACTGGGAGGTTTTGCCTAAAGGCTCCTTTCCAAATTCCTTCTTCAGTGTTCCTCCTGGCAGCACAGGTGTGTGTGGGTCAGCACTAATGCTGGGTCATGACTGGGCTGTAGTCGTCATATTAGAGGCATGAATTGTTATACTTACAGCATCTCAGTGCATACACAGTGCAGAGTATCACTCCAACAGAAACAGGAATGCAAAATGGAGATTTGCCTGCCTAAACTGAGCACAGAGGAGTTTAGAGAAGCAGCATAGAGAGGTTTTTAACCACAGCACCAGGATTAATACTTCTGTTCCAGAAGCCAAGGTTTTGGGGTGTTGGCAGTAGAAAAGAACACCTTCACCAACTGACACTGCTCTTGGTTAACTCAGGTAGCCTGTATTGCTCCAACATATCACTGAAGTCAGTAACTAAGTAGTAAAAGCTTTTGACAGTCAGTGTGTGCCCAGTGTAACCAGATGTCTGTTTCAGTTTGAGTGAGAATGCAGGGATGATTGGATCCCCAGTTTGAGTAGAAATATATTATTTCTACCAGATGACACAGTTGCTCTGTCTGCCTGCCTGAAGTCATCAGTGCTACCTGCTGGTCAGCTCTCTTATAGGCCTTTCTGGCTGCCACATCCTTAGGTGCAGACACAGAAGCAGAAGAGTTGCACAAACAATATCTATCACATCTTTATTTACATGTCATGGAAACACACATGCAACATGTCACAGGATTTACTACAATGGAACAGCCTGTCCCTGTCTCCTGTTACCAAAAACCTTATTTTTGGCTCACTAGGAAAACTGTCACTTCCCCAGAAAGCTCCTAAAAATAATCATTAAAAATAACAGACTTGGCAGGATAACTAAATGAGTGAGAGCTGCAGGCTGGGATCTCTTGCCACATCCTTGCAGAAACCAGGTGGTGCTCTGGAAGAAGGGAAGGAAGAAAGGAAGGAGTGGGACTGGATGGTCCCACAGGAGACAGGTAGGAAATGGTAGTGTGTAACAGGTAGGGAATATCCATCTGTAGCAGTGAAGGAATAGGCAAGAGCTCTGTCAGAGGGTCCCCTCTCACCTAGGCAGCCAGCTTCCTGCTGATCCATTTCCCATCTTTGATTCCACCTGGAGGCTACAAGCTTCCTATTCTCTAGGAACTTCTATACTTGGAAAGGTTCTACCTTTCTTCTCAAGCAACAGGTAAAGGGGCAAACATTAAGCTTCCATCTCCTTTAACCTGAACAATATTTCTTACCTTGCCTCTGTTTAAGAGGACATGAAACTACAGAGCCTTTTCCTGCCAGGACCATCAGAATGGTAGCCAAGATCATCTGGGAGAAGGTGATCCAGCACAGCAATAGAAATGTGCTGAGAGAAGGGGAGAGGAAATGCAGTGCTGGTATGGAAAAGGCCAAGAACACTGTATTTATAGTTAACATGGGCTTCAGCCCTGTTGGAACCTGGCATGGTCAAGCCTGCAGCTTCAGTCATTTGCTGGAGTTTTTCCTCTAATTCCCATTGCTAGGTATAAGCAGTTTGAGCCCAGCTCCTGACCATCCAGGCAGGAGTCCCACCCTGCTAAACATTAATGAAGGATCCCTGCTCTCCGTTGGCTGACTCGGGCTCCACGCAGCGCCCTTTCCTCCGCGTCACCCGCCGGTTCCGGTGGAATTTGGCATAACAGCGTAGCCCTGTGGGAAAGACAGGCAGAGTGAGCAGCAGGGACCAGGGCTCAGCTCAGCAGCAATGCCAGGCTATCAGCCCCTGGCCCCAGTTCATGGCAGAGCCTGCTGCAGCAGGGTCAGTCCCAAGGCTGGGCAGCCTGGGATGTGTCAGCTGAGGTGGCAGAGAAATGCCTCACATGGGCAGGCCATGCTGCTTTCTGAGCCCTGCTCTTCTGTTCAGTTCACTCTTCTGGTTTGGGACTCATTGGCTTAGGCAGAGGGTTTCACTGGCTTCTTGAAATACCAATGAATTATCCTGATTGTTTCCAGCAATTTTATAGAAGCCCTGCTTGGTTTCCCTCTATTACTTCCCATTAGTGTCTAAGTGATTTCTCCATTGGGAAATTACTATAGACTTAATGTGCAGCAGCAATGGCTAGGGACCTCCCCTTGCTATTTGTTTCCCTGAAGCTTCAGGAGAGGAGGGAAGAGACTCTGAAGCATTATTACTGGGAGGTCTGATCCAAAGCTTACTGTTGATCTCCTTCAGTTTCTCTGTTACATTGTTGATGATACTAAGGGGGGGGAAAAGGCATTTTAATTGTAAAAAACATCATTACATAATCTCCCATGGTAGGAATGGCAGTGGGAGCCTCTGGTCAGGGCCACCCATTGGTTTCTGGCATGAACAAATGTATCTTTTGGTGTCTATTGTCTGACTTTGAAGACAGTTGGGCCAGAGTGCAGCCTATGTGTAAATAATTCTCGGTTTAATCAGCCCTGATTTTCAGTATCCCAGGATCTGGTCATTGGAGTTATTTGATCATCCTAGAAACTGCAACTCTTTTCCCTTCCAGAGCGGGTGGCAGATAACAAGTGCCAGCACCCCCAGAATGAGGGAAGCTGAGGATTTATAGCTTTTATGAGACAGCCCTAAACTGTCCTTGAGTACTTGTACACCGGAGACCCAGCCGATGTCACAGGTCACTGAGCAGCCTTTTGGAGTGTGTTTCCCTGGGCTATGGTGACACCAGCTACCTTGAAGTTGGGTTTCTGCCCCTCATTACAAGTCTCCCCAGGGCAGACAGGCCTCCCAGAGGAGAGCACACAAGATCAGAACTCTACTCCTATCTAAGTGTCCTGCCTGTCTTATCTGGACCCTGTGTCTCTGGGGATCTTTTTAATGCTACAAAGGATGCACATTTGGCATCAACTAATAACTAGCTTAAATATAAATCAGGCCTGGAGGCAGCCCTTGTTAGGCAGAAACCCTTTTCTAGGCTAATCTATAAGAACATCCTATCTGATGAGGACCTTCAAGTGATATGTGACATACCCAAGGTGAAGTGTGCCATTTAACACTGCAACTCCAGGAAAGCAGTCTGTTTACCTGGGCAAAGTCATTAGGTACCTCACACAGGTAACCAGAGTTTTCTTCTGGTAGACAAGAGTGAGTGCCTCGAGCTGATCCTCAACATGTTCAGACTCCCATTAGAACAGGTCACTCAAGGCCTGATCTTTAACACCTCCTGCTTCAAAGCACCGAAGAAGTGTTAATATATTGTGGCTTCCTCTGCTAGGTGTGTAGATATCTGGCCTTTGACTTCCCAGAACCAAAACAAGATGTCTTAGATGACTCAAAAATGGTCACATTGTGAGTCAGTGGCAGGGAAAGACTAAGAGCAGCAGACTTAGCTCCTGGTTTCACCCATAAACCACTATTGTGTGTCAGCACAGGTGAGTGTGAAGCCAGCTGGACAGAGGAGAGCAAAGAGCTGAACTCACCTTCAGTGCACATGCAGTCATCATAACATTTGTTGTTAAGGCCTCGATTGTGTGGTTTGCAGAGGTGTTCACGCAGGTCACAGCAAGAGCCTGCAACACAGGGATAAGGGTCAGCACAGCTCATTTCTGCCCTTCTCTTGTGTTGGAACTTGGGCTGGATTTCAGACAAGCTCAGAGCTGTGCCAAGCTGATCCTGACCTGGGAGGCAGTCAAGGTGATGATCACAGGGCTCGCCTTCGGCCGCCACGGTTTCGTTTCCACCACTGGGGCTCTTACTGCGGCGTTTCTCTGGAGAGAAAAAAACAAGCAGATGCTGATAGAATAGTTGGTGCTGGTGGTTTTGTTTTGGAGGCACTGTTGTTCCAAGGTACAGACAGCCTCACACTTCAGTGAGTTAGAGCTCTAAACCTCCATAGTCTAATCTCCTCCCTATTTCTCAACCCTCCATCTGCACCCTCAAACTGCATCCAAAATGAGAAACATTCTGCGGCTGAGCACAGAGCACAGTCATCCTTATGCTGCTTCTCTCTTTCCTCACTGCTCCCATCTCACATCCTGCAGCACGTCTGTGAACACAAAGCGTGGTACAGCCTTACAGAAGGACTTTGGGGAAGAGGACAGGGAGCTTTTGCACCTTTCTTTTTAGCAGATGGCCACATTTCTGGTTTGAGGTCTTCATAATCTGTCCAGTCGAAGAGTGCCATATCTAAGGTGGGCATCACATCCCCATCTTGCCTGAGGCGGGCCTGCAAACCAGAGAGACAACAGGTTACACTTATGTAGTGAGACTCAAGTCTTTACAAATGGTCCTGGTGTTTTTATGCCTTAAAAAGGCTTTATGATTCCCACCTCCATCCCCTTCAGTCTTGCTTTGTCCACTGTGAATTCTTGACAATCTGTTTTCAAAAGAGAAGAACTTTCCCTTGTTGCAGCAGAGGTCAAAAGGGAAGCTTCTGCTGTTTCTATGAGAGGGCAAAAGGTGAGCAAGGAGCAGCTGGACATGCTGCCTTCCCAGACAAGCACTCCTGCT